>NC_043712.1:82216498-82351339 GCF_006229205.1 Suricata suricatta
AAATCATGACCTGAGCCGAAATCCAGAATCACATGCTCAACCCACTGAGCCACTCAGGCGCCCCCATCATGTTACTCTTTGTAAGCATTGAAATTATACCGCAATCTGTTACCTATCTTTGGCATTTCATTTTTTACTTTAATATCCCGAGACCCCCAAAGCATGAGGTGACCCAGGCCTCCCCGAGAAGCCTTCCCTGGGGCACGGGTGGGTTGTGAGTCACAGTAACTGTGAAACGGTCTCAGGATAAGAAAGCAGAACCGGGTTTCTTTGAATTCTCTGTCGTTTCCCTAAGCATCTCGCTGCCTCACAAATTCTCTCTGGTTCTTTATTCCACCCAAGGGAGCTTCAGCATTGTGCGTGCCTAACCTGTGAGAACAGAGGCGTCAGTCCATCATGTCTGTCACCTGCTGAGGTCTGCGGGGCCAGATGTTGGAGGGGCCACCCTCTACTAAATCTCAGTCACACTCTGAACAGAGTACTGGGCTTAATACTCCCCGGAAGGTGCCAATGGGTTCTTAGTTGATCCTGTGACTGAAATCATTGTTATGCTTCCTATACTTTTTTTTTTCCCCACCCCACAGTTGCTTTTACCTGATCTTCTAATTTGCCTCGTCTCAATTGTCTAAGCTCACCTTTTCTCCCCTCTTCCCCTATAGATTTCCTTAGGTAGCTCCCTCATGGCATGAAGGGGAAAGAGCGCCTTGGTTCACATTCACAAAAGTGACGTAAAGCCGTTGAACAGAAACTCAGGTTAACAGAGGTTCCACGTGCTTGCCCTTAATGGTCAGCATTGTCCCATGCAAGTCCCCAACATCCTGGTGTCTGACAGGTGAATGGGGAAATGAGGCTACACTGAATTAATAGGACATCAGGCAATCACACCACAGTGAAAAAGAGAAAAGAAAAAAAAAACGCTAAAGACCAAAACCAAAAGCCTTTTAGACCAACTCATCTTTTTCCTTGAATATTTGAGGCATTTGTTAACAAAACTATAAAGCCTTTGAATAGCTATGTTCTTCTATACAGCTATTTTCTCACATCCTGGTATTTCCTTAATCACACACAAATGAATAAGAATTTTTGGAAAGGCGTCTAGTCACCAGTGAGGGCAAGACTGAACGTGCTCCCTGTTGAAATGCTACCGAGTCTGAGGTCGGAAGGGAAGCTAGCAGGATTTCTCGGGGATTGTGTGCTGTGTGTTAAGGTGGTAGGACGCGTATGGACCTGTAGTTGGGTTTGTTTTGTTTAATATTTACAGAGCTTATTCCCCCCACCCTCCGCCCCGGGACTTTTTTTTTTTTTAATTGTTGTAAAATACACATGGTGTAAAATGTACTCCCTTAACCAGTCTAAGTGCACGTTTTAGCAAATTTGCTGTGAACCTTCACCGTTAGATCCTGCAGAATGTATTCATCATCCCAAACCAAAATTCTGTCTTCGTTAATCAGTAACTCCACACTTTCCCCAACACTCAATGCCCCGTAACCTCTGTTCTTCTTTCTCATATAAGTTGAATCACACAGTATCTGTCCTTTGGTGTCTGGCTTATTTTTCCTTGGGAGTTTGATTTTACGCCTACTGATCTAACAGGTTGCTTTCTGGGATGGTAATTATCAAAAACTTTAAATGGTCCAGGGGCGCCGGGGTGGCTCAGTCAGTTGAGCGTTTGACTCTTGATTTCAAGTCAGGTCATGATCTCACAGTTTGTGAATTCGAGCCCCATATCGGGCTCTGTGCTGACAGTGTGGCGCCTGCTTAGAATTCTCCCTGCCTCCCTTCTCTACCCCTACCCCACTTGTACCCTCACTCTCTCTCTCTCTCTCTCTCTCAAACTAAAGAAAAACAAAAAAACAAAAACAAAAAAAACTTAAACAAACTTATAATGGTCCCAAACCCCAAGTTCATAATTCTGTATCCATTTGTGCCATGGTCTTTATTCAACCAAGTGATTGAAATGGGCTGGCACTTTTAGCAAGAGCTCCAGAGCTCCATGTTCAAAGTGTTGCTATTATTAAATACCCCAATGGGAAGAAAATTTCCCATACGTGGAATCTTCAACTTTCCTTAGAAATCTGCTTGTTGTTGTTGTTGTTTTTGCCACTGCTGCTGCTTTGATCCTTACCTGTCTTACTGGCTTGCAGGGTCTGGGCAGGGCAGGAGGGAGGCTGAGCCTCCCCTAATATCAGAATCAAGTTTAGCAAAGTGTGGTCTTCAGGAAGCACTCCATCGATATGTAATTGTCCTCACCCGCCTGCCTTAATGCTTAGCAAACCCCACCCCCACCCCTGGCTGCACCCAGGGCCCTCTTCGGGACCCCAGTTCAAGTTCCTAAGGGAGAAGAACCCCCAAAGAGAGCAGGAGAGACCTTGTCTGTAGGCAGAAACGTCGTATTTAAACGTCAGAGCTGGGTATGAGAACCCTGGATCTCCCATTTCCTATCTGAGAAATTTCCCATGCATTGTCTAGATGTCTTTAGATTTGCTCCTTTTGATTTTTCCTAAGATGGTCTGCTCCGCTGCTGGGGCTGCGTGGTGGGCTTGGAGACATGGGGTGGGAAAAGGCGACCAAGGAGAAACAATGCCTCCTCCTTGCTTGGGGCTTTTGTTTGCTTGTCCCTGTTTACCTATTCCCCGGCACGAATCTGTTTTGTTCCGCCGGCTAGTACCGAGACACCCCATATTAACAGCACCCCAGTGCAGTGCGGGGGGAGAAGGGCAGGAATAATGCCCACTCTGTGGACCATCCGTCTTCCCCCAAAAGACACAGCGTGTGCCGGGGTGACAGGGGCACGACCAGACCCACGTGCGGTGGCCGATTCCTCGGTCCGGTCTGCCATGTGCCTTGCCGGCTGCAAAAAGTGTTTGCTCTGAAACCGCTTACCCTGCAGGACCGGCTCCTGCATTTTGTCACCAGAACCCACATGCCGCTTTCTTAAGAGCTTGTTGAAGAAGGAGCCAGCCGGTATCCGGTTCTGGTGTCTTGAAAATGTATTCTTAAAAAAAGAAGAAGAAAGAAAGAAAGAAAGAAAGAAAGAAAGAAAGAGAAAGGGGTGTGGAGAGAAAAGGTTGCCATCCAGTGGAGGAAGGAGTAATTCCCAGCTTCATTCAGGAAAAACACAGGCTGGAATATGCTTAACTATTTTAACTTGGCTGGGGATTTTTATCACCAGAAGGGTTTTTTTTAGTGACTTTCGGAGCCAAATGGGTGCAGTGTGCCTTTAAGGAAAGAAGTGCCTCACCAAACTTCGCCGTAGTTGTCTCTCACCGTTTGGAGAGGGAAGGAAAGTGTTAATTTCTTATTTGTACACTTTTTTTCCCCCGACTTCCTTCCTATTCACTTCATTAAATCTAGAGGCAGTTCAGCATGGGAGCCGTCTGTATGTTGAATTAGGGCTCGCACTCTTGCGCAACACGTCACCAGTCGGAAACTGGGGCTTTGCTTCTGTGATTTATTTCATTATTGTGCTGGTAAAAGGTTTGGAAGGGCATTCTTTTCGGGGTAGTACTTTAGCATTGTGTAGCAAGTTTTTTTTTCCTCGTGGCACCCCCCCCCTCCCTTCGCCTAGCACGGAGTTGAGTCTGTTGAGCCAGTTGTAATAAATAATTTTTTTTTTAAATAAAAGAACAGTTTTAAATTTCCATGGATGATTTTACTTACATGCAGGAGTAATCTTACTCTACTTCTTTAAGTGCGAAAAGCACTGGGAAATATTTAGTGAGTTGATTTCCATTAGAAAAAGACCCTTAGAAATCCCTGAACATAAAAGTACTGCATATGGATGTGTTTGGGGTCTTGGGGGAGGAGGGAAGATGTTTTGTAGCTGACTGCATTCCTGCATAAAACCTTAATTTAAGGGGAATAATGGTCACTACTTTGTGTGTTTCCTTGTGATTGCAAAGTCTAAATTTAATAAGAATCTGCACGTATGAGCAATGGCAATAAACATTGTTTCATTAGTTCCTTTTTAGTATTTGTTTTCGCTTTTCTTAGCTGCTCCCAGATTTAGAGATTGATAAATCCAAATATCACAAGCTTCTGCTTTGTTCCCGTTTCCCCCCCCCCCACCCTGAAATTAAGGGGAGGGGGTGAGGGTAGAAATATCCTTTTCACAACTTCCCCCTCTTCATGGATCCCACTGAAAGGAAAAACAATGAAAAATTTTACAGCACGAAACTGAAAGGGAAGTATCACAGTTGTTCGGGATTTTCTTTAAAGAGAAGAATGACATTGTATTAAAATGTTTGAACTTGAGAAACATGCACATTGCTTTTACCGACATGCATTTAATGAAAAAATTCTTTTATACAAAAAAAAAATCATGTTCGATTGCTCCAAAAACATGCAGCCTGTTTTTTTTTAAAGGCACTAAAATGAGGTTTAAGATACCAAAAAAAAAATGCTTAAACTGTTTTAATTTTTTTAAATACATTTGAATATTAATGTGTTTCCTTATTGGCTTAATTGTTAAAATGAGAGTAAGAATCAGAAACCATCTGAGCTAAAAAATCTCTAATTCTGCTTCCTGGAATAAGAAGAGGGGAAAAAATATGATAAGTAGTTGTCAATATTAAAACGGGCTGAAGGGGAGGAAGGCTTCGGGCCTTGTAGTAGGTAGAATGAAACAGCAGATTTGAGTATCCACAATCCTTTCAGTATTAAATTTTCAGTAAAATAAAATTACTTGTCTATGAAAACATAGCCTTTCCCCAGCTCTCTTTTTTTTCCTGATCAGCTGATGAAGAGACTAGCAGCTCGCTGCTTTGCTGGCTTGTTAATTTTATCCCCACTAACTGTGATTTCCGATAGCCGGCCTGCCGATAGTGGTAAGGTAAATATCCTTTTTCGTTGCCGTCTTGAAGATTCAGTAGAACTACATCCCAGGCATGTGTAGGTGTGTAACACATCAAAAGCCGGTGTTCTCCGGATTTCTGTGTGCAACTGGGTGCTTGAGGAGAGCAGGACCATTAACTGTTGACAGCGTTGCATGCTGTATTTATTATTAGCATGTTCGGTCCCCAACATTTGCCGGACAATTTCCTTTTCTTAACCTTCGCCTGGCTGCAGTGTGTTTAGCTGTATAGTTTGGGTGTCCTGCTTTTAGGCAAATGAATATTAATGAAATAATGTGGAAGCTTTTTTGCTTTTTTTCCTCCTTTTTTTTTTTTTTTTCCTTCTTTTTCCTCCTAACTCATCAGATCTCGCCTCCTTCATAGTGGTTATCTGAACACTGTAGGATCGTGATGGAAATTGTCTTTTGATTATTAAGGCCTAGCCTCAGACTGTCCCTTAGGATTCTGTCTGTGTGCATGTTGCTTCTTCGGGTTTGCACATTGGAAGATGCATAGAAAACATTCTTTTAATCCCACTAGCATTTTTAACATGCCAGGTTGTTTTGTGTGCTGCACCAGGTTTTCTTCCTAAAACCTTTCTTTTTCAGGAGGCATTGTACACAAGTGAAAGAAATTATGTCTGAGCTGTAATCACTCTTTATATTGATTGTTATACTCACATGATCATAAATATTAGCCATGTTTGGTGCTGTGGAGAAATGAAGGTAATTGCTTTATGATTAGGGCTCTTTCAGCTCCGAGAAAGGATTGATTAGCATTTGCATACTGGAAGCAATATTGAGAGCCAGGAGGAGCAAATAACAACACCAGTTTATTTTGTGTGAGAAAGCAATCTTGAATTGCAATTTAAAGGTTTTTAAAAATTTTTTTCCTTTTCATGGTCAAATCTTCTTTTATCTGTTTGTTTTGGGTTTTTTTTTTTTTCATTGCAGGTTTTCTTTATTTTCTCTTAAGTTTTGAGATTTACCAGGGGGATTAAAAAAAAAAAAAGTTTAAACTTCTGGGTCTGTCACATGGATCTTTTAGCCATTTACGAACAGGTTTCTTTTATACCTGGTTGTTTTTATAGCTATTTTATTATCTCTCTGCATTAGTGCTGCTGGCTCTGGTTTAAAGCAAGCGTTTGCAGGTAATTGGAAAAAAGTGTTTGTTGTCTGTGAGTGTGTGTGTTCTTTATCAGATGATTTAAGTGCATTTACCAAGGAATGTGGCTTTGTACTTCCTGTTTCCTTGTTTACTAATTGCTGTGTTAGAACAAAATCTGGATGGAATACGGATTTATGTTGTGAATCCTGAGTAAATTGATGTAAAAACCCAGAGAAGAGTCAGGACTTATATGATTGTAAGGATGTATTCTTAGAGGAATTTTTTTCTTCGCCTACCTCTTCTGGTTTTGTTTTGTTTTACCTTTTCCCCCTTGTATAGTAGTAAAACAGTTGAGGACTTTTTCTTATATTGAGCTAAAATTTCATTTGGATTCAGTTGTCTTTCAGACGCTTACATGTATAGACCTTTTTGTTTTCGTCATTTCTTCTTACTATTAATGTTTCTGCCCCTTGCTGTATTTTGTTTCCAGATTAGATGTGGTTCAAAGATTATTTATCCAATATGGCGGTCTTTGCTCTTCTTACTTGACTGGTTACTATTTACTTCTATTTTTTATCTTGTTTTTGTTAGATTTACTTTATTCTCATTACTCAACTTGGCTTTTTAAAATTTTCTTGGTTAATCTCTTGTCTTGAATTTTCCTCCTTCCTTCCCTACTACAACAGGCCATTGAAGACGGCAATTTGGAAGAAATGGAAGAGGAGGTGCGGCTCAAGAAACGAAAAAGACGAAGAAATGTGGATAAAGATCCCGCCAAAGAAGACGTGGAAAAGGCCAAGAAGAGAAGAGGCCGCCCTCCAGCCGAGAAACTGTCCCCAAATCCCCCCAAACTGACCAAGCAGATGAACGCCATCATTGATACCGTAATAAACTACAAAGATAGGTGAGTGTTTCACTCCTACACCTTGACCCCCTCCACCAAAACACAGTGGATGGATAGTCACTGCAGAGCCAGATGGAGTCAGGTGTGCCCTGGGGTGTTACAGTTCTTTCTGCTTTGTGATTCATGGCTTTTGCCCAAAGGTATCAGAAACCTTGTGCCATTTTCACAATGGCTGCCATTGCTGTTTTATATGCTGTTTTACCAGGGGTTGTTTATGATGTTTGGAAATAGGGGTGTAGGTGACAAAAATTAAAAAATATCTAAACCAGACGAGCTGGGACTCCTTAAGCATCTGTGAAATACTGGAATGACATCGTGAAATTATACTTGTGGGCTGAGCTGTTTGGGAAAGGACAATCCTAGCATATTAAAGGTAAATATTTCGTGTCGAGAATCTGTCACAAACCAAAGAGGTGCTTCATCAGAAATCTCATTCCTCCTTACCTTCCGACACACTTGTGCTTCTGAGCACCCGTTTGAACAACATCTCCTCCTTCCTAACGACACTACATAGACAGCGTGGTTTTCTGGCAGATGTACTTCGTCTTCACGGAACTTTTCAGTGCGAGTCTGGGGAAATCCGCGCGGGACGTCATAATCCCCAGACCGGCGTCCATCCGCCCGACACAGTAGATAAACTAGTTGGGCTGCATTTTGGTTAGTTGTTTTGGTTTCTGCTTGATAATCATGTGATGCAGTTTTCATAGATCACATCTTGTTCCAGTTGAAAAATTGATAGCAAACAGAAGAATTAAACATTGTGCTTCTCGAAGTTGCACAGCGACTTTTAATCGTTTTTGGTTATTTATTACCTTGGTTTTTTTGGTTTTTGTTGGTTTTTTTACGGTAGTGTTGCTCTGTACACCCGGAAGTGTTTAACACATGTAACGAAGTTGTGATTTTAGTTTTTCTTTGTGACTTTAGTGCTTGTTTTATATCAGGAAGAAAACCTCATAGTAAAGATGAAGTCGCGTAAACAGGAAGAAACTCCACTGAGAGATTTTATTGTTGGGTCTTCATTACATTCTCTATAAGGAGTTTCCAGAAATGGTGAAAAGTGGTAGCAGGAGGTGTGTGTGAGTCAGAATTTCTTGCCCTTCTTTGAATTCCAGAGTTTTTAGATTCTCTGCTTACTGTTCTTACTACTTGACTTTGTTGTTGTTCTTGTTTTCAAGTGCATCCCCTTGCATACTTCACACGTGGCCACAAAGAGCAGCCCCATTGTATTGGGTTTGGGGAGGCTGCTCGTGGACATGGGGTGACAGCCGTCCAGACAGGAAAATTTGGCCACAAGTCCGTTCTCGGACCAGAGTAAACGGGCACACTTCCTTGTACGTCAAGAATCAGTAACTCTGTCAGGTTTCTGTTCGTCCTTGGCCCTACGGGTAGATATGCCACAGGCAGGAACGGTTTCCGGGAAGCCAGCTTGGACTAGGATGCCTTATTTTATCTGCCCCTGGTGTGGAAAAAAAATAAATATAATAATAATAGTAAGTGGAGAGGATCACCCTGCATAAACCCGCAACGTCCCTGCCTCGGTCTCAGGAGAACAGAGCACACATCTGTCACTCGGACCAGGTGTGCCTGGATCGTTGACAGGCGTCTTGCTCATAACCTGCTGAGTGGAGTCTAGGGCGGCGGGAGCACGGCAAAGAGCCAAGAGGTTTAGGAGCTAGACTTTTTATTCCAGGTGTCAGCTAGCTCCTCCTTTAATGGTCAAAAGAGGTCACCAGCTGGTGGACCACATAGTGCCCGCAGATTGATTAATTTCATGATTCATGTCTTTGGGTGGGGGCCGGGGGGGCGGGGTTGGGGAGAAAGCGAACACCTAAAACCAGAGATTTCTTATAAACTTGAGGTGTTTTTCCATTCTTTGAGAAAACCCAAAAAAACATGCAGCATTCTACCCAAGTTTCCCCAAGGTCATAACGGGGAGGGGTGAGGAAGTGCTACCCCTCCCCGCCCATGGGGGCTCTCCTGCTCCAGCTTGCCGCATCCCCGGTCACGCTGCTGTCATCCTTCCAGTGTGGAGTGTCACTTGCCATCTATCATGGTGTTTCACGCCCGGCCCACTCGACTTATTTGTATCCCCTGCTGGCTCCGTAGGCTTCTGGGTGTTGGACTTCCTGGCATACCCAGCGATGGGCGGACCCTTTCCTAGAAACCAGTGTAGAATAGGAGGTTGATGCCTTGTGCCTCAGCACAGCAGGGCACCGTTGCCGTTGGGTCGGCTCAGCGTACCTGTGTGTGAATCTTAACTGGAGCATTTACTTACTACCTCTGGAGCGCTTGGGCAACTTCCTTAACCCCTCTGAGCCTCACTTTCCTCATCCACAAAATGGAATGATTACTGTGCCTGCCTCTAGAGGCGACAGGTGAGTTAGAGGAGTTAACAGGCCAAGCTCGCTTGCTGAGTCGTTTAATTATTAATACCAGCCTTCCAGACTACTTTTGGCTCATCAGGTGGGTAAATGGAGCTCTGAGCACTTGAAAGTAAGCGTCCTTACTAACACGCTGTCTTATCCTCCCCCGCCCCCCTACCATGGAAAATGCAGTTTCACTGGGGCTGATTATCAAACCTGTCTTTGGTTGTGCTGTAGGGAAGGAATATTTAAATATTTTAGCGTGCAGACACCGAGTACTTTTTTCCACCTGTTTTTTGGGTTTTAAGGTATTTATTTAACTCTTCCTTGCAAAGTAGCCTCCTAAGGCCTGTTCTGTCGGCCCCCACGTTTAGGTCCGTTCCAGGAGGATGGACTCCCGTTCCCACCGCTGCGTGTTTCCTGTATATTTTGTGTTCATATTCAGGGGTGGGGGGGGGTGGGGAGCACTTATTCTGAATATTTTTGTGTTTTATTTCTCTTCCCAAACTTGGTGCTCAAGTAGGAGGTGCTCAAATTAGGAGGGCCTTACTTGGATACATTGTTATATTTTTGTTGGTTTTAGAAAAATACTGCTGGGAAATGTACCTACCCCTCCATGTGCTGAGATTTTTGTACCATGAAAGTCAGCTACTAATATAGTAACTCAGCCTAACCTGAGCAAGACATACCACCTGTACCAGCCTCCCTCCCCTCGCCTCAAGTGTAGGGCTCTGACAGTCATACAGCTCAGCAGTGTATTAGATAAGAATTGCCATCTATATTTAACTGATATATAAGAATTAATTAGCTCTCATGAGACAGTTTTTTCAAAGTTCTTGCATGATTCTGGGACAGATGTATCTTTCTTTTTTATAAAGAAGTAGGATAATTTAAGCATCTATTTATTGCCGTTGTTTTCAGTGCCAGGCTTTTTTTTTTTTTTTTTTTAAGGATACTTTTTAAAATATGACCCTGAAGAGCCGGTCATTTTGTGTGTTTCACAAATGTAAAATCTTCCTGCAATAATTGTTATTTAACGTTAGTACTGGTCAGCTACAACTCATTCCTACCATTTTCATTGCCCAGATCAACCGGTGTTAGAAGGCTTTGTTTTATTTATTTATTTTTTTAATGTTTTATTTATTTTTGATACAGAGAGAGACAGAGCATGAGAGGGGGAGGGGCAGAGAGAGAAGGAGACACAGAACCGGAAGCAGGCTCCAGGCTCTGAGCTGGCTGTCAGCACACAGCCTGACGCGGGGCTCGAACCCACAAACGTGAGATCTGACCTGAGTCACCCAGGCGCCCCTAGAAGGCTTTGTTTTGACTTGTGATGATACACATTGTTTTCTGTCTCTATGGGAGGCTTTTAAAAATCCTGTTCTAAGACTATGTAATATTTAACCTAAGACACTATTCCTTTAAAAAAAAGATCCATCCTAATTTGCATCCATACCCTTTAAAATTACCTCTGGGATGAGATCTAGAACAAGACGGTGAAGGGTAGGGTCTGGAGAGCTATCCTGAGTCTAGACACATGGCTCATCATTTCTTAAAGAAGGGAAAGGTTCTAGAGGGATCCAAGGTTTTCACTCTCCCTGGCCCAACTTTCCACAACCCAAATGTGCCCCCTCACCATCTTTGACAGACTGCCGTCCAGCCTCTGTGAGGACCCCCCCCCACCCCCTCCCCCGCCAGGAGTTGGTTCACCGTGTTAGGGGGCAGTTAAGGACGCTGAAATGCAGCTGCAAACACAACAGTCCTTTCCGGTAGGTAGGACTCAGCCCTTCCGACTTCTAGCTCTTCGACTGGGACATTCAGAGACCACATCTGTTCTCATTCCGAGCAGTGTCCTTTGTGCACGAATCCACCTCAGGACATCGTCCTTGAGGCAGAAACACCTCCCTTTGCTGAGTGCTGGTTAGACTTGGGCCGTCCTGGTCCGCTTCGTCAGGCACCTCTTACTTTCTCGGCGTCCTATGCAGAATCCAGCCCCCATCCTTCCGGAGGTGTCCTGGTGGCTAACGGTAGGGCGGTGGTGAGCTTCCTGGGTCTGGACACCAACATTCCGGTACCTGCCTCCAGAGTGTCTTCACTTTTTCCAGCATCTCTGACACAGAGCTGATCGTCATGGAGCGTGGGACTTGTTGAAAAGCTCCCATTCCCTAAAACATGTAGAAAGCTCTTTTCACACTTGAATGCTGCCAAGGTGAGGCGTCAACTAAGCCCTTGATGTTTTTGAACCTGTATCTATCAATTTCATTCTTTTTCTTAAAATTTTATGTTTTTTTATTTATTTTTGAGAGACAGAGACAGTGCAGTCAGGGGAGGGTCAGAGAGAGAGAGAGAGATAAAGAATCCAAAGCAGGCTCCAGGCTTTGAGCTAGCTGTCAGCACAGAGCCTGACGCAGGGTTCAGACCCGCAAACTGTGAGATCATGACCTGAGCCGAAGCTGATGCTTAACCGACTGAGCCACCCAGGCGCCCCTGTCCATTTCATGCCTTCCCTTATCCAGCTCCATTTAACTGATTCATGTCCCATCTTTCCAGTCTACAATTAAAACTTAATTTTTAAGCCTTTTTAAAAAACTGTTTCCTTGTCTAAGTTCTAAGGGGTTTGGGGGGTGGGGTTTGTCATCAGATTTGCTATAAGCTGTTTCTGAGAAGCTTCTAAAAGGCAAAGGACAGACCTCCATCATGTGCCCCTAAAAGTCACTTCAGGTTGACATACATGTATTAACCAATAATACTTTTTTTTTTTTTAAAGAATTGTTTATAATGTTTATTTTTGAGACAGAGAGAGACAGAGGCAGAGCACAAGCGGGGAGGGGTAGAGAGAGAGGGAGGCACAGAATCCAAAACAGGCTCCAGGCTCTGAGCGGTCAGCACAGAGCCCAGTGCGGGGCTGGAACCCACGAACTGCGAGATCATGACTTGAGCCAAAGTCAGACGCTTAACTGACTGAGTCACCCAGGCGCCAAAGCAGTAATCCTCAGGGTTGATTAGCCGTCTGCAACCTCGTGTGACGATGCCATCATGTCACCCACTCTAATCTGTCCTTTCTCAAGGTTATCAAGAAAGGTTGAAGCCCAGAGACCCTACGTGTGTGGCCTCTCCAGTCCGTCCACCTAGAAACCCCACTGATAGAATAAAGTGAGGTTAGCTGGCCAAGGCTTTTTCCAAGAGACCCCCTACTAGTACCTAAATGACACTATTTATCTTCTCTAAATAGCCCTGAGGCTCCTGAATAATTTCCAATAAATTTTTATGGAGGGCCCTCAGCAAGCTTAGCAGGCTCAAGTCTTCTTCATTTTGACATGGGAACCTTGGCTCTTATCTCTCGTCTTCTGACTCCGTTTCTATTCTTTGAGATTTCTTAAACATTACTGGAAGCAATCTGCACAGTCTTTCAGGATGTAATTAGTTGGAACTGGATCCTTGAACTCCTGTGAAGCGCCTTCCTAAGCTTGGTCAACAATCCCGTGCGTCGGTGGCTTTTGCTCAACACGCATTGTGCCGGACTTCTGGCACCTGAGCATTGTTCTCAGCCCTGAAGAATCTAGAAACAGAAGATGAGGTTGTGTCCTCTCCTCCCTCCCTACCGGTTAGTTGTGGGAAGACTGTAGCAGGAACATTCTATGGGGACCCGCCCTGCTGTTAGCAAAGGGTTGGGACTTAGGGTCCAGCTTCGTGGACGGACACAGGGAAGCGGTGGACAAGGCGGGAGACACCAGCCTGGTCTGATTGGGGGATACGACTCTGTCCCAGAGTCCGGTGGCAGGGGCAGGGCTGGTGGCCGCTGGACTCCTTCCTCCCTGACCCTCTTGAGGCTCCGCTGCCCTTCCTGAACACGGACTATCATCGTCTTGCCTTGAATTTTCAGAAGCCTTTATGATAGGTCTGAGAGCAGTGGAAAGCTTTGGCTCGTTCTGAATTTTAGTTGTCCTCATGTTGTAGAAAATAATTCATTCATCCTGGAAATGGTTATGGCACCCCCCCCTCCGTGTTTCTTTTTTTTTTTTTTTTTTAAATGTTTTATTTATTTTTGATACAGAGAGAGACAGAGCATGAGAGGGGGAAGGGCAGAGAGAAGGAGACACAGAACTGAAGCAGGCTCCAGGCTCTGAGCTAGCTGTCAGCACAGAGCCCGACGCGGGGCTCGAACCCACGGACATGAGATCTGACCTGAGCCGAAGCCGGAGACTTAACCAACGGAGCCACCCAGGCGCCCCCACCCCCCACTGTGTTTCTAGCCCTCTACTGCAGAACAGGGCCAGAGGGTACAAAACCAAAATTCAAAAACCCCCCAAAAAGACTCACAGTCCTTCCCGCACTTGCTCACAGTGCATGCATTGGAGGAGGCAGACGGTCTTTGATCCAGCAGGTGGCCGGCTAGGGGAGTCCAGGGAAGTGAGTGCCATGTGAGCCTCTTAAATGAGGATACAGTGACATTAGTTTAGGGCCACTTTTTAGAAAAACAAAAATACACTATTAAAAAGACATTTACCCTGGGAAAGGAGAGCCGGTATGTCATTCCTAATTTACATTTTAGCTCATTTCCAAGGACAGGGTAGACTGCAAGCCTTAGGACTAAATGTACTGTGTAATTGCTGTACACGCTCAAGTCGCCTGTGGCCTTGCCCTCAAGTTGAGGAAGTCTGCTGGTTTGGAAGGTCCCCCTCTCATCAATCCGTTCTCCAGAATGGATGGGCTCTTGTTTAAAACAAAACAAAAGTTGCCTGGTTTTGAGGTTTTCTCTTAAGTGCTTGACCTGACGTGCAGGATTGACTGCGTGGGGGGAGGGGGGGGGCTTTCCCACACTGATTACCCTCCTGAGGCTTCAATCCAGAGTGGACTGTCACACTCCTGCCGGCGTTCTCTCTCTGAGACAGATGTGTAGTAACAGAGGTTTCTAAAGCCAAACCTGCATCCCTGTGAGTATATGTTTGGGTATTTTGTACCTTGTTTGCCTCCCCCAAGGTGGTCAGACGGCTGACCCGTGCGGATCTGTCCCCACGCGCTCCTTATCCAAGTCCTTCTAAATGATTCCGCAGGGATCTCTCTTGTTCCGAGCCTCGAATCTCCCGTGAACTGCAATCTTCATTAGTCTCAGCTCACAGAGCCTTGCCCGTCTCCTCGAAATTATTTACAACACGTTCAGGGAGTCATTTGCCATCCCCAGGTTTCCCTTCCTTCCCGAAGACAGGTCCTGCCAGAGACCGCGTGTTTCGATTTTGCCTTGGGCTGACTTTGGCTTTTGTATCCTCTGGTTAAATTGCCATCAACCCAGTGTCCCAAATGTGCAGCGTGGAAAGCGTCCCCAGTTCTGTGCCTTGGTCCTGATGTGCACCCAGGTCTACAGTTGCCGAGACACACGCCCCGGCCTCTCTGGCGGGCACCTCGTCTCCGGTTGCCCCACACGCTTCTGCACTAGGCCCTTACCGAGTCGTGGGCGGCCCGGCCTGGGGCAGCTGCCCGCGTCCCCTGCCTCCAGTCTGTTCCTCACCCTGCCTTTCCGGGACATGTAGCTCATCATTGTACACTGTGGCGTGACTTTGGGTGGCTGCCCACTGCCAACCCAGTGGTGATGAGACTTCTTAGTGTGGAGAAAGCTCGTCCTCCGCAGTCTGGCCTGCCTGACCTCCCAGCCTCGTTTGCCAACGCGTCCCTTCCTGTCCTCCTGTTTATTTCAGACATGGCAACTAGTCCCCCCATCCTTCTCCCCCCACCTCTCCACTCCTCGGTTTATGCCTTTCCCGTCTGTGGTGCCTCATGCCCTCCGAAGACTGAGGGGGCTCCGAGAAGGGGTTTTAGGAGTAGCCGCACGCAGGCTGTGGGTCTAAGGGTGAGGTCTGGACAGGATGGAGGTTTTCCCTGCGATTTCTCACACCCGGCAGCCGCTCTCTTTCCCGGCACATAAAGGGACACCAGTGTGGCAGTTTCAGAGTCATCGATCCAAGAGCCTCCCTAGAGGCCCGTAGAAGGGCCAGAGACCTCAGGTGGTGGTTTATGGTCCTTTCCAGTCCAAGTGACAGACATGAAGAGAAGAGAGGTCTGGGGGGCGAAGCCAGCCACCCAGGTGACTGTGGAAACCCGGGCTGGCTGCCACTTGGAGGGCCTTCTCTATGCTGGCTGCCGCGGCAGCGGGCAGTGTGCTATTTGATTTCCAGTCCAGCTCTCTGAGGTAAGTACCAGGCCGGTTCTACACATGAAGAGCTAGCCTCGGATAGGCTAGCGCATCTGGTAAGGTCACGGCCCCTGCCATGCCCCCAGCAAACACTGCCTGACTTCCTTCCGCTGCTTCTGGAGCAGTGCCTGGACCGGCACCCTAATGCTCGGGTCACACACGCGCAGAGGGAGCAGGAACCTGAGTAACAAGCCATGTTGTATGCGTTTCAGAGAAGCAGGAAAAGGCTCAGAGACGTCACGGAAAAAGATTCTTTTCTCCCCATTCGTGGAGAACTGTGTGTGTGTGTGTGTGTGTGTGTGTGTGTGTGTGTGTGTGTGTGTTTTCAGAGTGTGGTTCCACACATAACTTTGTGTAGTCCTCCCCACCCCCCACTCCAAATGCTGTGAGTAGACCAGGCAGGCAGGTGAGCAGTCTGAGGCCTGGAGAAGTGACAGGAATGCCCCCAAGGTCACCCAACATAGGAGGCAGAGCCGGGCTGGGACTCGAAGCCAGGTCTTCTGACTCCAGTGTTCTTTCTACTCTACCGCAGGTGTAACGTGGAGAAGGTGCCCGGTAATTCTCAGTTGGAAATAGAAGGAAACAGGTCAGGATATGTCTCGTTTCCCCTTGTCTCTGAATACAGGTATCCCCGGGGCCAGCCGCCAGGCCACTTCTCCACTCGCCTCCGACCACGCCCACTTGGGGTGGGAGGCGGAGTCGCAGATGGTTGTGGCTTTCGAAGGTGTTAGCGCTGGGCTCTGGTTGGGGTGTGTCTGTCCTGTCACTGCGCGTTGTCCAAGCGCAGCGGGAGCCCCTGCCAGCCTGCCCGCCCGCGTCCCCTCGAAGATGGGTTTCTCTTGCTTCTCGCTCCCTTGGGCAGCTTCTGTCTTACATCCGTGGGCCTCCTAACTCCGCGCTGCCTTGCTGTAGAAGCCTCCTGAAAAGCCGCGTGGCTCCCCCGCAGGGCGTGAAGAAATGCGAGCGTGCACACAGCGTGTCTGACGTTCGAGTTAACCCCAGTGTGTGCAGGGTTCGCGCCCAGGCTGCGCCATCCGGCTGTGCCTGCCGCGTGGCCCTGAGTGCCCCAAGCCAGGCTGTTGGACTTGTATGTGCTTTGGCTGCTGCGGGTGGAAAACAAATGCTTTTTCTCTTCAGCATTTTGTGAGAAGGAGGTGATGGTGGAGAGGGAGAGAGGGATGTGCATGATTTCTTGGGGTTAGGAGCCATCAATCCTGCATTGGAGATTTCTTTCCGTCAGTTTGGACTTAGAAAAATGGGTCTGCCGCTTGCCCATCCATATTGCCCTTTTGTTGGTTGGCCCGGTACCGTCCTTTACAGCGATTCCCCGCCCCCACCCCCAGCTAGTGTGGGATCCAGTCTAGGGCCAGCAGGAAGAAGCACTGAAGCCTCTTGCATCGGCATTCCAGAATGAGTGCCGACCCCCAGCTGTGTATGACATGACATGAAACAGAGTGATTTGTGCCTACCCGCGTCCGTGTGGGGATAGAACTGTTGGGTTTTGGTCATTCCGATTGGTGTCCGGTAAACAGTGTTCATTTCTGGAAGCCAGACGGACCCTCTCACCATCACATGTATTGCAGGATGTCATGAATTGTGTTCCGTTTTTGCCACTATGAGAAAGAACTCAGTTCGGATTTGCATTTTGGGATTGAAACAATCAGGAACTTGATGTCATTAGTTTGGTCCCTTTAAATTCAGGAACAACTTGGGTAACCACTTCCGCCTCCACCGCCCCGTCCCCCAATACGGAGAGGAGGCCACAAGGTCTTAAGTGGCATGACGTGGCGAGATGCCCAACCCAGTAAACAAGGGTGGACATAAGCTCCTTTTCCCCCCTAACATCAAAATGGTCATGTGACCATGAAAAGTGGATTAATCCCAACTTTAAAGGGTATGGCAAGCCTCCAGTGTCATGCCTGGCCTTTCTGGGGAGAGGATCTGGCTGCGTGTCGTTGGGACCTAGATAAGAACGTTTTCGCTGGACACACACACAAACTAATTTCCAGAGTCACAGCGAGGGGCTTGACGCCTGCCTCCCTCCCGGCTCTGGCGTCCTGCTGGTCCCTTACTGCCCGGTGTGCTGCGCTTTCCCATAAGCCCCCGAGTTCATGGTGTGTGTTGGTCAGAGGCTGTGTTAGGATGGACAGAATTTTAAAGCGGTGAGCACGCGTTCAGAAGTGCTGAGCGTTTTCCGTGTGCGTCTCCGTGCTAGTATCGCAGGTGGGGAAGAAATGAATAAAACGGAAGGCCTTAAAGCCTAGTTGGACAGAGCGAGCAAGGAAGGTCACGGACACAGTAGAAGTATACAGCGTGTGTGCCCAGGGTGGGAGGGGACGGAGGGGTGGGGTTGGTGGAGGCATCGGGTCTGTGTGTGGGCCCGAGTGGGAACCTCAAGGAGAGTGCGGGGCTGGTGGGCAAGGCACAGGCACCCGGGCCCACTGCGCGGGCAGCCCTGGTGGTGTGGAAACGCGGGTTCTTTGAGAGACCACGTGACCCCAGGAAACCTGCATCACATGGCGCGGGTCGGGGGTCCAGCGTGGGGCGCTGGGAAGGAGGACGTTAGTTGCAGCTCAGAGGTGTGACCGACAAGACTCCAGGGCGGGTGTGAGCGAGGACCCACGGACAGCCCGTGGATCTTGGACAGCCCTTACTGAGTCAGCGTGGTCCCACCCGCAGGACATGTAGGCAGGAATACGGGGACACGTGTGTGCATACGTGCAGCAGGCACGCGGGCGTACATGCCACATGCGTGTCCGAGCAGCTAACCCCCACCCCCCGTTCTCCATCCCATGAAATCCGATCCCTGTCCATGGCTCTTCTCGGCCCTCGATGTTGTGATTTTGTTGCTAGCATGGACTGTCCCTCCAGGACCTGCCAAGAAGCTGTCTCAGAGGAAGTCTATTTTTAGCAGTGTCGCCGCCAGGCATGCTGTATTTCTTTGAATAGGGGAGGAAGGCTAGGACCTGGAGTAGCTCTAATTAGATTATAGGGAAAATGCCATAAAATAGTAGTGCGACCAACTGGACACACGTGTAGAAATAACTCGTTGGAGGTGAAGGGCTTTCTTCATGCATTTCCTGTATTGGACGCTTCGGACTCCGCACGGGGGCCAACGGTTTCATCTGATGCGGTCGCCGCGTGGTGAGGTCGTAGCCTTGTGCATGGTCTGAGATGATACTCCCGAGGCCGGGGTCCTCAAATCCCGTTCCTGTAGCCTCTTGGAGAACCCCCTTGCACTTAGAGGGTCTGAGAGGTCTTTCCTAAAGTAACTTGTCAAACTTTGTTCATCCTAGTGTATCCCAAACTCGTTTGACCAACAACCCGCCCCCCCCCCCCCCCGGCTTTCAGGGAAAACCGTTAAAAATCCATTCAGCTTGTGTTCCGTGGAGCACACCCTGGGAAGTGCCGAACCGGAGCTTAGAAGTTAACATTTAGTCCAGAAACAATCTGCTCAGGGAAATACGGATTTCAGCACTTTATCTTTCCCCTCATGACAAATATTGATAGTTTCGTATGTTTAGTGGAACAGGTGACTTTATGATGCTCAGCCAATTATACCTACATAAAGCAAGCGGGCCACCCACAAATGAACTTAGCCCGTCTGCGATCCAGGGCACACGAGGCCTCCCGGAGGCCTGCAGGGTCAGTCTGACCCGGGGAAGCACAGAGTCTCTGCCTCTCAAAGCTCCAGACCAGTTCCAGCAAAAATGACTCTCTGAGGGAGGAGGAGGAGGCCCAGCTACAATAACAAGACAGATTTTCTTACGGTCTGATAAAACGGTCTTTAAAACCCCTCTGCAAGCATTTTAATAAAAACGGATTGCTCCGAAACATGGCCGTTATCGGGCCTGCCTGTTCTTGCGGATTCATGGGGAAAGACCGGCCTCACTCCTTAGAATCACACCTCCTATGTCTCCCTTAAGAATTTGCTACAACAGTGATTTAGGACAAAGCAGCACTCTGGTGCCCCCTTAAACCTGCCCTGAGACACAGTGACCCTTGGGACTTGAGGCTCAGGTGGGGAGGCGTTTGATTTTGTTTGCCTGCAGAAGTTGTGTGCTTTTGAGTTTGGTCACATTTCCTCCGCAAGCTTTTGAAGTGTTTTCACTATTACAAAGTAGAGACAGAGGGTTGTGGATCAGAGGACAAAATACTCTGTGGAAGAGAAGGTAGGTCCCTGCCTGTAGCAGGAAGGCTTTGTGCGAGTCATGGCCAGTCTACGGGGGGAGATGGCATAATCATGACCAAGGTCACAGGCAGGCAGTTACAGTTCTGTACTTCTATCTGCTCTTAGGAAAGGTCAAGCGAGTACAAGGGGAAAAGCAACTGGACACCTTGAGTCAGTATTTCTAAAAGAGTCCAGTGTTAGGTGATAGATTCTCCCAAAGTTTCCTCAAAGTGCTTGTCTATGCGGATAAAGAATAATCTTAGAATCCCACGTGCTGATGAACGTCATCGATTTGTAGTGATAAGTTCAGGGAGAGAAACCTGAAGAAATAAATTGGAACTTAATAATGTAGATTCTGATGGTTGTCCTATATAAAAATTTTATGGAATTTTTCTGTTCTACTTTTCTCTTTATTTGGCTTTATATGGTAGAATTAAAGGTCTCCAGTTGGTGAAATGTGCTGTTTATGGTGATATAAATAAAAGCTGATCATATACCCCTTAGATATCGTGTCTCCAGGAAAAATGAGATTAGATTTTTGACTTACAGCATGTTTTTAAAGAAGGTAACCCAGTAAAAGTGTTTGAAACCTACCTGATTTATGGATGATGATATAGTTCCAAATTACATGAGAGCGTAAATCCTCATTTTGTTGAATCAGAGTACATTGTCATTAATATTTATTTATGCGATGGCGTCTCTCCTTCTGGTCCTTAAGTTTACGACTTTTTAAAAATGTAGTTGCAGTTGTACTGCATTTACAATTTGATATCCTGTGTTTTTATTTATTGTTTTATTGAAGGTCACCACAAGGATTTTTCCCTTTTTTAAGCCATAATCTTAAAATTCGTAATTTTAGACTCCCTAACATTCTGTTTTCCTTTCCCCAGTGAACATTTTGGATGCTTTATATTAGATATTTTAAATAATACTGTTATGAACATCGTTTATGTATTAAATGTACATACATACAGGTTACATATATATTTATATTATTTTACTCACCTAGGATAGATTACCAAAAGTAGAATCATGTACTTTATTTTTTTAAGAGAGCACATACATGTGTGAGTCCGGGAAAGGGACCGAGGGAGAGAGAGAATATTTAACAGGCTCCACACTTAGCACGGAGCCTGATGCAGGGCTTGATCCCACAGCCCTGGGATCATGGCCTGAGGCAAAATCAAGCCTGAGCCACTCAGGCGCCCCAGCATTTAAGATTCTTGATAAAGCCTCGCTGTTTTCATCGAGCTGAGTGAGCCCTTTATAGACGGCTGCTAACCTCTGGGCATTTACCTTGCATTAACCTGATGTGACCTTATTCTTGTTGGTAATTCAGGCACATCCGATATCTACGGTCCTAATGCTACCCCTTGGGGTGATTTTTAATGGCTACTACTGCCATTACCGAAAGCAAGTCTACCCCCTTCTGTGTTGCCATGACCTCATGTATCCTTCCGATTTCCAAGCTTGCTGGGAATTCTCAGTCCATACTCAGTAAGACCCAGGTGAGAGATCTCAGTAGTGAACACAGAGCACAGGTAATTCTCATCCCTGTTTTGGGCCTGGCTCAGGTTTCCAGGGGCTCCCTGGGGAACTGGGCTGCTGCCCTTTAGGTGCATTTTCAAGTGGTTTGTATTAAACCTTCCAAGAATCTGACCCTGAAAAGCAACAGCACGCTTTCACCTACTGCCCTCCAATGTTGACCCACTTTTTTAACGTTCTCTTCCCAAAAGATTTCCTGTGTTTGAATCCTTTACGCCTATAATAACTTTTTTGGGGGGGGGGGGTAAAATCCTTCCAAGTGGGCATTTTAAATCATGACATTATTTTTTTAATGGAGGCAAGATAGGTTTTATTTAATTAATAAATGCAAAAATGTGGCCATTTCGAAATGAGCGACATTCTTTTTTCACAAGTATCCATTATCCATGCTTGTCCACACATCAACCTGGGCAGGTGAGAAGAGAATCCTGAAAGAGGAAAAAAGCAAACGAATGAGAACCAGAACCAAAACCCCTCTCACCCAAAACTCCATCTCCCTGGTTTGGGTTCGAGGAGAAGGTGGAGCCACCGGCCTTGTAAAGCAGTAGTTTCTTAGCGATATTCGTGTTTTGTAGCCTGCCAGCGAGGCTGGGCCTGAAATGTAGTCAGCGGGGCGCTAATGGTGGTGGAATGGGCATAGTGTACGTGGTCACCGTTTTAGGACCCTGGTCGTGCAGACGTGAAAGCGGTGTCCTGTGGTTTGCGGGAGTGACGGGCGAGAACCCGGTTCCCACGCGAAGCCCCCATGGCCAAGGTAGCATCCGCCGTGTGCGTGTTTGCTCACGTGTGATGAGCACGCGTCCCAGCAGTGCGTGCAGGGCTTGCACACTGCCATTCACACGGCGGCCTCACGGCCCCGGGTCCCTGGCCCGCTCACCTCTGCGGGGAGGTGCTCTGTGCTCGCCCACCAGCACCTGCAAACCCTGAGAAGGGCCGGGGTGCCCTTGTGTCTGTCCCCCTCCACCACCCAGGCTCGGCTTACGGAGGTGCGGATCCTTGTATGAGATAGATCCGAAATCACAGGCCCTCCGTGGCGCCCCCTTTTGGAGGAGGGCAGCCGCTCTGTGTATCCCTTTTGTCTCGGGGAAGTGGCCCACTTCCAGCGGACGATTCATACTTAGGCCTTAAACTGTATAAAATGACATCATGGAAAATACCTTGGGGGGTAGGTTAAGCATTTCAACAGAAACAGAACACCTTCTGCAAGCCATTGTACAATTAGTCCATTGTTCTATACTTTAAACACACACACACACACACACACACACACAACTTTCCAGCACTGAAAAAAAAAAAAAAAAGGTACCTGAAAAGGTATATTGAAAAAGCCTTTGCTCAGCTTAAGTTTGAGAAAGAAATGCCAAGAATTCAAGCCTCTGTCGGGCTGTCTGACTTCCTTTTTCACTTTTTTTTTTTTTTTCTCAAACCCTTAATGTAGGAAAAAATAAGTTACCTTAGTGATCGGTCAACATGTGGTCCCCCCGCGTCCGTGCATTCTCGAGCCCGAGCTGGCCGTCAGAACCCCCATTGTACAGGTGTACAATGGGGAAGGCATTTGACTTCATGTAGGATGTTTCCCACCCTCTTTGGAAACAGAGAAAAAATACACAGGAGAATTAAGTTCTGGGCAGTGAGGCATGGAGGGTTGGTTTGGCAGTGCGAAGATCTTGAGTTTTTATGGAGGCATGGGTTCTTGATCTTGAAGGACGGTTGGAGGCACGGGGTCTGGGAATGGGTGGTCGCGTGGGGGGCACTGGAAGAGTCAGATAATCCATATGGAGCTGAGGGGGACGGACAGGCCTGTATGATGACCCAACCAACATACCACAGAGGTCTTGTTCAGTAGCTTCCAGATCTGCCATCCGCCCCAGCGCTCCCTCTGTTCTTAGGGAGAGGGGAAAAAGGAATTAGGACTGGGATGTTGAGTGGGCCTTAACTTTTAAAACCATGTCCACAGAGGAAATTTGTCTGATTTTCTAAGTCTCAGAATATTCATCTCTCTCCTTTAGGAGCACAGATACTTCTAGACTTGTCTCGTTATAGGGTCTAGAATTCCCACGACCCGACTAAAGACAGAGACGTCAGACCAAGATTGTTTTGTCCACTTTGCCCCCGGCTAGAAAGCCCTTCATCACATTCTTGGTGCAAACAGCTTATTTCTTCTCTCACCAAGCGCCCTACTGAAATCAAGGGTCTGTGCATCACAGGTGTACAAAGCAAAGATGTCCTTGTAATCTATCAATAGAAAAATGACACCATCTGTTGGCAATGTCGAAAATGACATCGTGAAGATGTCATTGAGGGTCAGGTGTTAAACCTGAACTTACAAGGAGGTCTGACTCTTTGATTGTTGAGAAGAAACGGATAGAAATGGGAAAACTGATAGCTAATAAATTGCCTTCCAGATACTTCTTGTCAAGCAGGTAAAATGTTTGTGTAAATCTCAGAATGGGAGGAAAAGAACAAACCAGGAATGGTGGCCCTGTGTTGAAGGTGACCATAAATAAACAACTCTTTGTCATATACTCGGTGGTGTAATTTATGGAGGTACAAATAGATTTATAAGCCTGGGGAAAGGGAGGGGGTCGGGGTGGCTGGGGGTTGGAGAAGCCCCTTGGTTCTTCCCATGATAACCAATTCTCTATTAAACTGCAGTCTTCTTGAGCCTCCGGTATGTGCCCCCTGATCTCCATATTCATGAGGCCCACAGATTTATTAAAAAAAATAAAACCGAGACCCCCGCGTAACAGAAAAACGCGCCTGTTCCTTTGACAGCGGATTTTCAGTTAATTTATGCAGGCCCCTTTGCACTTCAGCATTTTCCCCACCGGTTGCTAAGCAACGCTTTGAGTTACTGCGCATGCCTTTTTTATGATAACTGTCATTATGAATATTTTTTAATTATGCAACTGGGACTATGGATTAAAACAGCATATTGTCACTCATTCTTAGCCACGGCATTCTCCCACACTCCTGGAATCCCCTTCTGAAATTTCCATGGCCATGATTTCTGTTCGATGATTGATTTATTTTTTGGTATCTCTGCCTTCACAAAGGAAGTAGAGACTGCATCATAAGGGAAGCAAGATTTTGGTGACCAATGACCATACCGTACCCCACAAGCTACCATCGATCTGGATGGGCCACGCCAGATATTAGCATCCTGAACCTGAGTTATGAATATCTTTGTGCCTTCCCCCATGTCTGCTTCTAGAATTAAGTGCTGTTAAAAGCTTCTAATGCTTATAGACTTTTTCAAAGTTATAAATTACTAAGCATTTGTTGCTATTAAATTGGCTTGCAAATAAAGCTACCATGAATTTGAGGGAGGGTCTTGCACCAATCCCGGAAACACAAGGCATCCACACTTGCTAAATATGTTTGTTCTTTTCTGGCCAGACGGCGCCCTACGCACACAGGTGCAGCTGGGCGAAACGAAGGGGTTCCTCTGGCAAATGAGAAAGGTGCGCACGGTTCGCAGTGTGGACGACGCCTAAAAGGAATAACACAGAGAAGACACACAAAAGCTTTTCATTTGAGTTTCCAGAGTAATAGTCTAATGTACTATGCTCTGAATATACAGGGAGTTTGAAGACAAAGGAGTGTGGAAATAGAGCCATTGTAATTTTTTTTTAACCAACTCAATTATTATTCATTAAAAAAATGGGGTTGTTGGTTGAAGAGGACAATTTGAATGTTTTCTCCAAAAGCAGAGATCTGTTCACTCTGAAAGAGGAACTCACGGTGGACCTCCCATCTCATGTGTGTGACAGAAGTGGGGGCCTAATGGCATTTTAATGTGATTTCAGAGTTGGCACGAGGAGCATTAATCTCTACTATAGGGGTGGGATTTTCCCTGGATTTAAGCGGCCCCATATCTGTAATACACGGGATGCAGTTTTGTTTTCTTTTTTTTTTTTTTTTTTTACATTTTCTGAAATACAGACTTTCCTCGGTGGTGCGTGATTGTGTATGTTTTTGTTTGTTCCCCTTCCTCACAGTTCAGGGCGGCAGCTCAGTGAAGTATTCATTCAGTTACCTTCAAGGAAAGAATTACCAGAATACTATGAACTAATTAGGAAGCCGGTGGATTTCAAAAAAATAAAGGTATTTTGTTTACAAACTTTATTTTTTTTCCCATATTTTATTGTCAAATTGTTTTCCATACAACACCCAGTGCTCTTCCCCACAAGTGCCCTCCACCATCACCACCACCTCTTTTCGCCCCTCCCCCAACAAACTTTATTTTTTTTAAAATGGTATATTCACTGAAACAGTAACAGTCAGGGCTTGGCGCTGGCATCCTGTCTGACCGCTGTGGACACCCCCCCCCCCCCCATCTAGGACTTGTCCCCAACACGGTTGCCACATCTTTGCGCCTTTACATGTGGTCGAGAGCTCCTAGTGTATTCTATTGTATTTCATTTAAAGAAGTTTCAGACTCCTCCCCCCATTCTGGGTGCTCCTCCCCCCTTGGAAGGAGGAACCCCCATGGAAGGGTGGTCTCTGGGAACGGCGCCCCCTAGGCTGGTGGAGTCCCACATCCCCAGCACGGTGGTCTGCTGTGAAGACAAAGGGGGCAGATCAGGCTTGTTTGGACCAAGTAATGACTTTTTGCATTTTTTTCCCCCTTCCTTCTCTCTAACCTCTATTTTATCCAAAATTCGCATTAGGAAAGGATTCGTAATCACAAGTACCGGAGCCTGGGTGACCTGGAGAAAGATGTCATGCTTCTCTGTCACAACGCTCAGACGTTCAACTTGGAGGGATCCCAGGTATGTGTCTTCAGTTGCCTGAAAAACTTCTCACCTGAAATGTGCTGATGTGTTTTTAAGTGATCTGTTGCGTTTTCTACTATTTGAACCGCTGCTACTCCCCCGCAGGGGGCAGAACCCAAAATGGGAAACAAAAGCCTACATTGTACACGAGTACGTAAGTAAATGGAGGCTTTGGCTCTTTCAAATTAAGTCCAGCCTCTCTACCAGAGCCGTGTCGTGGCTCCTATTTATGCTCCCCTTCAAGGCTTGGCTTCTAATTGGGACTGGAATTCGAGGAAATCACTCAGCGTAACGCTTCAGGCTCGAGGTGCGGTGTTGTGCTTTTGTGGTGACCGTGCACTTGATTATACTTCACCTTCGTTTTTCTGGCTGTAACCTTGGATCTGGAAGTAAAAATACTATGATTAAAAAAAAAAAAGGTGCATATAGAAAAAAGAACCATTGCCTCTAATTGCTTACAGAACATGCTCATCAGACCACCTGCAGCGAAGAACTCCCGTCTCCTACTGTTCGCAAGTCTTAAAGTGTGTAAGTCAGGGATACTCGAGTGATTAAAATAACTAGGGAGAGGGTCTTCTCGTAATTATGTCTCAGTTTCCGCTCCGCTTTGGTAAGCAGCCTGCCTTCTCCTCTCTGTGTTTCTGGCATAATGCTCTTGCTTCATGGAGAGGAGAGGAGAGGAGAGGAGAGGAGAGGTCAGCCTGCCTTCCAACCCGTACCGTGTTAAGCTGCCATTTGGTTTAAGCTTCATCCCAGATCTTTCTTTTTAACCTTCACATCCATTGCAGTCATTAAGCTGGAGAACGAGAGAACCCTCATATGGGCCTTTTATGAAAAGACGGTCCGTTTCTGGGTCCGTAGCAGGGTGTGGTGCCGACGTCAGTAGTTCTTGAAGCACACCTCTGCCGTCGAGACCCTCTTGAAAGGAAGCGCGCATGGAGACCAGGGCAGAGAGGTCATGCACAAGAGTAAACCGGGATGTCTTCCTGTGAATGCGCACCTGCAGTCCCTCGATGGACTTTTGGGTTCGTCACACTCTGCTGTGGCAGTGTGGTGCTGCGCCTCTGGGCCCCCCGGTCCCCTTCTAATGCCACGGCAGCCACGTTTCACACGTGAAGTGAGAGTCCTAAATGGTCTCCTGACCAGCTTCCTGCTCCATCCATCCTGGGAACGTGGGGCTCACTCTCTCACCAACTCCGTTTCCTGCCCATCTACTTCCCATCACATGCTGGTAGATTCTAGAATGAATTTTATCTCCATAGGCTGCTTTCCAAAGTCATACCCTGTGCCCACGAGGTAGCCTCTGTCCCTGCTGCTTTTCAAGAGGAGCAGTTCGTGGTCCAGTCACACCTTCCCCGTGAACACCTGCCTCCCCAGATGCGTGTGCAGCTGTGAGAAACAGGAGACAGAGCCCGTGTGCCCTTTAGGGGGCTACCAGACCGCAACATGTGCACCTCCGTAACAGTCCACGGTCACTGCCCGGACTGTGACCTTGATCGGTGCGATCTCACCTGTATCTTATTCTTACCTCCCCACCTTTCTCACTTGCCGTCTTTCCCTAAAAAGCCCTGTTTCCTTCACAGCCCAGATGGAACCTCCTCACCTGTGAATGTCTAGCTGCGTTCTGACTTCCTGCAAATTCTACCGCGGAGCCCCTCCCTGTCATTTCCTCCCCTGTGCTACCTCTGGTGCTCACTGTGGCTCACCCAATCCCCTTAATGAGCTTTTGGCTCCTCTTTACAAAAAAGGATTATGTTTCAGACTCCAAGGCCCTTGTCTTCCATATTTCTTTTAATTTGGGAAAACACCTAAAAGGTATCATTTTCACCATTCTTGAGTGTACAGGTCTGTTGTGCTAAGTATGTTCTCATTGTTGTGCAGATTTCCAGAACTCTCTGATCTGGTGAAGATGAAACTCCCTCCCCAATGACCGCTCCGCTGTCCCTGGGAACCCATGTTCCGCTTTGTATTTCTACGAATTTGATTACTTTAGATGTCTCCTATAAGTGAAGCAGACAGTATTTGTCATTTTCAGACTGGCGTTACCTCACTCAGGGCAATGTCCTCCAGGCTCAGCCCTGTTTTAGCATATGAAAGGGTTTCCTTCCTTCTTAATGCTGAATAGTCCATTTCCTATCTATACTGCATTTTATTTGTCCGTCCATCCACAGAGGGACCCCTGGCTTAATTCCATCTCTTGGCTGTTCTGACGAAAAGTGCTATAAACACAGCGGTGCCAATCTCTCTTGAAGACCTTGCTCTCAATTCTTCTGGATATATACTCACAGGTGGTGTTGCTGGGTCTGTGGAACTTAGATTTTTCGTTTTCAGAGTAAAAGGGCCATCTTGGAACTAAAGATCTTAGTAACTATTACGCAGGGCTGTGCTCAGGGCTGTGCATACACAGAAAGAGAGGTATTGATTTGGAATAGCCACGGCCAATCGTGATAAACCAATAATGAAGAACAGCTTCCTCCATTGTCTTAGGGGATTTGCATTGTAGGGAAAGTTGACAAAACAATTCAAGAAAGAAAGGTAGTTTTGTAAGAATTTTGTGTTGCCGCGGTTGCACAGTTGTCTTATGGAAGCCTACTCTTCCCCAAGTGTGTGTGCACGTGCGCACATGCAATGTCAACCACAAGTGGGTTTTTTTTCCATGAGAATATGTCTCTCTCTGTTGGAGTCCAGTGTTTTCTTATTGGGTTTCCCACAGGCATCAAAGCTAACACTGATGTTTCTGATAGGATTCATGTATAGCAAAGCAGGGGTGCGCCTTGAGGAAGAGCGAAGGGCACACTGTGGCCGTGATTTTGAGTCCTCAGCATGTCGTTTCTAACCGCTGCCCCTGTGACCCCTTCAGATCTATGAAGACTCGATCGTCTTACAGTCCGTGTTCAAGAGCGCTCGGCAGAAAATTGCCAAAGAGGAAGAGAGCGAGGAAGACAGCAATGAGGAGGAGGAGGAGGAAGATGAAGAGGAGTCGGAGTCGGAGGGTAAGACCAGGCATGTGTTCCCCCCACGTCGGTGCCTCTTGTCACCTGCAGAGCTGTTTCCACAAAGGCTAACAAAACGTGTTTGAGTCCGCCATCCTGTGGCCTCCTCTGTCCTTGCTGGGCAACCTCAGACAGTGTACTTAACCTCGTTCAAGGTCCCTTTCCTGCCCTGCAAAACCAAGGTGGGAGAAACACCCCCAGTGCATGCAGAGAGAGAGCTTAGCATCTGGCCAGGCTACTAGCAAATGCTCACTGAATGTGGTCTTTGAAAAATTAGAGTCCTACACATTTTCTACCAACCGTTGCTGACCCTTCTCTAGTCTGGAAGGGCTGACGGGAGCCTTGACTCCTAGGCAGTCCCCCACTCCCTGTTTCTGATGCTGTATCCTGTGTTGGGGCTTGAGAGCGTTTCTAACACTTTCCCAGGAAATCCTGATGGTCTGGGGACCCAGGATGGGAATCCTTGTCTTGGGAAGTCATTGTCAAAGTGAGTTGGAAATGGAGTCCATTTTATCCATCCTGGATCCCATACTGATCCGGTCTTGATTTAAAATTTTGGTATTTTGTTCATGGATTGTTTTTTGGCATCAGCTTCAAGGTTTTCAAATACTGCATTAGTATGTTTATCTCAATTACTTAGTTTTGGTGCCTTGAGAAATTTTTTTTTAAGGTCTTAATTTTACCTCCAGGAAAGTTAAGATACAGTGTTCTATTAGTTTCGGGTGTACAATATAATGTTTTAAGGATTCTCTACCTTCCTCAGTGCTCTTCATGATCAGTGGGTGCTTTAATCCCCATCATCTCTCTCCCCTCTGGTGACCGTCAGTTTGTTCGCTGTAGTTAAGAGTCTGTTTCTTGGTTTGTCTTTTTCCTTTGCTTGTTTTGTTTCTTAAATACCATAGGATGTCATTCATACGTGGCATTTGTCTTTCTCTGACTTAATTTAGCATAATACTGTCTAGCTCCATCCAGGTCATGGCAAAGTTTATTTTTTATGGCTGAGTCATATTTATGGCTGTGTGTGTGTCCCATCTTCTGTATCCATTCAGAAAATTTGCACCCAAGGCAAATACCTCCTTTGGGACAGCTTCATCCCAACTGCCTTGAGAAGTCTAAACTTGATTACCTAGTTACGTTCTAACCCATATCTCCTCTCCACGTAACTGATCTCTGCAGTCTATGGTTTTCTGCCTAAAGCAGCACAGGTGAACTTCAACAATTTTTTTTTATCAGGTTTCCTCACTACACACTGAGTACAGACAACTTGGAAAATACTTTTTTTTTTAAGAAAGGACAATTTGTAATCCCATTACCTGGTATACATCTAATACTTTGGGAATTGGCCTTTCGGTTTTTTTCTGTATGTATTTTCTTTATAAAAGCACAACACGCTGTTTGGTAGCATAATTTTACTAAATCACGAACATTTTCCCGTAGGGCATTCATACAGCAACATCTATTAACGCCCATTAATATCAGCATCCCTCTAAATAACACGGTCTTGAAACGTTTTACCCAAAAATCAGGGCAAACGTTTTTCAAACCTCAGATGCATGCACATCGCCCCACAGAACAGAGCCCCTGTCTTTGTCAGCTGTGTGTTCAAGTGTCCCCACACTGACATCTCTTCTCCCGGACATTCTCTTCCGTGATTCTGCCTCTTACTAATTCCATGTGCTTAGTCCCCAGTTCTGGGAGCCCAGTGTTTGATGGTGTAGATCTGCGTAACTTTCCTTAGCCTCGTATTTCCTGTTCTTAGAGCCACATTTCTAATCTGTCTTCAGATACCTTCTCCGAGCTCTCTGGAGACTTGGTGTATGAACTTCCTACGGCTGCTGTTACAAATCACCACAAAGGTCGTGGCTTAACACAACCCATAGTTAGTACCTCACAATGCTATCGATCACAGTGTGCCGTGGGTCTCTCTGGACCAGCGTCAAGGTGACCCTGGGGTGCATGCCTCACTGGAGGCAGGAACCCACTTCCTGTGTGTCCTCCTGCTGCTGCATCTCTTTGACCTCTTTCCTGCCTCCTCTTGGAGTTTTTCTTTAACTGAGATATGACACGTTAGTTTCAGGTGTACAGCGTAAGGATTCCATTATTTGAAGATATTGTAAGATGATCACCACAGTAAGTGTGGTCAGTGTCCATCATCATAGGGGCCCCTGGGGGCTCAGTCGGTTAAGCTTCCGACTCTTGGTTTCAGCTCAGGTCACGGTCTCCCTGTTTGTGGGTTCAAACCCTGCATCGGGCTCTGCGCTGACAGCATGGAGCCTGCTTGGGATTCTCTGTCTCCCTTTACCTCTGCCCTTTCCCCACTTGCTTTCTGCCTCTCTTTCAAAATAAATAAATTTTTTAAAGTTCAAAAAATAAATCCATCACCAAAAATAGTTACCAATGTTTTCTTTTGCTGAGAACATATAAGATCTTTCTTAGCAAATGTCACATAATTTTAATTACAGTCACCATGTTAAACCCCTGATTTATTTTTCAAGCCCAGAAGTTGTACCTTTCAACCCCTTTCACTGACCCTCCAGCCTCTACCAATAGCAACCAGTGATGGGGAGTTCTTTGACTGTCTTCTTAGGAATTCACATGTAAGTAAGCTTAGAGGGTTATTTATCTGTCCTCATTGTACTTAGTGCAATGCCCTCTGGGTCTGTCCGTGTTGTGAGAAATGGCAAACTTTCCTCTTTTTTATGACTGAGTAATATTTCACTACACACACACACACCAACTTTCCTTTATTCACCCATTAATGGCCACTTAGGGTATTTTCAAACCTTGGCTATAAGCCGCAGTGAACGTGGGGGTTCACACACCTTTTTGATTTAGTGTTATTTTCTTCGATGTAAACTCCACAGGTGGCGTTGCCAGATAATAAGGTCTATTTTTAGTTTTTGAGGAAGCTCTATAGTTTTCCATACTGACTGCACAAATTTACAATCCCACCAACAGGGTACAAGGGTCGCCTTTTCTCGGCATCCTCACCAGTACCTTTACCTCCGGTCTTTTGCATCCTAGCCATTTTAAGAAGTGCAAGGTGATAGGTCATTGTAGTTCTGATCCGCGTTTCCTTGGTGGTGAGTGATACTCAGCTCCTTTTCGTGTACTTGTTGGCCTTCTGTGTATGTTTCTGGGAAAATGTCTATTCAGATTTTTTGCCCATTCTTTTAATTGGGTCGTTTTGCTATTGTAGTTGTAAGTGGTAGAAAAGCTTGCATATTCTGAATATTAACTCCTAAACAGTTAAGACTTGCACCTATTTTCCCCTTTCACTAGGTCGCTTTTTCACTTTGCGGCACAGAAGCTTTTTCATCTGTTATAGTCATGCTTGTTTATCTTCTGCTTTTGTTAGAAATGAGTTTTCAGACCTAACACCATAAAGACAAATGTCAAGGAGCTCCCTACCGATGTTCTGTTCCAGGAGTTTTACTATTTCAGGTCTTCTGCTCAGGTCTTTAATCCATGTTAATCCATAACTCTTGTTATTTAATATTTGGATAGTGTTAAGATGGTGACCCGGTTTTTCATTCTTCTGCATGTGGCTGTCCAGTTTTCCCAACACCGTTTACTGAAGAGACTGGCCCTTTACCTTTGTACATTCTTGGCTCCTCTGTTGGAGACTGGTCATCTGTGTGCTTCACCTCTGGGCTCTCGATGCTGTTCCATTGATCTATAGGTCCGTTTTTAATGCCACCACATTGTTTTGATTGCTATAGCTTTATAATATAGTTTGAAATAAAAGCGTGTGATACCTCCAGCTTTGTTTTTTGTCCCCCTCAAGATTGCTTGGGCTATTCTGGATCGTTTGTGCTATCATACAAATTTTAGGGAACTCTTTGTTTCTGTGAAAAATGCCATTGGAATTTTGATAGATTGCACTGAACGGGTTGTTTTGGATAGTATGGGCATGTTAATATAGTGCCATTTTTTTCATTAACATTGGATAGTTTTATTTTAATCTTTTACCTCCTTGGTTAAATTTGTTCCTAGGTATTTTATTCTGTGTGAGGCAACTGTAAATGGAATACTTTTCTTAATTTCTTTCTGAAAGTTCATCTCTAGTGTTCAAAAATACATAAGATTTTGGTATATTCATTTTGTATCCTTCCACTTAATTCTTTAATTAACTCTAACATATTTGAAGTCTTTAGGGTTTTCTATATACCTGATAATCTGCAAAGAGTGATAGTTTCCATTCTTTCCAACTTGGGTGCCTTCTCTTTTCCTTGCCTCACTGCTCAAGACAGGACTTCGAATACTAGGTTGAGTAAAAGTGGCATCCGTGGGTTTTGTTTCTCATCTTATAGGAAAAGGTTCCAGCTTTTCTCCAGTGAGAGTATTAGCTATGGGCTGGTCATAGATAGCCTTCATTATGTTGAGTTACGTTCCTTCTAGATGCACTTTGTTGTGAGTTTCTATCCTAAGTTGCATTCTGTCAAATACTTTTTCTACATCTCTTGAGATCCTGATTTTTATCCTTTGTTTTGTTAATGTGGGGTATCACATTTATCGATGAGTGATTTGAACTATCGTTGCATGCCTGGAATAAATCCCTCTTGAGTGTGGGGTAGGATTCTTTTAATGTATTGTTGAGGATATTTGCATCTGTGTCCATCAGGGACATTGGCCTATAAAATTCTTGCCTTGTGGCATCATAGTCTGGTTTTGGTATTCAGGTAATGCTGGCCTCAGAAAATGAGTTTGCAAGGGTTTCTTCAAAACTCTGTTTTGGGGGGGGGGGTCGAGTTTGAGAGGATTGGTATTCATTCTTCTTTGAACATTTGGTAGAATCCACCAGGGGAGCTGTCTGGACCCGGATTTCTATTAGGTGGGAAGTGTGTGATTACTGATTTGGTCTCCTTACTAATAATAGATCTGTTCATATTTTCTATCTTATGATTCAGTCTGGATAGGTTTTATATTTCAAGGAATTGATCCGTTTCTTCTGGGTTGTCAACTTTGTTGGCATCTAATTCACAATAGTCTCTTATCCTTTGTATTTCAGTGGTATCAGGACTTCTTCATTTCTGGTTCTGTGACCTCTCTTTTTCTTGACGAATGTGGCTAAAGGTTTGTTTATTTTGTTTGTTTACAGCGAACCAGCTTATACTTTCATTGATATGTTCTGCCTTTTTACCCTCTATTTGATTTATTTCTGTTCTGATCTTATCTCCTTTCTACTGACTTTGGACTTGGTTTATTCTTTTTCTAGTTCCTTGAGATGTAAAGTAGGTTGAGATTTTTCTTCCTTCTTGCTACTCCATTTATTGTCATGAACTTGACTCTTAGTGAAGTGCTTTTGCTGCATAAGTTTTGGTATGCTGTTTTTTATTTTCATTGGTCTCAATTTTTTTTAATTTCTCCTTTGATTTCTTTGTTGACCCATTGGTGGTTCAGTAACCTTGTTTAATCTCCATGTGTGAATTTCCAATTTTCTTCTTATAATTGATACCTATTTTCATACCATTGTGGTCAGAAAAGATGCTTTGATACTTCAGTCTTCTTAAGTTCATTATTTTTGAGAGAAAGGTGTGGTGAGAGGCAGAGAGAGAAGGAGACACAGAATCCAAAGCGTTTTCCAGGCTCTGAGCTGTCAGCACAGAGCCTGACACAAGGCTTGAACCTACAAGCCGTGAGATCATGACCTGAGCCAAATTCAGACACTTAACCGACTACTGAGTACTGAGCATGGTCGATCTTTCCATTATTTGTGTCATTTTTACTTTTTTTCATCAATGTCTTACCATTCTGTGCTTAAATTCACCCCTAGATGTTTCATTTTTGTGGATGCAATTGTAGGTAGCATTGTCTTTTAAATTTCTCTGATAGCTCATTATTAGTATATAGGAACACAAATGATTTCTGTATGTTAATTTTGTATCCTACTACTTTGCCAAATTCATTTATTCTAATAGTGTTTTTCTTTTCAAATTTTTATTTAAATCCTAGTTAGTTAACATATAGTGTAATATTGGTTTCAGGAGTAGAATTTAGTGATTCACGACTCACATTTAACATCAGTGCTCATCATAAGTGCCCTCCTTAATACCCATCACCTCTGTGGCCCACCTCCATCCAACAACCCTCAGTTTGTTGTCTATATTATGGTTTGCTTCCCTCTCTGTCTCTTTTCCTTTCCTCTATGTTCATCCATATTCTTTAAGTTCCCCACATTCTAATAGTGCTTTGGTGGAGTGTCTAGGCTTTTCTTCATGTCCTCCATAAATAGTGACAGTTTTACCTTTTCCTTTCCAACTTGGACACCTTTTCTTTCTCTTCAGTATCTGCTCTGGCCAGGACTTGCACTGCTGTGTTGAACAAAAGTGGCAAGAGGAGGCATCCTTGTCTTGTTCCTGCTCTTAGGGGAAGAGCTCTCTGTTTCTTACCACTGAGTACGTTGTTAGCTGTGGGTTTTTGTATATGGACTCTTTTATGTTGAGGTATGTTCCCTCAGTACCTACTTTGCTAAGAATCTTTATCATAAATGGCTGTTGAATTTTGTCAGATGTGTTTTCGGCATCTTATTGAGATAGGACTATATTGACCTTTTGGTATCAGGGTAATGCTGGCCTTGTAAAATGATTTTGAAAACATTCCTTTTTCAATTGTTGGGCTATGTTGAGAAAGGATAGGTTATCACTGTTAAAGTGGTAGAACTCACCTGTGAAGTTTTCTGGGTTCTGGATTTTATTTTATGGTGTTTTAAATGACAGATTCAATTTTATTATTGTATTCGCTCTATTCGGATTTTTAGTTCTTCCTAACTGAGGCTTCTTAGAAGATGGTTTCTAGAAATTGATCCATTTCTTCTGTGTTCCAATGTGTTGGCGTATAATCATGGTAGTCACTTGCGATGCTTTGTCTTTCTGATTTTATTCAAGCCCTCTTTTTCTCGAGTCTTGGCTACAGGTTTCTCAGTCTTGGTTATCATTTCAAACTTGTAGTTCATTGATGTTTTCTATTGTTTAGTCTCAATTTCATTTATTTTCTGATAGCATTTCCTTTCTTCCATTAACTCTGGGCTTTCTCTTTCTAGTTCTTAGAGATGTAAAATTGATAGTTTCATGGGGATTTTTGTTACTTGAGGTAAGTTTGTATCGCTCTGACCTTCACAGCGTTTGTTGCACACACACGCTTAGGGCAATTGTGTTTCCATTTTCATTTGTGCAAGAGACTTTTTCATTTCCTTTCTGATTAATTTGTTGACCCTTTGGTTGTTTAGTAGAGTGCTGTGTGGTGTCCGTGTGCTTGGGGTTTTCCCGTTTCCTTCTTGTGAGTGATTTCTAGCTTCATGCTGTTGTAGTTAAAAAGAAGATGCTTTACACGACTTCATTTTTCTTAGATGTATCGAGGATCGTTCTGTGGCCCAACATGTTATCAGTACTGGATAAGGTTGTGCGTGCCCTTGAGAAGCATCATCGGCAATGTTTGGGTCCTAGTATTGGGCACATAAATATTTATGAAAGTCCAATCTCCTTGGATTGATCTTCTATCATGAAAGCCTTTTTCCCTTCGTACAGTCTTTGTTTTAAAGTCTGTTTTGTCTAATATAAGTATTGCTACGGTAGGTTTCAATTTGTGTGGGATGTGTTTTTTTTTTTTTTTTAGAGTGAAGTGAGTCCCTTATAGACAGGTCTTGCTTTTTCTTATCCACTCATTCAACCTACTTTGACGAGCATCCTTAGCCCATTTAGATTTAAAGCAATTATTAATAGCGGTGTACTCACTGCCATTTTGTTCGTTGCTTGCTGTAATTCTTATGGTTCCTGTCTTCTTTTGGTCTCTTCCTCTGTGGTTTCATGACTTGGTTTAGTGGTATCCTTAGTCCTCTTTATTTTTGGTATATTTACTGGAGGTCTTAGCCTTGCGTTATCAGGAGGCTTAAATATAACAGTTTATGTTTAGTCTGTTTGATCACAACTTAAGTTTTAACATATTCCAAAGCTCTACATTTTTATTATCCCCACCCCACCTCCCACGTTTTAGGTTTTTAAAGTCACATTTTCCATCTCTATCTTTTATACATACTTGTATATCTCAACTAGTTATTGTAGTTATAGTCATTCTTAATACTTTTGTCTTTAACCTTGATACGAACTTTATATAGTAGTGAACAGATCACTTGTACTTACCTTTGCCAGTGAGATTTATTTTTTCATAGGCTTTGTTACTAGCAGACCTTTGTTTTAGCTTGAAAAGTCCCTTTAACACTTCATGTAAGGCTTGTTTGAGGTTGATGAACTTTCGCTTTGGCTTGTCTGGAGAACATTTTTCTTCAATTCTGAATGAAAAACTTGCCAGGTAGAATGTGCTTTTGTTTTCCATTGAGCACTTTGCATGTATCTATTACTCCCTTTTGGCAGAGAAAGTTTCTACTGACAAGTCTGATTATCTTCTGGGATTTTCCTTGTACTGGTCCAGCTGGTCCAGTTCTGTTTTATTCCATCTTCTGTGGAACTCCCCTCATGAAGTTTTTAGTTACTTATTTATTTAGACTGAGCACGAGCGGGCGAGGGGCAGAGGGAGAGAGAATGTCCGGGGTTGATCTCCCGAACCATGAGATCATGACCTGAGCTGGATGTTTAACCATCTGAGCCCCCCCGGCGGCCCGGCCCTGGGACTGTTATTGGACACTTGTTTCTGTTTTCTGTCTCCTTGCTGAAGTCTTCACTGTGTCTGTCCATCCATTCTCCTCCCCCGTTCGGTGAGCACTGAGCACTTTTATGGCCATTATTTTCAACTCCTAATCAGAGTAAGTCCCTAAGAAAATAGAAATAAGCGATAAAGCTCAATTTTTACTTTCCTCTTTCATTCAGAACATTCTACTTCTCTCTCCATCGTCCTGGAGTCTGTGTTGTTTCGATGTGTTCGTTCAGCCACAGCCTCTCTCAGTCTCGGAGGCGTAATTTCTTGCTGAGGACGAAATGTACTCAACCCTCCCCAACCTCTTGGTGGTCTCTCCCACCGTTGTGATACTCTAAGCAGCCGATTTTATTTTCAGTGGCCCCCAGTGGTTAAGACTGTGCCCAGGACGGGTCATGGTCTCAAAGGGGAGGATCTCCATGACCAGCACGGTTCAGGCGGCTTAGATGCCAGACCCTCAGGCATGCCACAATCCGTACCGCTGCTGGTCATAAGCATAAGGCTGCTGCCACCGGAGCCAGGTGTCCCGGGGCTGGCAGACATAGAAACCAGGGCGCCACATGGGTGTGGAGAGGGCCCCTGGGCTCTCCCTGCTCTCTCTGGAGTGTGACGGAGATCCAGGTCCTGCCTGTCTTTAGAGAGATGTGTGTTTAACCAGAAGCCTGCCCATCAGACTGCATCTGTGGAACTAGGGTAATGGGGGTCTTGGACTCTCACCTTTTGCTGTGCCCTGAGGGGGGTAGCTGGGGCCTCCATTTTGGCACCTGAGGAGGGTAGACGCTCCTTTCCAGGAGACCAACTTGTGTGAGGGAAGGAGAAGGTGCATGATGCCTCCCTCCTCCGAGGGCACCCCTGCAGGCCTTTACAGAAGTGTGTCAGTGAGGTGTCTGCCCCTCGGGTGAGGTTTTAATACAACAAATGAGGCTTCTTCAATCGCTGCCCCTGTACTGGGTCCTGGGACAAGACACCCCCTCTGTCAGCTCACACGAGCACTGTGGGGTTCTTGGATGTGAGACCCACTGGTTTTCAAAGTCACCTGTTATAGGGACTCCTCTCAGCTGCAGGGCTTAACCGTTGGGGTGCCGGATGTGGGGCTCAAACCCTCCACTCCTCAGGGAGCATCTCCACGTTTTGAGTTAACCTCTTGATCGTGGGTCACCACCCCGGGGGGTGGGATTTACTGTGGGAATGTGTCTCAGCCTCTCCTGTTGGTCGGACGTTTCTTCCTCATTTGGCTAATGTGTGGACATCACTTGGCTAATTTTGGGGTTTTCGCCCACCCTGAGGAAATTGTTCTATATACAGCTGCAGTTTCAGTGTGTCCTCAGCAGGTGGGTTCAGAACCTTCCTGCAGCGCCATCGTGACCAGAGCCGCCGCCTCTTCTGTTAAGGACTCGGGCCTCCCATGGTTAATCCAGGATTAGCTCTCCTTCTGAAGGTCAGCTGATTAGCAACGTTAATCCCTTTTGCCATGTAATGAAACATTTTGGGGATTAGGACAGGGCCCTCTACGAGGGGCTGTTATCCTGCCTGCTGCCCTTGATCAAGGACAGTTTTCATGGGTCCATAATGATGGCACCATAAAGCCAGGGTGGGGCTCATCTGATGGTCCAGTCTTTCAGGGCAGCCTGTCAGGGGAGTTTTTTGGAAGTACATGTTGACTGACACACAGTCTAAAGCTACCAGATTCTATCTTGCACTCCAAGGTGTACATAAAGACACACGTCCTCCCTGTACCGCAGTCCTCTGCCCTTTCACAGCTGGCATGGGTTTTCCGGACTGCGAATGTCAGGACGTGCTCCACCTGTAGACATAGCTATTTCACATCCTCTCTTCATCGAGAAAGGTTTTGGGGGCGCCTGGGCGGCTCAGGTGGCTAAGCGTCTGAATTTGGTTCAGGTCATGATCTCATGGCTTCGGAGCTTGAGCCCCACATCGGGCTCTGTGCTGAGGCTCAGAAACTGGAGCCTGCTTCAAATTCTCTGTCTCCCTCTCGGTTTCTCTCAAAAAAAAGTATTTAGAGGTGGCACACCTGGGTGGCTCAGTTGGTTGAGCGTCTGACTCCTTCCGCTCAGGTCCTGATCTCACAGTTCGTGGCCTCGGGCTCCGTGCTGACGGCTCAGAAACTGGAGCCTGCTTCCGATTCTGTGTCTCCCTCTCTGTCAAAAATAAACAAAGAAATGTTAGAAAATTTGAGGTTTTTTTTTTTTTAGAGGACTTCATATATTTATGCATTTCTATTAATAGGTGGACCTTTGCACCCACCCCTGTCTTTTTTATTCTTTCCCTAAATTACTCCTCTCAAAACAACACGGCCAGACCTCACAGCTCACTGCAGCAGGCATCAGGACACAGGGAGAGAAGCCTCAACTAGCACACGATTTTGTGCACTCGGATGTGCCTGCCTTTGCGCACTCGGGTGGAGGGCGTACTTTGGAACTACAGTTCGGAACAGCTCCCGTCTCCTCTTTGTGCTTAGCCTGTGCTCCGGGGAAGATTCCATTTGTGTAAATGTTTTGGTGGGTTCCTCCGCTTCACAAAGCAAGTCTGAAAAATAACTAACTGAACCACCTAGGCCCCCGGGACGAGTTAAGTGTCCGACTCTTTAAAAAAAAAAAAAAAAGAAAGAAAAAGAAAAAAGCAAAGAAAAACTCTTATCTCTCATCTCCCTTCTGGGGCTATAATTCCCTCCGTGACCATACTCATCTCCAGGTGCCTTCAGACCCCATAAGCCTGATATTCCAGTATAACTGGTTTTAAGGAGAGCCCCGCATCCGCAGGGACTTGGTCCTGGGATCCTCACCCTGGCACCTGCAGACACCTATCCCGGCCCAATGCCGCGGGACGCGTGGTCTCCGCACCCTGGCACACGTGCGTGCCGCGGTGCTGGTGCACGCGGAGTTCTCCCACACGTCTTTCTTCCCGTCCCCGGAACAGCCCTGAAGGGAGACAAGGATGCCATGTATTGAAGGTCCATTTAGCAGAATACTGGTAAGAATTTACCAAGTTCTGCCAAACCTGTCCACAAATAGGTTTACAGAAGGAGGTTCAAGAATTTCTAGTGCACCCTGGAAGTGGAACATTTACAGGCCTTTGGAAGAATTAGGGGGAAGGGCAGCTGGGTGGCTCGGTCAGTCAGTTAAGCTGCTGACTTTGGCTCAGGGCATGACCTCGAGGTTCGTGAGTTCCAGCCCCGCGCTGGGCTCCGTGCTGACAGCTCCGATCCTGCTTCAGATTCTTTGTCCCCACCTCTCTCTCTTTCAAAAAAAAACCTTAGACCGCTATGTCTATTAAGGGGTAGAAATGTGAGAATACAGGCAAGGTGTCGTGTTTGAGCACACAGAAAACCGAGTGTGCGCACATGCTTGACATCTTCACACAAACTGTGTTTTCCAGAAATCACCACCAGAAAGAGAACAAGGACTTCCCACAGATGGGGGGGAAGGGAGCAATCACAGTCATTTCAGTTTCCATTTGCTACCTTTTGTGCTGTTATTATTCAACTATGTGAATTTTCTTTTTAAGTCAACTAGAGTTATCTCCATGGTAACACTGGCCTTTAAAAAAAATTTTTTTTTTAAGCTCTACACTTATTTGTCCTTTTTCCTGCAAAACCTTCCAGAAGTAGGGAAGGCCACTCTGTTTAATCCTGTGGAGGGAGAGTCCCGTCTGGCCGGTTAAGCGAACAGCGCAAGGACCCAACCTTCTGTAAGACCTCATTCCTCACGCTTGCGGCCTAGGGGGACGATGTTCATTTATCCTCCTAACTAGGAGAAGTCTGTGCGTGGAAGGGGTGCTAACACGGCCGTGGAGACCAAGCATGAATTAAGAATGTTCCAGATGCTCTGGGACCTTCTGATTTGTCACGTGCAGCTTGGCACCCCCTTTTTACTGCCTGTGGAAGGACGTCCCCACAATGGCTCACTGTGGTTTGGTCTTGGTTGCAGCAAAATCTGTCAAGGTGAAAATCAAGCTCAATAAGAAAGACGAGAAAGGTCGGGGCAAAGGCAAGAAAAGGCCGAATCGAGGGAAGGCGAAGCCCGTGGTGAGCGATTTCGACAGCGATGAGGAGCAGGAGGAAAATGTAAGCGGGCCAGGCTGCGGCCCAGGCCCACGGCCCTCTCCCCTCCTCCCCGCTTCCGTAACACTCCCCATCTCCAGAAATGGAAACATCAAGACCGGGGGGCAGTTTGTTATTGAGGGTTGTGACCTAAAGCCGCAGGACGCAGGACCAAGAATTCCGGGCTTGTGTTCAGTGTTCTTGTCGTCTTCAGAGATGAAAACCTAGTCAAGCACATTTTTTTTCTCTCCTTTCTTCATCCATCTTCCCGTCACTTCCCAACCCAGTTGTCTTCATGGTGGATGAATTCAGGACCGCTTATGGAGCCAGGCCCTGAAATAATGACCTTCCCATAGGGTAATACTTCTCTTACTGGCTACATATCCCAGAAACCAGGGCCAAGGTTGGAATGGCCCAGGTCATAGTAGCAAACAGGAGAGACTGAAGTCAGACCCAAACAGCACGACCCTGTCCCCAAATGCAGGCAGCAAGTGGCAGTGCTGGCCGAAACGTCTGCTGCCGGGCCTTGGGAAGTACCCTCCTTTACTCCCTTTCCAGGACAAACAGTTTTGGTCTTGCCGGAGGCCACCGCCATCCGGGTTTGGTGAACACATCTGAGAATCCTTACCCCAGCCCGCACCCAGCCTTTACCCTTGGCTCAGCCTTTTTCAAATACATTTAAAATGCTGTGTTTAGAAGACTCAGCCATGAGTAGACCTCAGATGGATGGGACTTCTACCTCTGGTGAATTTTCTAAACCCGTCGTGTTAAAAATAAGAACAACCAGCCCTGCACGTTCGTGCCACAGTGACAGAGAGCAAGGCAGTAGTACAAATGATGGGACTTGCTTTGGGATTTTCCAGCGAGGGCCCCCCTTTTTAGCTTGGATTCCTTGCAAGCGTCTTGCCGTGTTGGCGCAGAATGAAGAGACTTGGGTTGACTCTTTCCAAAACATTGCTTCTTTTCTACCTGCCCCAGGATGGCTGATGAGGTCTTTTTCTTAGATGACATCTCATTCATTTTGTCTTGGTTTTATTTTTAGGAACCGTCAGAAGCAAGCGGAACTGATGATGAGTGATGAGTGTGGACCTTTTTTTCCTCGGTAGAATGGATTTCCTTCTCCCCTCTCTCATTTCTGCCCAGTGAGTTCATTTGTCCTATGGGCACTGGGTTGTTTCTGTATCATCTTCATCTATAAACGAGCTTTAGGATAGTGCCAGACAAACATATGATATCATGGTGTAAAAACACACGTACGTACACACACACACACACGTAACATATTGTGACCAAATGGGCCTCAAAGATTCAAAGATTAAAACAAACAAAGCTTTTGATGGAAAATATGTGGGTAGATAGTATATTTCTATGGGTGGGTCTAATTTGGTAACGTTTGATTGTGCCTGGTTTTACCACCTGTTGAGATGAGAAGATTTTTGTCTTTTTGTAGCACTGATAACCAGGAGAAGCCATTAAAAGCCACTGGTTATTTTATTTTTCATCAGGCAATTTTCAAACTTTTTATTTGTTTGGTATTGTTTTGTTTGTTTTTTTACACTGTGGTACATATAAGCGACTTTAATAGGTGATAAGTGTACAGTAATTAGATTTCACCTGCATAGACATTTTTCCATTTTATGCTCTCTGATCTGAAAAAAAATGCTTTTTGAACTGTATAAGATTTATGTCTACTGTAAACATTGCTTAGTTTTTTTTTGGCTCTTGATTTTAAAAAAAAGTTTTGAAAGCGCTATTGAATATTGCAGTCTCTCTAGTGTATTGGATGGCTCTTCCCGTCACACCGATCTCCTGTGTTCCCTGTGTCGTCTCCTTCTCCCCAAAGTGTACTTAATCTTTGCTTTCTTTGCACAATGTCTTTGGTTGCAAGTCATAAGCCTGAGGCAAATAAAATTCCAGTAATTTCCAAGAATGTGGTGGTGGTGCTTTCCTAATAAAGAGACAATTTAGCTCTACAAACACTGCCTCTTGTTTTTTTGAGTTCTAGGGGCTTGAGATCCCGGTGCCTGAGCGAGCGTCTCCTGCCGAGGGCTTGGCACTCTCTTCCTCCAGAAAGCTTGGTAACGGGAGGGGGAAAAAGACCGAGAGAGACGGTCTCCTGGGACAAACCAGGCTTGTTGCAAGGGACCGGAGCCCATTGCTTTCATGACTTTAACCTCCAGCAATGGGAGACATTTGCTGCATGAACCAAGCCCCACTCAACTTTTCTAGTGCTTTAAATTCTGTGTAGGAGCCAGAGAATCTGGATGGCAGCGTGGACTTACAGTAGACTACAGTATGTAATAAATCGGTATCACGATCTTTTGATTTTTCAAAGACTTCACAGGTGTTCAAGAGAAAAAGACCGATTCGATGCACCCATATACTCTCCTGCTAAGATTCAACAATGGTTGGTATTTGAAAATAAGTCCCGGCCATCATGACACGTCACCCCGAAGTACTTGAGCACAACTCTCCAACGATTCAAGCCGTCTCCTGGTTCCCACAATCCCATGCTCATTCCCAAGGTTAATGAGCACTAGCTTCCGCGTACCTCAGGGGTCATCCCGTCCCGGTTCCCCAGCGGTCCCCACAGTGTCTTGCATTCATTTGCTTTTCCAAGTTCTCTTACAGACGTCATTACAACAGGGACCAACATGCAAAAGGTTTCTGTCTTCTCTAATGCGTTGATGAATTAGAACCACCTCAGGAGAACTATCATGAAGCATCACCAACGACTCCTACCTGGAATCTTGAAGGGAATCTGACCGTCACAAAATGCATCCTCCTGAGAGCCTCCTTTCTCCCACTACGTGTCCGCTCTCACGTCTGACTTTCCAGAGAGTCTGAGCATTACACAGCGGGTTGAGGTTCCTTTACTCTTTGTTTATAGAGTTCGCTGACCCCAGTAGGATTGGAGACTCGCATCTAAGAATCCACTGTATTAGATGCTGTTACTGAATGCCTGGGTCTCATTTCAAGGAGACGAGTGTTACCTCCCTGCTGCCACTGCCGCTTCCGAAACTTGCTGTGCAGCCTGGACTGTCTTCTCAGCCTCAGAGGCACTCCCGCTCTGACGCCATCCAGCCCACTGCTTTATGGCTCAGATTTTCTATTGTGGAAGCCTGTCCTCCAATTCTTACCCTGCAGCCTTAGGTATGTTGTCCTCCCCGGCTCCAGCAGACATGAGAGAGGTGGGGAGAGTGAGCACGCGTTAGCCAAAGGGAAGCCATTCTGCTCATGTTTTATCCTCCTTGCGCCCGCCCTTGGGTTCAGCTCAAGGCGCTGAGCCAGGGCGGGGAGGGGAGGGGCTGAGTTCTAAGGTCTGTGGTTTACTAGGAATGCAGGAAGGAAGCTAAGAGTACAGGGAAATGTACTGGATCCCTTAATGGGTTTATTTAATTATAGGAACCTTGTGAAGAAGGCAGAGTTGTTTAATGTTATTTTTGGGAGAGAGAGAGAGAGTGAGCGAGCGAGCATGAGCAGGGAGGGGCAGAGAGAAAGGGAGACACAGAATCTGAGTCAGGCTCCAGGTTCTGAGCTGTCAGCACGGAGCCCGATGCAGGGCTCAAACTCACCAGCCCCAAGACCATGACCTGAGCTAAAGTTGGATGCTCAACCGACTGAGCCCCCAGGAGCCCCAAGAAGGCCTGGTTCTTATTCCTCTTGTACAAGTAAGGACCATGCAAACAAGAGACTGAGTAGCTGTGGCCAGTGCACCACAGCTTGGACGTGAGGTTCTCTTGGTCCCGGGCCCACGTTTCCTCTCCAGCAAGGGGGACGCGGACCGGGTCGTGTTCATCAGCCCCCCGCACCCACTTGCTGTGCGCTGGCTAACACAGCCAGGCTTACCGGTCAGTCTTGACTCCGTTTCCGGGATCCCCGGGTGCAAAGGCCACTTTGCTCTGAGACCCAAGTTCCTGGCTGCACTCTTCTACCCCCCCACCCCCCCGCCCCGTCTCTTCCTTCTCGGTGACTCGCCACTCCCCAAGGGCAGGAGCGTGGCCCTTAGACCCCAGCCAACCGGGACCGCGCTACTGCCCTCCAGATGGTTCTGGCACAGGCATCGGTTGAGAAAGCACCACCAGCTCCATCACATTCTCAATCTCTGTTATTTCCCTCCCGGGCAATGACAGGACCCCACGCGGAACCTGGTCTTGATGTACAGGACTGGTCCAGGCGTACGCCTCTGTCTCCCAGCAGCCCCTCCACTCCCATCAGTATAAATGAGACTAAGTGACAAAGCCGTGTATTTCCTCCCTGGCTCTGACACAGCTTTCCCGTCCCAGACGTGACCAGGAAGCAATCTTCATTTGCGCGCAACTCCAGCCTCTTTCAGACGGATGAGGTGGAGCACTTGGGGAAATGGTTTTGGTCTGCTTAGCAAAAGGACAGAGAGATTCTCTTCTCATGAATAAATGTAGTTTCCATGAAGATTTTGTACTGCAGTCAATCTCCCCATACAGAGATCTTGGAAGAATAGCCACGTCTGTTCCTCTTCTTACAATTTCCTAAGAGCGACATCAAGCCCCAGGGAGCACGGTTTCCATCCTTACGCCTTATCCTGCCCCAGGGTAGCCATCTCAGCATTGCAATCACGTGGGGAGAGACCATCAACAACAATGAGGCGCAGTGTGAGCAACAGTGACGGATAGGTCTGGAAGAGCTTAGAGGTATGCCCCGGTGAGCGGTCTTCATCTCGGGTGGGGTTTAGGACCTCGGACTTAATGGCCAGTGGAAGGGCCATGTTCCAAACCACTGAGCCCTTTATGTAAGAAGGTGTCTGTTTTCTGCGTCACTTTCAGTCGGGATTTGCTAAATTGAAGAAGGCAAAACAACTAAGTCAAGAGTATGGGGAAACCAGCTTCCTGTTTATAAACACCGGGTTTTATTATGTACAAGAAAGAGGCCTTTGTGAACCCAAGGAATGTTCTGAAGCAAGGCTCGCTGTGAGAGCATAAGCTTCAAAGGAAATGGACGCATGGTCCCTCCAGCACATCGATCTGTCTTTAAAATTCTCCTGCAAGAGCTTGAATTAAAGTCCACTAGAACATGGACATGTGTCCACCACAAATAGTGAAAGAATACTCCAAAAAATTAGGTTTCACCCCCGTGAGGCAATCGGCAATAACAGCTTGACATTCTTATTCACATAAACACCTCGAATCCTATATATTGTCAGAGGTCGGCTCCCAGCCGTCACCAACATCACCTGGCAATAAGATGACCTGAATTCATCCCCCAATGCAGTAGGGAGAGTGCCACCTTGTTGGAGCTTGGCTGGTTTGAAAGGGAAGGTCAAGGTTGAATTTTATTGAAATTTGATCTAAGGCAGGTCTGACGACGTGGGGATTTGGCTAGAATGCAGAAAGATCACACTATAAAAATTCAGGACTGGTGTAGGTAGCTAAGCAAGGATTTTGAGTAGAGATTCAAAGGATCTGAGGGCATGGAGGTCAGTTTTGGTGCCTTGTTAAAGACAGAATGGGCCTCTGACGAAGTTCATGTAATGAACAATAGTTATTTGCTTGGGCAAGAGTCTCCTTGAATACTAAGACTGTGCTAATGAAGACCATATAATTTTCAAGTTTTGTTTTGTTTTTAGAGCACACGTGAGTGGGGAAAAAAAGAATCGTACGCAGGTTCCACGCCCTATGCAGAGCCCAACATGGGGCTAGATCCCACAACCCTGGGATCTGACCTGAATTGCAATTAAGAGTCAGATTCTCAACCACCTGAACCACCCAGGTGCCCCTAAAGTCTTTTTAATATAGATAGTAAGCAGCAGGGTGTGTGTGTGTAAATGTCCCTATTTTTTTTAAGGCCCTTACTGCTCTTTACACCTTGCTTTACATTGTTCTACGTCACCAGAGATTAAATTCACTTCAATTCTGCAGTATAAGAACCTTTGTTATCCTGTTCATTTTAAAAGGAATCTATGCACATTGTAGAAAACGGGGAAAGGAGAGGATGTACGAAGGAGAGACCACTGGCCTCCTACCATCCAGAGAGAAAGTGCTGGTGTCTGGTCCGGCGTGCCAGGAGCTGGGAGGTCCTCTCTGCCATTCGCACACAAGAAAGAAGCTAACACGCTGAAAATGACCAGCTTGTGTTAAATGACCAGAGAACCACAGCCCCAGTGCAAAGCACCGCCTCTACAAGCGAGGGGAGCGGCAGGTACCGAGCACCACCACGGGCTCCCTGAGGCCGAAGACCAGAAGCAGCCTGGGAGAACCTGATCTGTAACCAATGAATCGCTGGAGGCTCCGTGTGGACAAGTTTGAGAGAGAGAAGTGCCCAGCGAGGGGAGTCTGGGTGGCTCAGCGGATGAAGCATCCGACTGCTGACTTCAGCTCAGGTCATCATCTCACAGTTTGAGAGTTCAAGCCCCCATCTATCAATGCAGAGCCTCCTGGGGATTCTCTCCCCCCTCTGTGCCCTCCCCATACTTGCCTGCTGTCTCTCTCTCAAAATAAATAAATCAACTTAAAAAACCACCAAGGTTTCCAGTGTTAGCAGCCCCCCCCCCCCCCATGGCTTGTGCTTCCTACAGCCCATCAGTTTCTCAGTGAGGACTCTAGAAAAATCCCCTTGGGCTTTGAGCAAAAGGAGAGGAGAGTAGCTGGGTTTTTTAAGTTGTTTTAATGTCTGTCTATTTTTGAGAGGAAGAGAGCATGAACAGAGGAGGGGCAGAAAAAGAGGGAGACGCAGGATCCGAAACAGGCTCCAGGATCCAAGCTGTCAGCACACAGCTCTGACTTAGGGCTCAAAGCCACGACCCGTGAGATCATGACCTGAGCCACAATCGGACACATAACCTACCGAGCCACCCAGACGCCTCAAAAATAGCGGTTTTTAAATATGCCCAGAATATTCTGTTCTTTTTAACAAGACCTGTTCCCAACAGAAATGATTTTATTGGAGACTAACCGACTTGGAAGAAAGGAAACACCCAACTCCAGGACACACCAGCCCTCCTGCCTCTCCAATGGTGGGGGGAGGGGTGGGGAAGCAATCCCAGAAACCCCTGTGAAGGTCACACCCCCCAGGGGAACAGGGGCACTTAAAGACTGAGTCTAGCAGCTTTTCGGTAGAGTCTTTGGGTTTTCCGTGTAGGGTATCGTGTCATCAGTGAAAAGAGAAACTTGACTTCATCTTTGCCAACTTGGATGCCTTTTGTTGTGTGATTGCTGAGGCTGGGACTTCCAGCACCATGTTAAACAGCAGGGGTGAGAGTGGACACCCCTGTCGTGTCCCTGATCTCAGGGGGAAAGCTCTGAGGTTTTCCCCATTGAGGATGATATTAGCTGTGGGCTTTTCATAAATGGCTCTTAGAATGTTAAGATATGTTCCTTCTATCCTGACTTCAAGCGTTTTTATTTTTTATTTTTTTACTTTATTTTTGAGAGACAGAGACAGAGGTGAACAGGGGAAGGACAGAAAGAGAGGGAGACAGAATTGGAAGCAGGCTCCAGGCTCTGAGCTAGCAGTCAGCACAGAGCCCAACATGAGGCTCAAACCCATGAACCACGAGATTATGACCTAAGCTGAAGTCAGACGCTCAACCGACTGAGCCACCCATATCCTGTCTTCTATTAATGTGATGTGACCCATTGATTGATTTGCGAATACTGAACCAGCCCTGCAGCCCAGGAATGAATCCCTCTTGATCATGGTGCATAATTCTTCTTAATATACTGTTGAATTTGATTTGCTAGTATCTTGTTCAGAATTTTTGCATCCATATTCATCAGAAATATTGGCCTGTAGTTCTCCTGGTTTTAGAATCAAGGCAAATACTGGCTTCACAGAATGAGTCTAAGTTTTCCTTCCATTTATGTTTTTTGGAACAGCTTGGGAAGTCTAGGTATTAACTCTGCTTTAAATGTCTGGTAGAATTCCCCTGGAAGCCATCTGGCCCAGGCCTCTTATTTGTTGGGAGATTTTTGATAACGGATTTAATTTCTTCACTGGTTATGGGTCTGTTCAAATTTTCTATTTCTTCCCACTTGAGTTTTGGTAGTATGTGGGTGTCTAAGACTTTTCCATTTCTTCCAGATTGAAAAATTATATGCCAACAAACTGGACATAGTATTCTCGAATACTGATTTGTATTTCTGTGGTGTTGGTTGTGATCTCTCCTCTTTCATTCATGATTTTATCTATTTGGGTCCTCTCTCTTTTCTTTTTGAGAAGCGTGGCTAGGGATTTATCCATTTTGTTTATTTTAAAGAAAAGTTTTTAGAATCATTGACCTCTTCTACTATTTTTGGGGAGGGTTCTATATTGTTTGTTTCTGCTCTGATCTTTATTATTTCTTTTCTGCTGCTGGGTTTGGGGTGTCTTTGCTATTCTGCTTGTAATTCCTTTAGGTGTGCCATTAGATTTTGTAGTTGGGATTTTTCTTATTTCTGAAAAAGGCCTGGATTGCAGTGTATTTTCCTCTAGGACTGCCTTTGCTGCGTCCCAGAGGGTTTGGACTGTCGTGTTTTCATTTTCATTTGCTTCCATATATTTTTTTTCATTTCTTCTTTAATTGCCTGGTTGACCCATTAGCTCTAATTTAGGAGGATGTTCTTTAATCCCCCTGCATTTGGAAGCTTTCCAAATGTTTTCTTGTGGTTGATCTCAAGTTCTATAGCATTGTGATCTGAAAATATGCACGGTATGGTCTCAGTTCTTTTACATTTAGTCAGGGCTGTTTTGTGACGTAGTATGTGACCTATCTTGGGGAACGTTCTGGGCACGTGTACTCCAATGTTTACAGCAGCACTTCCAACAAGAGCCAGATTACGCCAAGAGCCCAAATGTCCATCAACTGACGAATGGATAGAAAAGATGTGGTTTATACAGGGGCACCTGGGTGGCTCAGTCGGTTAAGCATCCGACTTTGCTTGCGGTTCAAGCCCTGCATTGAGCTCTGTGCGGACAGCTCAGAGCCTGGAGCCCGCTTCTGTGTCTGTCTGTCTCTCTCCCTCCCTCCCTCCCCTATTCTTGCTCTGCTTCTCTCTCAAAAATAAATAATAAAACATTAAAAAAAAGACGTGGTACATACATATATAATCAAATACGACTTGGCAATGACAAAGAATGAAATCATGCCATTTGCAACAATGTGGATGGAACTAAAATGTATTATGCGAAGTGAATTAAATCAGAGAAAGACAGATACTGTATGTTTTCACTCATAGGTGGAACCTGAGAAACTTAGGAGCAGACCATGGGGGAGAGGGAGGGGGAAACTGTTTCAAACAGAGAGGGAGGCAAACCCTAAGAGACTCTTAGTTACAGAGAACAAACTGAGGGTAGATGGCAGGCGGGCGAGTGACAGGCAAAGAGGAGAAAATGGGTGACAGACCTTGAGGATGCCACTTGTTGGGATAAGCACTGGGTATTGTTTATTTACAATGAGTCATGGGAATCTACCCCTGAAGCCAACAGCACACTGTATACTGTATGTCAGCTAACTTGACAATAAATTATATTTAAAAATTTTAAAAAAGACGGAGACCAGAGCACAGGCATGGGTAACGGGGCCCCTTCCCCAGCACCAGAGAGAGAGGGGAGGACAGAGGATCCCAAGCAGGCTCTGTGCTGACAGCAGCGAGCCCGATGCAGGGCTCGAACCCATGAGCTATGATATCATGACCTGAGCCAGAGCTGGCCTCTCAACCAAGCCATCAAGCTGCCCCGTTAGGCGGGTTTTTTTAAAGTCTCTAGGGAAACCCAGAGATAACAAAGGAGACACAACAAGACACCAGAGGGAATTTTGCTTCTGCCAAAGCAAACAGTGAACCCAGGCAGAGAAACCTAAGATGTCACATCCAGGCCTGTTTACCTAGTACATCATTACCTTTTTTTTTTTTTTATAATTTTTTTAATGTTTTATTTATATTTGATACAGAGAGACAAAGCATGAGAGGAGGAGGGGCAGAGAGAGGAGGAGACACAGAACCAGAAGCAGGCTCCCAGCTCTGAGCTAGCTGTCAGCACAGAGCCTGATGCAGGGCTTGAACCCACGAACATGAGATCTGACCTGAGCCGAAGCCGGAGACTGAACCGACTGAGCCACCCAGGCGCTCCGTCATTACTTTTTTCACCTAGTACATTATATCCTACTTCCAACAAAGAAAATGGTAAGGCACACTACAGTACAAAACACATTTTGAAGACACAGCATTCGAAGAAGAGTAGATACGGCAAAGATGTTAGGATTATCAGAGAATTTTAAACAACTAATTAATATTGTACGGGCGCTGATGGAAAAAGTAAAAACATTGCAAGAATATGTGTAATGTAAGCAGAGAGATGGAAATTCAAACAAAAGGAAACGCTAGAAATAAAAAAAAAAAAAACACTAACAGAAACGAATGCCTTTGATAGGCTCATTAGTAGACTGGTCACGGCCAAGAATTATGGGACAATTAAAAAGATGTAACAAAGCAAAATGGGAATACCAGAAGGGAAAAAGGAAAAGGAACAGAAGAAATATTTGAACCAATAATGACTGAGAATTCCCAAAACTAGTGACAGACACCAAATCCAAGACAGATCCAGAAAGCTTAAAGAAAACCACAGGGCGCCTGGATGGCTCAGTCAGTTAAGCGTCCAACTTCGGCTCAGGTCATGATCTCACAGTCTGTGGGTTCAAGCCCCGCGTCGAGCTCTGTGCTGACAGCTCAGAGCCTGGAGCCTGCTTCAGATTCTGTGTCCTCCTCTGCCCCTCCCCCACTGTCTCTCAAAATTAAAGACATTAAAAAATTTTAAGAAAGCAAGCAAGAAAGATGAAAAACAAGCAGGTAGAATGAAAACAAAATTATACTTAGTCCCATCATATTCAAACTTCAGAAAAGTAAAGACACAGGAAAAAAATCTTGATAAAGCCAGTGTGTCGGGGGGATAGAGGAGGATCCCTTACCTTTCCAAGAAGAGGAATTACATCAGAATATCCTCAGAAACTATGCAGGAGAGTGAAGTGAAATATTTAATATGTGAAAAGAATCACAAACCTAGCATTCTGTGCCTAGCTAAATTATGCTTCAAAGGGAAGGAAAAGTAAATACATTTTTAGACACAAAAACTGAGGGAGGTGACCTGCTTTGCAAGAAACATTAAAATAAGTTTCTAAAGAGGAAAACCGTATCGGTCAGAAACTTGGATCTATGTTAAGGAAGGAAGAGCACTGGAAAGAGGAATGCATGAAGGTAAAATAAAAACTTCATGTTTCTTATTCTTAACTGATCACACAGGTACGAGTTTGTTGGAAAGAACAGCAACAAAGTATTCCACGATTATAGTTTATGGGTAAATGACATGGAAAGGCATGAAGATACGGGGTAAAGGGGAAACTGAAAATACTTTGGTATGAAACCCTCGCACTGCCCGTGTAGTGGTGCGGTGTTCTAGCCAAGGGGGCTTGTCTTAGTTGTGGGTGTATATTGTAAACTCCAGGGCAACCGTGTGTGTGTGTGTGTGTGTGTGTGTATAAACGATATGCCGAGAGAGAAAAAAAGGAATTATATGAAAGTAAAATCACAGTAGGTAAAGAAAGACAAAATGCAACAAATAGGACAGTAACAATTATGGTACTATTAATCCAAACATATCAACAATCACTTAAAAGATCGATGGTTGAAATACACCAACTAAAAGACACATCGTGTCACAGTGAACCACACACAAGCCCCAACCTAATGTTGACTTTTTAAACTTAGAGAAGCACGAAGACCACAAGGAAAGAAACGGAGGAAGATGCCTCGTGCTAACACTCATCAAAAGGTAGGTGGAGTAGATGTAATGTCAGACAAAGCTCACTTCAGAGCAAGGAGGCAAAGAGAGTCATCACAGGGGAGGCTCCTGGTGGCTCAGTTGGTTAGGTGTCCAATTTTACCTCAGGTCATGATCTCATGTTTGTAGGTTTGAGCCCCACGTTGGGCTCTGTGCTGACAGCTCAGAGCCTGGAGCCTGCTTCCGATTCTGTGTCTTCCTCTCTCTCTGCCCCTCCCCCACTCATGCTGTCTCAAAAATAAATAAAACATTAAAAAAAAAAGAGTCATCACATGGTAACATGATGAATGGGTCCGTTCTCCAGAGAGAGATACTCTTAAAATTTTATTTCCCTTACATTTGCCCTGATTTATTAAGATATAACTTACACACAGTAAAATTTGCACATTTTTAAAAGTAGGGTTTGGGCATCTTCACAATCAAGATATAAAACATTTTTATTATCCCCCAATTTTTCTCACACCCTTTTTCATCCATTTCTTCCCCTGACTCTCGGACTCCGCAATCCACTCATCTGCTTTATGTCCCTGGAGTGTGGCCTTTTCTAGAATCTCATATCACTGGAATACACATTATGTGGTCTTCTGTGTTGGATTTCTTTCACTTACCCTAATATCTCTGAGCTGCATTTATGTTAAATACGTGTTATGTGCCTTTGTATTACTGAGTCGTCTTTCATCATATGAACATCTCACAATTTGTCTCTTCACGACATGATGGACATCTGGGTTGTTTCCAGTTCCTGGCTACTATAAATGTTGCTGTAAATATTGGGGTACAAGTATTTGTGTTGACATGTCTTCAGTCCTTTTACGGTGAACACAGGAATCAGACTGTCGGGTCTATGGTAAGGATTTAACTTTATAAGATAATGGCCACTCGAGATCTGTATGAGAAGGAAGAAGGGATCTCTAACCCTTATACCTCATAAAAATTAACAGTGAATCAAAATGGATCTTAAATTTAGGAGCTAAAATAGTATATTTATAAAAGAAAAGAGGACAAAGACTCCTTAAATGGGACACAAAAAGCATGCACCCTAAAAATAAATGTTGACAAGACAGACTTCTTCAAAATTAACAATTTTTGCTCTTTGAAAAACATGGTTCAAATGAAAAAGTGAGTCACGAAGTAGGAGAAAGGATTTGGAAGCAGCTCTCGGAAAAAGTGCTTGTTTGAGGAATAGGCATAAGGATCTCGTAACGATTCGTTAAAAAGACAAACCATTCAGGGGTGTCTGAGTGGTCCAGTCGGTTGAACTTTGACTATGATTTTGGCCCAGAACATGACCCCAAGGCTGTGGGATCGAGCCCCATGTTGGGCTCTGTGCTGATTCCCTCCCTCCTTCTCTCTCTTCCTCTTCCTCTCCCTCTTCCCCTGCCCCTCCCCTGCCCTCTTTCTCTTGAAAAGAAAAAAGAAAAGAAATAAAACCTCCCCAATTGAAAGGTAAGCAACGGGACGCCTACGTGGCTCAGTCTGTTAAGCATCCAACTCTTGATTTCGGCTCAGGTCATGATCTCACGGTTCCTTGAGTTCAGGCCCCGCATCAGTCTCCACACTGACAGTGCAGAGCCAGCTTGGGATTCTCTGTCTCCCTCCCTCTCTGCCCCTCCCCTGCTTGCACGTCTGTTTCTCTCAAAATAAGTAAACTTATTTTTAAAAAAAGCAAAATATTTGAACACTTCACAAGAGATGTATGAATGCTCCTTAAGAAGATGAAAAGATGTTCGATATCTGTAATCATTAAAGAAAAGCAAAATAAAACTACAACAAAATGCACGACACACCCCATACAACAGCTCAAGTGAAAAAGACAACAATGAAAAGCATTGAGCGGATAAGGAGTAACTGGAATGAGTGGGTTGCCAGCAAGACCTTGATGCCCCTGATCTTCATAGCTGTACAGTCTCCCCATGAACGCGTCCTGATCTAGGTAACTTTTACTCTTCTAACAGATATCCGAGCTGATGCTGGTTGGAGTTTGGGGGGGGTGGGGAGGGCATTATAACTAATTCTAGAAAATCATTAAACTCACGGTGACTATGACTGTTGTCTGTATTTTAAAAAAACAAATTAGCAGAATTATATATAAATCGTTGATGAAAACATTTCATTTCCCTTCCAATTACACAGGAATTCAATAAAAAGAAAAAAACTAACGCTGATTTCTTTCTCAGTCATGTTTATGCTCATCAGTTAAACCAAACCTACCAGGCGCTTATGTTCGTGTTGATACTTCCATCTTCTTATTATAAGGCCCTGCAAAATTACCTTGTCTTTTTTTTTTTTTACCCTCAAGTCCTTAATTTTTAAAATATTTTTTCTTTTTTTTTTGTTTGTTTTTAAGAGAGAGCATTAAGCAGGGGAGAGGGGCAGGGAGAGGAGGAGAGAGAGGGAGAGAGAATCTTAAGCAAACTCCATGTTCAGCACAGAGCCTGACACTGGACACAATCCCACGACCCCAGAATCATGACCAGAGTCGAAATCAACAGTCAGACACTCGACACTGAGCCATCCAGGTGCCCCAAAGCCCTTTCTCTTTTAAAAGCAGATTCTCAATTTGAAAGAGGGTCTTATGCTTATGTGGAAAAAGCATTTGTTCTGAAAGGTCTTCAGAAAGCAAAGTGACTACATTCACCCCCGCCATTGAATTCTGTAAAGTAGGGCTTTTCCAGATGCTGGAAGGCAAAGTTTGGGAATGTTGGGGCATAAGGTCTAGTTCTTTGCCAGACCCCTGTGCTGACAGGAATCTCCACACAAGATCATTCTCCACCCTTGGGCTCCTCAAGTAACATTCTCAGCCTGGTAGCCAGCCCTTGGGTGATATAACTGACTGTAAATGGCCTTTCTGTAGTGAGGTTATGAGTTTAATGTTTGCTGAGGTTTAATAGAAATACCATGAGTTTTCTCTTTTTAAGTGAGTTTGGTATGTGGAATACTTGGAATGTGACCCCAAGGGTAAACCCCACCAGTGCAGGGCAACCTGATAGTAATAATTCACATGCAAATAATTCCAGAGAAGTGTCTTTCTTCTAGCATTCTTTAGGCTGATTGATTTGGAGAAATGATAGGACTCCACTTAAGAGCTTTTTAATACTAAAATGTGTAGGGAACCCCAAATGACCCTGAATGCTATCTTGAGAAAGAACAAAGCTGAATGTATCACAATGCCAGATTTCAAGTTATACTCCAAAGCTATTATACAACAGTATGGGACTGGCACAGAAACAGACACATCGATCGGCAGAACAGAATAAAGAGCCCAGAAATAAACCCATGCTTACACAGTAATCTATTACAAAGGAGGCAAGAACATACAATGGGGAAAAGACAGTCTCTTCAATAAATGGTGCTGGGAAAACTAGAGAGCTACATGCAAAAGAATGAAGTTGGACCATTGTCTTACACCATATAAAAAAATAAAACGGATTAAAGACCTAAATATGAGACCTGAAACCATAAAACTCATAGAAGAAAACATAGGCAGTACTCTCTTGGACTCTCTTGGCCTTACTGAGCGTTTTTCCTAGCTGTCTGCTCAGGCAAGGGAAACAAAAGTAAACTACCAGGACTATACCAAAATAAAAACCTTCTGCACAACAAGGCAACTACCAACAAAACAGAACAGCTACCTACTGAATGAGAGAAGATATTTGCAAATGAAATCTACAATAAGGGGTTAATATCCAAAATATATAAGGAATGTATACAGCTCAGTACCAAAAACCAGATTAAAAAATGGGCAGAAGACATGAACAGACACTTCTCCTCGGAAGGTTTCCCGATGACCAAGACACAGGCAAAGATGCTCAATATCACTAATCATCAGGGAAATGCAGATCAAAACCACAATGAGAGATCACCGCATGTGACCTGTCAGAATGGCTAGAATCAAAGATACAAGAAATAACAAGTGTTGGCAAAGATGTGGAAAAAAAGGAACCCACGTGCACTGTTGGTGGGAATCCAAACTGGTGCAGCCACTGTGGAAAACACTATGGCGGTTCCTCAAAAATTAAAACAAGGTCATATAATCCAGCAACTCCACTACAGCACATTTACACAAAGAAGATGCAAACACTAATTCAAAAAGATATACGCACCCTGAGTTCACTGCAGCATTATATCCAATAGCCAAGATATGGAAGCAACCAAAGTATCCTTCAATAGAAGACATGGGTGTGTGTGTGTGTGTGTGTGTGTGTGTGTAAGTAAAAGAATGAGACTTGCCATGTGCAAGAACATGGATGGACCTCAAAGATATTATGCTATGTGAAGTAAATCATAAAGCGAAACATCAATTTCACTTATATGTGGAACCTAAAAAATAAAACAAATGAACAATGACAACAGAAAGAGACCATAAACACACAGAACTAGTGGTAGCCAGAGGGGAGGAAGACAGGAAGGTGGGCAAAATGGGTGAAGGGCAGTGGGAGGTATAAGATTCCAGTTATGGGGTAGGTCACAGGGATAAGATCTACAGCACAGGGAATCTAGTCAAAGGTATTGTGATAGCATCATCTGGTGATGGACAGTAGCCACACAATGTTGCGATGTTGTACAGCGGAAACTGATGCAACGTGTGTCAACTCTACTTTAATAAAAATAAATTTTAAAAGAGTTTTCAATATTGCAGTGACTTAAGCATGCACCCCATATATAAATAAATACTGTTTCTAGAACAGAATGTCACAAGTCACCAGGTAAGGTTTCTTTGTCCTACAGCAGTGTGAGGAAGGGGCTGTACTGTCTTTGTGGGGCATGACGTACTTGAGTTATCTAATTCCGAGCACCTTTCCTTCAGTGTGAATCAGCCCATATGACCTTGTAGAATTTCTATGGACTCACTAGGAACATTTTTGAGAGTCTGAGTCCTCAATAAGCAGCCTAAAGAGGAAAAATTTCAGAATACAGCTTTTGTGGCTTTTAAAGTGGCGCCCCACTTTCCAGCCTGTAACTTTGCTTTGATGACCCTCCTTTATAAAATACACTGAGGGCATCCCATGCCAGGTCCTGTGCTTGGTGCTGGGGGAAAGTGTCAGGAAGAGAAAACTCTAGTACCTGTTCACATCTCCACTACAACCAGGACCTCTCCCTGACCAGTCTGTCACCTTTTCTCCCTCCTCCATGGCCAATGATCTTACTAAGAGACCACGCCACCTAACAGCTGGGCGGGGGTCTCTCATCGCTTGCTGAGCACCCAACTCTTTGCCCTGCTAAGCTGGCTGAGCAAGAGCAAACCACAGCATCTCATCTGTGCCAGGATGGATGGGATCACAACTTGGACCTGGTTCTAAGTCGTTTTCACTGTTTATTCCCAAACCAGCAAGCACATGGTGCAAAGTATGTGCTCCTGGTAAAGATGCCAGCATGTGACCACACCACTCTTGGGGCTCCTTCAGTGGCTCACGGGGGTGTACGCCAAGTTCTGTGGTCAGGGCTGCCTGTGCCGAGTGCGGAGCCCGGCGAGCAGCGAAGCCCCATCCCCCAGCAGCCCTAGAGGATGTGCTAACAACTAGAAATATCCCATGCGCCTAACGAGCCCAAACACCAGTATGTTCTATCGATTCTAAAACTTACATATTTCTATACCTTTAAAAGACACGTCAATGTTTTTAAAACTATGATGTCATCATTTTGTTCGGCACCAACTGTCCCTCTTCAGCGATAAAGAAAATAATAGTGCATTTACACTGATGATGCCTTAGAGTCAATGAAACACTCTATTTTGTCCTTAACACACATCGTATGTAGCAAATTACGTACACTCTCCATTTTTCGCTTCATTTATTTTGGAGAGCTCTCCTATCAGCGCCTCACGACACGAGAATGAGAACGGACTGGTTCTTTCTAACCAAGGCATATGTGTATATTCCATTATGTTGTTATTACAACTTATCTCAAGAGTTCCATATTCCTGGAAAATTCTGGTTGTTTCTAGTCTGTGTTTATTTACCGTTGCCAAAAAATAATGAATGCCAGAGGAGTGGGAGGCAGAGGCTGTGGACGCAACTTGAATGTTTTGTGGAGGATGTGAAATTAGGTGTGAGATCCAAGAAAGAGAGAAAGGAGAAAGTCAACCTTCTCTTGGAACTTTAACCTGAACAGGCCATGAGCAAGCCATTTGCCCTCTTCCACAGGTAGGGTGTTCTTAGACTGTGCGGATTTCAAACAACTCACAAGAAATGTCTGCCTTGAGTTTCTTTTTCTTAACTAAGTCTCCTTTAGTGATCTTAGAAGATTAATGTCTTTATCACTGTCCTGAATGGGTCTCGGAAATAGTCATTACATTTGGCTCTTAACAGCATGGATTTCAACTGCATGGGTCCAGTTACGGATTTAAAAAAAAAATAATTACAGGGCTGTACATGTATTTTCTCTTATGGTTTTCTTAACATTTTCTTTTCTCTAGTTTACCTTACTGTAAGAATACATTGTAGAATACATATAACATATAAAATATGTGTTAGCTGATTTTATGTTATCGGTAAGGCTTCTGGTCAGCAGCAGGCTAGAGTTGTTAAATTTTGAGGGAGTCCAAAGTTGTACATGAATTTTTAACTGTGAGGTGGGTTGGTGCCCCTAATCCCCGTCATAGTCCAAGGGTCAACCATACCCCCTCCTTCAGGCTGACAGATGGCACACAGAAATAGATCTACACGAGGAGATATTGAAGCCCTTTAACTATTTGACGATGATGATTTAGCAAAGACCAAGAAGCTTGTAATGGGTTCCTGGAGAGAAGGGAAGGCATGAATGCTGAGGATGCAGACCAGAGTGAAAGAAACTAAGGAAATGGAGAAAGTCAAGTCAAGATGGCCCCAGGCTTAAGAAACTTCATCCATACAATGTTCCTGTATTTGGTCTCGGGAATACCAGAACTTTTAAACAGTACATTACACTAGCATTGCAGTTCAGAATGGAGGCTAATTCCTTACCTCGCCTCCTCCCAGTCCCCCTTGACTCGGGAAAATAATTGCAATATGGTTAAGCTTTTGGCGAGACAGGCATACAGACAGATAAAAAGATAAAGTTAGAGACTCATTTAAAATCTTTCCAACAACAAGAGGTGGGCAGTATTCTTCCTGGTTCACAGAGGCATTAGAGAGGCGACATGCCCAGGGTCACGCATCTACAAGGTAGTGCAGCTGGGATCCGACCTTCAGGAAGACCAGCTCCGGAGTGCTTTCTCTTAGCTAGGACTCCAACCAGAACTCAAGCCTGCCTGCTAGTGTCTCTCTTCTGTACTGGCCTGGATGCTCCTTGGAGGACACAGATTATACTGTTCATCTTCGGGTGAACCCTTCTCCTCCGCCCAGCTGAGTAACACACACCAAAAAATAGGTATCAAATAGGTCACACTTACTGTCAGTGCCAGCCCAGCATTTTCCCCACTGGACTCCTCCATGGGGTCTGTGTGTGTGTAGTGAGGCACTTCACTGTCAGAGTCCCCTCTGGTCAGTGGTCATTGAAAACACGAATCCGATCACACCTCTCATTAGCTCAAACCAGATCAAGGTTTCCTAGGAGCCAAGGACAGGTCCTTGGCATAATGACAAAGTCCTACAAGGCTTGTTTCCACTTACCTGCTTCAGCCTCACTAACCCACATTCCCCGCCCCCACACACTACACCCTACACTAGCACTAAGCAGTGGAAATCTAACATATGTAATTTTCTATTTCCTAGTAGCCGCTTTTTAAAACGTGAAACGAAACAGGTGAAGTTCATTTTAATGGTATGCTGTATTTAACCCAATGCATTTCTAAAATGTTATGTCAACATGTCATCAATATAAAAGGTTAGAGATATTTTACTTTATTCAGAAGTTTTGAAAACCGGTATGTATCTTATAAGTGGACTATGTCTCAGTGTGGACTAGTCACGTGTCAGGTGCTTATTATATTTGCCCCCTACATTGGACAGCACAGCACAGCTCCAAACCAAAAGGTCTCAGACCTCAACTGCCTCAGAATCACCTGGAGGGCTTGTTAAATAACAAACTGCTGGCTTTACCCCCAATTTTTGATGCATTAAGTAAAGGCGGGCCTGAGAATCTGCATTTCTGACACCTTCCCAGGGGGAGGGGATGGTGGTCTCTGGACCACACTTCCAGAACCATTGCTCTATATCAGAGAATATCAACGGTGACCAGTTACTGGATCCAGTAAGCCGACCGTTTTATTTGGACCACATTCTCTTGGAGTCATTACCAATGTTTAAAAATAGCTAGATTTCTCATAAAAACCTAGACTCCAAGCTTCTGGCATAAGTGCCTAAATCTAACTTTTTAGGGTTGTGCTTCTGCCTGGCAGTAAGCATCGGAGGCGAATCACAAGGGCCCTTTCTTGAAAGGTCCTAACAGCCCACTGCACCCTTTTGTGAATGAGTTGGCACACCCAAACCTAGACCTTCTGGACTTCTCCCCACTGAGCTCTCTCTTCCCTGTGTGACTCCGTACATGAGGGTTCTCTCCATCTGGAACATTCTCCCCGACACTACCCATGTCAACCTGGCTAATTCCCACTTGCCCTGCATGGCTCGGCCCGGGACGTCACTTTCTCCAGAAAGCCTGCTCTGCTCTCCCCATGGCTGGGCTGCTTCTGTGTGCTTCCTCCGAGTCTGGGCTTCACTCTCCAAGGCTCCCACGCATAACCGTAACTTCCCGCTAGCTTACTTGTCTTCCCCATCATCCACTGGGTGTCCTGAGGGAAGGGAACGCTTCTTTCTAATTCACCACTGTAGCCACAGTGCCCAGCTTGTGCCCTATCAGACTGGCACACGGCCCCATCAGTAAATATTCAGAGACCGTATGAATGGACGAAGACACGAAAAGGCTAGAACAGATCTTTAAAACAATATTGTCAACTGTTGACTTTCCTGTAAGTGGCTGCAGTGAAATCTTAGTTTTATTCCTAATTCCTGAGGCAGTAACAAAAGCGCAAGCTGTAAATTTCAATTTCTCTTAAAACTACGGTGCCAAAATAAATTTAAACTTATTTAAACTATTCCGCCAGCCTGAGCTTTGCCTCACCCTGTTCCATGTACTCAAAGCCCAAAGAAATGAAATTAAGCACAGGACTGTTATATTATCAAGTTAGAGACTCTTGCTCAGTTTACTGCACATACTCCATGTCATCTGCACTATAACATTTTATTGATTTATTTTTATTTTTTTAAAGGGAATTTTATAAATTTTTAAAAATGTTTTTTTTTTTGTTTTTGAGACAGAGAGAGACAGAGCATGAGCAGGGAGTGGCAGAGAGAGAAGGAGGCACAGAATTGAAAGCAGGCAGACTCCAGGCTCTGAGCTGTCAGCACAGAACCCGACGCGGGGCTCAAACCCATGAATGTGAGATCATGACCTGAGCCAAAGTCGGAGGCTTAACTGACTGAACCACCCAGGCGCCCCTATTTTATTGATTTAAAGCAAACAAAATTCTTCCCTCAAATTCAAAGAGTCAGCATTGTTTCAGAGATCCTTGCACTATGGCACTGCAAGTTTGCGGGAGGGAGATGGGCAAGAAGAAAGAGGGAGACTGATTTTCTGTAACTACACTAGCAAGTATGCTGGCTACTTAGGAAATCGCAGATATAAAGGTAAAAGTTCTGTTCATAAAATAGTTCATCATTTAGTAGAGAAGGTAACTCATAGAACATAGGTAAATGTGACACAAGATAGGAAAAGTCAAGCGTCCTATGCCGGGTGAAGAATGCCATAGAACTCAGACAGAAGCTCTCCCAGCTTCGGGTGAGATCTGCCAATCTTGTACAACTGAGGTAGCATTTGACTCGATCTTGTACTAAGATTGAAAAGGTCTATGTCCTTCAGCAAATTACCTTTCTTCATAAGCACATGAAAAAATAACACCGCACTCTTGCTTTCAAAACTCCTAATACACGAGAAAGTAGGTTCATTTAAGAGAAAAGAGTTTGAAGACCCTGGAAAGAAGGATTTTAGTCCCAGCTTTGCTCAGAGCCAGTCTGTGACCTTCAGAAGTTTCTTAATCTTTCTGGACAGTGTTCTCATCTGTGAGCTGTACAGATAATAAATGATGTCTAAAGTCCTTTCTGGGACTAACATTCACTGTCTATATTCTAATTTTTTATGTTGATTAGGCTTTTGTGGTTAAATGCAATTAGTTTTGCTATGTGCTTCACAATAAATTCAGACTCTGCAATTCTTCATTATGCAGAGAGGCAGTCATGTCTTATTGCTTAGGAGACAAATGAATTGTCAACTTTATATGAGGAAAATGATTAGAGATTATGTGTCTGGAGGGGAGAGAGTAACTCTTACATTCAAAAGTGGAATAATAGCTTAAGAAGGTCTTGAAAAGACTATTGAAATGTTCTTTCGAGTCAGATAATTAAAGAAGAAAAACAGCATGACTAGGTTCTCAAATGAGACACAAACTGGGAATGCACATCATTAAATGAGAGGTATTTCATTCGTCCTGACCAGGTAAAGGGGGAAGAGGAAGGAAAACAGGCCCATACATTTCGTCCAACTGATTGAATCCTTAGAAATGCCATTCGATCTATTTTAAGAAAGGCCTCTGCTAATGAGCGTGGCCAGAATTTGCATCCTTTCTCGTTTACTTAATACCTATCTGTCACTAGTAAGGATATTTGCTTGGAAGCCATGCTTAAACAAGTGAAATTAAATAGCCCGGGAGCGGGCAGACGGGAAGTGAGTGGGAAAGCCTCCACGGTACTTTACTTACCAGTGTTATTTCACTTAACCTGTCTGCATACCACGTAGTATTTGGTGACACTTTAGGGACAAAGAGGGAGTTCTTCCCAGGCGTAGGAAAACGACTCTCCCAGAAGCAAGCTTGCGGACACAAGAAACCTCAAAATGATCTGTTATTTTAAAAAGGCAGTTGCTCTGCTGAAACTTGAAACACAGGAACGGTTCCCAAACAGTGGGAAGCTTAAAGCAGCACTGGTATTTCAGTGTCTTTCCTTTGAAGCTACAATTAAAAAAAAAAAAAAAAAACCAAAAACAAACTCTTCAGATCCAAAGACTGAAAATAAATCAGGAGCAAGAGGAACTGTGTGACTCGGGGGAAGACCCAGGCCTCGGCTTCACGCTCACCCATGAGGCCTGGGTTGGACACGGGTCTGGCTGCCTCACGACGGGCCTGGAAGATGAAGCAGCCGTCACCAAGAGGGTCGAGTCCTAAGAGCAAACACAGTCTGGGGATCTGGAGAAACAGGACCAAGCAACTAAATGGTGTGAGTCATCTAGACTTGATCTTGGCTGAGTTTGGGCAAAAACAAGATAAAGATAAAGAAAGCTCATATAGAGAGAAGGAGGAGACAGAGCATCAGAGAGGTCACCCAAGGTCACAAATAGTGAGTCACCAAAGGTGAATTCAAACCCACAGTCCTGCCTTCTTAGGTCACTGGCTAAGAACAGGCAGGGATTTTATTTTACTTGGAAGGGAAGAGTGGCGTGGCGAGATGTGGAGCCCCGCGGATGTGGACGGAACCCCAACAGACCATGTGAGAAAATGAGGTAATACACATCAAATGTCCAACACATACTTGACACCCAGCGAGTGTTAGTTTTCTTCTTTGTCAGCACTCCCCGACCCCCGGATCTAACGGTGCACCTCACTCAAAACTGTTTTCCATTTGCACAACAAGTTTCAAGAATAATCTTTCTTGACAATATGCAATCACATGGAAAAGACAATCTATGCTTACTCAACAGTGATGCGTTGGCTTTGCAGCTTTTTGCCCACTTTTTTTTTCCTTCTAAATAATGGGAACACTGAATAGCTTTATTGTGGCTTAGTGTGCACGGAGGGTGGGTCCAAGTGCTGTTCTAGAAATAATCCTCAAAATGAGAGTGCAAGGTTAAGAGTATTATATTTCGATTTTACACGTGAGGACAGCAAGCATGGAACGCTAGACCACTTGTCCAAGGTCACCTAGTAACTGGGAGCCAGGAGTCAGGAGACAGTGTAGTGCCAGAGCCCTGCCCTGATTTTAATCCCAGTGCAAAGCTGCCTCTCAACCTCCTCGTGTTATTCTTTATTAAGTGCAGAACATGTAGATCTGAGATATTATTAATCAGGCTAGAATCAACAGGAACATAAAAACATCTCAGCTCCGTGATTATCAACTGTAGAAACAAATTAAAATTTGTCCCCGGGAAAGACTGTTTCACCATGATTACAAATGAACAATACGGTAAGTTAATTGTCCTGTCCGTGTCTCCCCGTTTGCCCCAGGGGCTTCCATCCTCACAAGTGGATCTCAAAGGACACAATTCAGTGAATCACATGTTAGCCTATGTATTACCATTCATTGACCACGTATTATTTAGCTCCCAAGATGAACAGAGAATTATGGAAGGCATACTAATATGGGTAGGGAATCAAAACAAATATGAGGGGCGCCTGGGTGGCTCAGTCGGTTAAGCCTCCGACTTTGGCTCAGGTCAGATCTCACGTTTGTGGGTTCGAGCCCCGCATCAGGCTCTGTCTGACAGCTAGCTCAGAGCCTGGAGCCTGCTTCCGGTTCTGTGTTTCCTTCTCTCTCTCTGTCCCGCCCTCTCTCATGCTCTGTCTCTCTTTGTAACAAAATAAAGAAAACATTAAAAAAAAAAAAAAAAATACGATATAGGACTTCGCCCAAAATACTGAGCAACCTCAGAAAGTTATTACAACCAACATGATAAATGAACTAAAATTAAAGATCACTAACTCACTGTTATTTTTGGTTCACTTCAGCAAGGCAAACATTTACCAATGAAGACATTGAAGGGAAAGGTTATTCTGTTTAAAGAAAACAACCTTCAAGCAGCCTCAAGCACTTTTGAATCCCCATTTAATCATAATAGATATTCAGATTATTAATAGATACGTAATATTAATACTACATTGCTGTATTTTTGGGTGCCTTGGAAGCCCATCCATCTATCTTTGGAACTTCCCTTTCACCCAAACCCCTCAGGGGAAGGAGGAGCCTGGGGGGCCATCCCTTTGGCTACAGCTATTTGGATCAGTGCATAGGCCAACTGAAGGTTTTGGGAATTTGAAGTTAAGACACAAAGACCATATTTAGGTTTAGTTAGAGTCATGCCAATGACAGAAGGAAAAAATGAGCAAACAGAATCGAAAGTAGAAGAAAGGAGCAGACGGCCATGGAGGTCCAGGGAACAAGAAATCAGACAGACAGACTCTGGAGAGACCCAAGAATTCCAGGCATCATAGTTTTAGTTCCTACGGGACCCGTTTGAGGAGACAAAGACCCCAGACTCCTAATTTGGGAAACAACACTTGGTTAATCATGTGAATTGCATTGCCCACAGCAAGCAAGGAACTATTCTTAGATTATCATGTGATCACTAGGGACAAAGGCCCTCAAGATGCTCCAGGAGAGGAGAGGAGAGAACTTCTTTTTTTTTAATTGTTTATTTATATTTATTTTGAGGGGGGGAGGGCAGAAAGAGAGAGAGAGAGAGAGAGAGAGAGAGAGAATGAATACCAAGCAGGCTCTGTGAAGCCCAAAGCAGGGCTTAATCTCATGAATCATGACTCACCACCTGAGCCAAAACCAAGAATCAGACACCTAACTGACTGAGCCACCCAGATGCCCCAAAACTTCCATACTCAGCCAGGCTGAGGAATGCAGGCCTTGATTTCACATGGCACCCCATTTTAAAGGGTCTATTCAAAAAAGGTCACAATGTCTGTCATTAAACTATTGTAGGTCTACACTGTGCTGAGAATTTCAGTTTCCTTCTCTACTAACATGAAGTGTAGACTTACTATGGGTGGGTTGACTTCTTTGTCTACATGGCTGTCTTTGGTTGCTAGTCCTTTTATGTTTGGTAAGATCATCTCTTGTATCCTTTACTGCAGTCTTAGGTTGGATTCTCCCACAAGGAGATCGGAGACAAAGATCTGAGTGCAAGTTATTAGGGAGGTGATCCCAAAAAGCATCAGCAGGAGTGTAGAAAATGAAAGCAAAGGAGGCACCTCGGTGGCTCAGTCAGTTGAGCATCCAACTTTGGCTCAGGTCATGATCTCACAGTTCGTGAGTTCAAGTCCCACACAGGGCTCTGTGCTGACAGCTTGGAGCCTGAACCTGTTTCAGATTCTATGACTCCCTCTTTCTCTGCCCCTCCCCCATTCACACTCTGTCTCTCTCCCTCTCAAAAATAAAGAAACATTAAAACATTTTTTAAAAAATGAAAAAAAGGAAGAAAAGAAAGGTGATGTTCATTAATGAGAAGGTTACTGCTGTGGGTGCTAGGGTGCAATCCCACCAGGGACCTCTAAGAGACGGTGTAGAACATGTCGCAGAGTTGTCCTGCCAGAACAGTGAGGAGCGAACATATTTACCAACAACTCCCGCCTGCCAATATGCGAGGCCCCTCTCAAGGACGGTCAACTTCCCAATGTGTCCGGCATGGACCTCGCATGCCCCTGCAGCCAGAGATCACCCTCAGGCCGGCCAGCCATAGGATGCTATCAGGATGCAAGGATTGGTGAGTGCTGAGAAGTGGGGTGGGGGGCGCTGGGAGCATCTGCCATACTCCCCATGGCTCTTAAGCTACCGGAAGCCCATCTTCTTTGCAACCAAGCCATCCCTTCCTAGAACACTCCCACCGGAAAAGCCTGTGGTAGCAAAGCTTAATTCATGGTGTTTCTTTGAAAAAATAAATCTGTACTTCAAAACATAAAACCTATATCTTTCATTAATTCTAACTGATCTCCCCTCCCAAAAGCAACCCCTGCATCTGAATTAGTGTCATTTCATTGCATTACTGAAAGTTGATTCTACATTGTAAAAATTTCAATAAAAGTTAACAGGAAGGGAAGTGAAATTGGACTTAAATCTAACGGGCCTGACAGTTTCCTTCCCTAGCAAAGTCTCCTTTCATTAATTATTTATAGGCTGGCGGCCGTACTGTGCCATGAATTAGGAGAGCTGCAACAGGCCATATATCTCCCATTCTAGGAATTAGTGACAACACAAGACCAGACAGAGATGACTAGATGCGTGATTCGCAAAGTCTCTCAATGTTTACTATGAAAAATTGTAAGAGGGATCAAAATTGATGAGAAAAAAAGTTCATTTTCCTGTGTGGGGGAAAAAAAAAAGGAACTGACTCAAAAGGCCGGGTCTCAAATGTCAATCATGTATAGTCCTACTTCAGCAGTCTCCCCGGTGGTGATCCTGCATGCTGCTGTGGATTAGCAAAGACGCATGTTAACCCATCTCTTGCTAAAGGAGAGATTGTATAAGCTACAGTGACGTGATTCAAGACTGTGCAGGAGAAAGGCTAGGGATCACAAGGGTGTGGCCCACTGTCTGGAACCGAGGGCCTGATGATGTGTTTGTGAACTGAACAAATGAGTAACACACGCTGGCCTTCCAGTTTGGGAATTTCAGTTGTAGCAAAGGTAAACAATGCTAAAAAATAAAAAATTAAAAAAAAATAGGGGACTCCTTTACAATGTCTTTTGCAAGTGAATTATGCTTACCCTCTTCATTTCATGTATCTAGAATCCTCAAGAATCCGAGACTTGAAAAAGGACATCAGAGTGCAGCGGGGGCACAGTGGATAAAGTGCTAGGTAGAAATTTAGGGCCTGGCATAAACTCTACCTCTAACTCTATGGGTAATCGTAGACGTGTTGCTTCCTCTCTCTACTGTACTAATTGAGCTCTACGGATCCTTCCAATTTCGTGTGTCATCAATTTGACGCTTCACATGTGAGTTCTGGGTAGAATAGCCCAGCCTCATGTCTTACAGCGATGACCAAGCGACAAGGCCTAGCACTCAAAAGACTGACTATTCAGTTACAGAAGGGAAGGAGACAGCCTTTGTTTCTGTCTTTGTCTGTGATGAACAATGACCTGTACAGAGGCCCCCAGGCCAATGGGGACAGTTCTGTCTTTCCGCAGGGAGGACTCTTGAGGGAGAAGCTTCCAGGGGCCTCACGTGCTCTGTCAGCTTCGGCCACTCCTCTCAAGCCAGGAAGTGGGATGTGCTCACTGCCTCAGCGCACCAGTCCTTTCCGAAGAGCTTGAGAGACAAAGGTGGGTGAGAAGCCACTATTTTCAAACTTTAAGCACGGCTTTCTCTTTTTCTAGAACCCAAGTCTTGAATTTGTTTTGGGGGTCAGGGGGCTGTGACGACTTGGGTGGGGAACGGAAGGGAAGATCATGTTCTGAGCCTTGGAAGCTTGCACAATGACACTCAACATGATGATAGAGTGGGAGATGATGGTCTCTGTTCTCTGTGCATCACAAAGGGAGATTTTGTCTGTGGGGGGGGGGGCTACATCTCTGAAATGCACTTCCTTTACAAAGAATAGACTATTTTTTCTATATATTTTTTTAAATATTTAAAAATTTTTGAGAGACAGAGACAGACAGCGTGAGCAGGGGAGGGTCAGAGAGAGGAGACACAGAATCTGAAGACAGGTTGCAGACTCTGAGCTAGCTGTCAACACAGAGCCCGACGCAGAGCTCAAACCCACGAACCGTGAGATCATGACCTGAGCTGAAGTCATACACTTAACCGACCGAGCCACCGAGGCGCCACTAGAATAGACTACTTTTTAGAGCAGTTTTGGAATCACAGCAGAATTGAGCAGAGGGTACAGAGATCTCCCTCTGCCCCCACCACACACAACCTTCTCCATGATCTCCGTCTGCACCCAGCACTCTTGGTTTATAGCGCCTACACCAGCACATCACTGTCCTCCATAGTTCACATTAGGGTTCACTCTTGGCATTGTACATTCCATGGGTTTTGACAAGTGTATAATGACATGTATCCACCATTAGAACATCATTCAGAATAGTTTCACTGCCCTAAAAATCCTCTCTGCTCCGTCTATTCTTTACTCCCTCCTCTGGATCCCTTGGCAACCACGGATCTTCTTACTCTTGCTATAGTTTTGCTTCTGCCAGAAAAGCACATAGTCACATAGTTGGAATCATACAGTATGTAGCCTTTTCAGATCGGCTTCTTTCCCTTAGTGATACGCGTTTACGTTTCTTCCATGTCTTTTTATGGCTTGACAGCTCATTTCTTTTTTAGCACTGAATAAAAACCACAGTTTACTTTTCCATTCACCTACTGAAGAAGATTTAAGTTGCTTCCAAATTTTGGCAACTATGAAACGAAGTGGCTATTAACATCTGTGTGCAGGTTTCTGTGCAGACGTAAGGGTTCAACTCCCGCGGGTAAATACCAAGAAGCCCAGTTGCTGGATGGTCTGGTTATGAGTATATTTGGTTTTATAAGAAAATGTTACACTGTCTTCCAAAGTGGCTGGACCATTTTGCATTCCCACCATCAATGAAGGAGAATTCTTTTTGCCCCACATCCTTGTCCGCATTTGGCAGTGTCAGTGTTCTGGATTTTGGCCATTCTAACAGTTGCGCAGTGGTATCCCACTGCTCATTTAAGTTGTGTTTCCCTAAGGACACAGGATGTAAAGTATCTTCCCCTAGGCTTATGTGCCATCTGTTTATCTTCTTTGGTTAAGGTCTCCCGCCTACTTTTTAATCTGGTTGTTCCCATTTTTATTATTGAGACTTAAGAGCTCTTCATATATTTTAGGTCCTTTATCAACCGTATCTTTCATAAATATTTTCTCCCAGGCTGTGGCTTGTCTTCCCAACTCTCGACATGGTCTTTCACAGAAAAGAAAACTTTAATTTTAACCAAGTCCAGCTTCTCAATTATTTCTTTCATGGATCACGCCCTTGGTGTTGCTTATAAAAAATCCTCACCAAAACCAAGATTACCTAGATTTTCTTTGTTCTAGGAGTGTTCTGGATTTGCATTTTAAATTTAGGTTTATAATCCATTTTGAATTAATTTTTGCAGGGCTGTAAGGTCTGTGTCTAGACTTTATTTATTTATTTATTTGCATGTGGATGTCCAGCTGTTCTAGCATCACTCATTCAAAAGACCATCTTTTCAGGGCACCGGCGTGGCTCAGTCAGTTAAGCATCTGAATCTTGATTTAGACTCAGGTCATGCTCTCACAGTTGGTGGGTTCAAGTCCCACATTGGGCTCTGTGCTGGTGGTGCCAAGCCTGCTTGGAATCCTCCCTCTCTCTTAAGATAAATAAACTTAAAAAAAAGTAGGCCATCTTTTCTCCATTGTATGTATGGTCTTGCTCATTTGTTAATGAGGATCTTCCCTCTCTCTCAAAATAAATAAACTTAAAAAGAAAAGACCAACTTTTCTCCATTGTATGGCCTTGGATGGTACTGGGAAGCTTCTGCTGAGAAATCGGACACTCAGTGATGGTTTCTTTGGCCACATCCACTACCACTGAGCCCATCAAAGGAATTCATTTCTGTTTGTGTTTTTTTACTATTAGCATTTCTTCTTGATGTTTTCCTTAGAATGTCTGTCTCTCTGCTTATATTGTCCATCTGTTCATGTCTGCTGTCTATGTCATCCATTAGAGTCCTCCTATTAATCATAGTTGTTTCAAATGCCCAGTCTGAGAATTCAAGCCTCCCTACAGTCTCTGAGCTTGCTTCTCATGCTTCTCTCCCTTCAAACTGTTTTTTGCCTTTTAGGTGCTTGACAGCTGCCTGTGATATACCAGATGAAAGGAACTGTTGTAAATGGAGTCTTAGTAATGAGGTGGGGTAAGCTGTAGGGGAGAAAAAGCACTTGGTTAAACCTGTGTCTTTTTGTGATCCTGTCCCTCTGGACCATGAACTTCACGACAGCATCTCAGTATCCCCTTCCAACCCTTAGGTTTAGGTGGGGCAGGACGGCCACAGCAGGACATAGAGTTGGGTGTTCCCTTCCCCCAGGTAAGTTAGGCTTCGATAAAACCCCAGCAGGTGAGGAGCTGCTTAGCTTCTTCTGAGGGAGGCCTCAGTAGGAACAGAATTCTGTGTTGTTTTCTACGTTGCAGGGGTACAAGGAAATGTTTCTCTGTACCTATTGTGAGACTCTGCTCAGAGTCCTGGCAGTTAAACTCATAAAAGCGCAGGAACTTGCCTGTCACTGAGTCTCTCCGAAGCTTTCGACTCCACGGCTGGTCTACACAGAGCCTCCGGCAATCTTTCAATTCTAGTTCAGGTTTCTCTATGCCAAGGAATGGCCCTGTGCCTCAACCTTCCTGAACTGGGATTCTCTGTGCTCGCCTGCCACTCTCTCCAGTTTGGGGCCAGCAATTCTCCGGGCGATCACACTTCTCTTACAGATCTAAGAAGAAATGTTGAGTTTTCAGCCTTTCACTTGTTGTTAGGATAGAGTGGTGACTTCCAAGCTCCTAATGTGCTGAACCAGAAGCCAAAAGTCTCCTTGCTTTACTTTTTATTCCTCGATCTTCAGAGCTCAGAGACTGGGACTCTGGGTGGGAGAGGCACGGAGAAGGCACTACGCCTGGAGGAAGATGAAGATGACGTAGCCCCTGCAACAAGGCGGCCTGCCTGGCTCTCCGCAGAGCGAGAAGGCCGAGAACCCCGGGCCAAAGACACTACCTATTGTATCTCGCATCTCATCTGAAGTTTCCTTTCCACTTGTGATTCCTCCAGTGTTCCCTCGTGTTCAGTAGGTTTTTCTCAAGATGACAGCCCTCTCCTTTCTGTGCTTTGGAGAAGGAATGTGTTGAGGAGAATGAAGACACAGCCTTGGGAAAAGGGCACAGTGTATGGCCAAGTAGCAGAACACTTCCTTTTTTTTTTTTCCTTTTCTTTTATAGTTTATTGTCAAGTTGGTTTCCATGTAACACCCAGTGCTCATCCCGACAAGTGTCCTCCATGCCCATCACCTCCCTTCCCTCTCCCCCCCTCCCTCATCAGCCCTCAGTTTGCTCTCAGTATTCAAGAGTCTCTCATGGTTTGCCTCCCTCCCTCTCCCCATTTCTTCCCCCTTCCCTCCCCATGGTCCTCTGTTAAGTTTCTCCTGTTAGACTTATGAGTGAAAACATACGGTATCTGTCTTTCTCTGCCTGACTTATTTCACTCAGCATGACACCCTCGAGGTCCATCCACAAGTTGCTACAAAAGGCCAGAATTCATTCTTTCTCATTGCCATGTACTATTCCATTGTATAGATAAACCACATCTTAATCCATTCATCAGTTGATGAACATTAAGGCTCTTTCTATGATTTGCCTGTGGTTGAAAGTGCCGCTATGAACACTGGGGTACATAGCTGAGCACTTCTCGAGTTCAGGTTGGAGTGCAGTCCCACCCACTGCAAGGTGGACGGATGGCAGTCCTTGAACTTGTACACCACAAACCTGCAGCAGTGGCCCCAGGAACAGCCACAGGCAAATGGGGCAGGTGCATGGCACTGGAGTCATGATCACAAAGGTCCAGAAATACTTTGGGGAAGGATTTTAGGGGGAAAAACCTGGACTGTCAGAGGTCAAGTGAGACGAGGCATCAGACTTGAGACACTGAGCGACCACAGGGGAGCAAGTGTGACCTCCAGGGCTGGAGAGGGTGGTTTGCCCTTGTCTACTCTCTTCAAACCCCCCCCCCGCCTCCATTTCTTCCTACAGCCACCGTCAGAGTCCCCGCATACCGGTGGCTCCATTCCAGCTCCTTCCCCTCAGGCCAGCTCTGTGAACTCTCCGTGAGATCCTGGAAACATTCTCACCCTGCCTCTTTCACGTCCTGAGAATCCCATCAGCCACGGGCTGCCTGGCTTCCAATTTGAAGTCAAAGCAGGAGCTGAGGGTGCCAAATTGAAAAGAAATCAAACTAAGAGGTGTGGTCTCATTCTGCAGCTTTGTATTCCAATTTAACGTGGGCTTAGTCTCTGGCAAAAATTCTGTTAACCTACATGGTAGAACATTCCAGCATGAAAGCAACGCCAGATGTCCCAAAGGCGTTTTTTTGGGTGACGTAAAAGCTGACAAATACATTCAAGCACTACCTGAGCTCCAAAGCATCATCTGGGACTGTAGCAATGTGGGCCAGGGGCACCTACTCGTTTCAACAACATGTGGTGCACAATTACTGCACACCAGCTCTGCGGCAGCACCCTCCTGTGTCGCTAGCAATCATCCCTTCTGCTTCATCACCAAGTCCTAAGGAAACTACAACTGAACGCCTCTTAGGTCTCTTCACCTGAGTTTGCTTTGCCTTCTTCTGCAGCACCAACACCTTGGTCTACAACACATTAGCCTCTTAGAAGCTCTCCCTACCACACCTGTCCCCTGTGATCTACCTGCCAGACAGAAGCCAGAAGAACTATTTAGAAAGCCAAGCCTGATCATGGCACCTTCAACTCCACGTGCTTTAGCAGCTGATCACAGTACTTCAGACCAACATCAACCTCTTAACACACAGATATCACAGGACCCTGCATGATCCGGCCCTCTCCGTTTCTCCAGCCTCTTCTCGGCTGTTGTGTCTCTTAGCTTCTGCATTCTTATCTAACCCACAGTGATTCAGTTCCTCACTGACACCACGTTCCCTCCTGCCCCTGGGCATTCGCACAGGCCGCTCCCTCTGTCTGTCATTCTATCCTTCCCCTCCCCTCCCCTCCTCATGAGAAACCTCCTGAGCATCCTTGAACTCTCAGTTCAAAACTCAAACCCTCGGAAAGCCTTCCTTGATTCCCCTATCAAGGGGAGACTCCACTGTTGACTCATGACATGTGCTCATGGTACTATACACTTTTTTATTTTTGCAGCATTTCACACGACGGCAAAATTAAATTTTTTTATATTCACATCAAAAGCCATGAACATACTCTGGGTAAGCCTTTTATGGAATCGTAGACAATTGTAACAAACACAGCTTCCCGGTTTCCCACATGATAAACACGCCCATCTGCATTCAAAGTCAAGAGACAGATTGTTCCAGAATGCTAGAAGCCTATACCACCTTCCAAGAGTAATGGCCACTATTTTGATTTCCATCACAGAAGAACATTTTTGTTTTAATATTTATTTTTGAGACAGAGACAGAGCACGAGCAGGGGAGGGGCAGAGACAGAGAGAGGGAGACATCAGAATCTGAAGCAGGCTCCAGGCTTGGAGCTGTCAGCACAGAGCCCAGTGCGGGGCTTGAACTCATGAGCTGTGAGATGGTGACCTGAGCCGAAGTCGGATACTTAACTGAGTAAGCCACTGAGGTAACCCTGTTTTAAAAAAATTCCTATAACTCACTTATAGCATGAGGACCCCCCCTCCCCTTCCCACTTTAAGTTTAATATGAATTCTCTCGCCTTTTTGATCCATGTACATACACATACATGATGTAGATGTACATACATGTACATGATGTAGGTGTGCAAATATATAGTTTTATCACATTGTAATTTTACACCTATTTGTCTATATTCTATCTTTGCCACTAAACTACAGTACCCCTAAGGCCTAAGCCAGAGGCAGTGTCTGCTCTTCATTTTCTCCCTAACATCCAGGGCAAGCCTGGCACATAGTCCACACTCCATAAACGTCACGAGTAGATGAATGACCACATCAGATGCTGGGCCACGGGAGAGAACCCGATGGACAAGTTCACTGTCCTTGTTTTCTTCTGGTTTCCAGGATGTCACTCATCAGAAATTTGTCTTGAAGCCTCTTGCTAGTGACATTCTGAAGCTACAGTCTCCCTCTTTCTGGACTTGCTGTGAGCGCGGGCCTCAGAGAGCTTTACCAGGATGATGGACACAGCTTCCCTGGGCAATAAAGGGCCCTCTCCTTGACGTCGCCATGCTGTCCGCCAACCTCCACTGGCCGCCCCCAACCTACTCCAGCTCCTCTGTGCGGATGCCCCTCGCTGGGATCTTCCTTTTGCCTTTATCCCATGAAGCTCAACACGTAGAATTAGCTACTAAGACAAATGTGATGGGAAGTGCTTCATGCATGGGAGTCAGAAAACATGGGTTCAAGTTCTAACTCTCTCACTTCCTGGCTGACCCTGGGCCAATGGCTCCACCTGCCTGGGGCTACATTTTCATATTCGTAAATGATGGACACAAGTCCTTGAGTGTCTTTTAGCTCTAATACTCTGATTTTTATGAGGGAAGGGATCCATGCCTAAGAGAAGACACCTCATCTCTCTACAGAGGGCCTTACGTCTCAGCAATGATTTAACTCCCCGGAGAGGGGCTTCCCACTTCTGAAGTCCTGGCTGGTTTCTTCATTACATAGGTCACGGTCACCCCGGCCCTCCACTTTGACAAGACGTACTGCAAACAGCCATCGCAGAAGGTAGGCAAACATTCTTTCGGAGGGTTGACGTGGGTGATCAATAATATCGTTGTGAAAATGCCAGCAAGTTTGGGCATTCTCTTTTAAAAACCTCTTTCTTTAGAAAATTGTCTTTTGAAACACCGTGACCCGATTTTCAGGGAGGGACTGATTACAAAGCCTAGCGTTTCTTGCCAAGGGAGGGAGTTTTTGACTTCTACTTGATGGTTAAAGACTGGGAGAAAAGCACAACAATAAGAGACTTGCGTCCTTATCTGACTGATCAGGCTGGGTTGCGATCCATGGGAACTCTCCATGGAGAGTAGGTTGACCAATGAGCACGCACTGGCCACCAAGAGATGCTGGGGACCTCAGTTTGAGGCTGACGCCTGGCAGTCCAGGGGCTCCCCTGTTCTTAGTCACCCCTCTGTGTCTGGGGCTGCTCTCAGTCTAGGAGGAGGAGCGGCCCCCTACAAGTGGGGTGTGCCCCGTCCTCAACTCTCCTGACTCCCCGAGACTCCAAGGACCCTTTGAGTTGTGTGTGCCATTTGGAAATGCAAGTGTAGGTCACCGCCTAATTTCATTCTAAATGAAGTATTTGCATTAGATATCATTGGCCCCATTTCACAGATGAGGAAATACAAAGTCAGTTCAATGTCACAGGACCAGGGCAGAGCAGAACGAGGTTTCAATTCATGTCAGGACTCTAAGATTCACAACGTCAGTTACACCAAGGAGGGCTTCCAGAGGCTTCAGCCTCCTCTTCCCCTGACTCCTTATTATGAGAAAAGCCCAGGGCACATGATCAATCTGTCATTAGGCTGGATATTTTCACTGTCCGCCTCCCTCTGCCCCTCAGGGCTCCTAGCCATCACTGAGCAGGATTGGGGCTAAGTGGGTACCCCTGGGGGGCGCCAAATCACCAGACTCTTGTGGGATTTGCCCAAAGCAGAAAACATGCAAAGTCAGTTCCTCTGACCTTTCCACCAAACAATCAGTGATGGAGCATGAAAGACTTGGCTTTGAGTGAAGGTAAGAATTAGGCAGAAGCATACTTCTAAGTGGTTTAGGGGTAAGGAGTTTAGGGAGGATGGGACAGTGGATTTATTTGTTGGTTTTGTATTATTTTGTTCCAGGGCCTATCACCAAGCTTAGTACACGGTAAGGTGTATGAGATCAATAAATCAATGTGAGAACGCATCCACAAATCTCATGGGGAGACCATCCATTTGACCTCATCCTCTATCTGGCTCTGTCCTCCACTAACACGTTCAGGCATTCTTCATCCTCCGACACACATTGGAAATTAGTCCTTCCTACAAACATGGCAATCATCTGGAGCTACGCTTCTCTCTAGCATCAAACGCTGGGGAAGGAGTGGTTTGCAATCAGCACTTACAGCCCCTCCTCCCCCCTCCTCCTTCCCCTCCCCCTCCTCCTCCTCTTCCTCTTCCTCCCTTCTCAGGAAGTAGGACTCACTCCATTAGAGTAAGACTGAATCTTATTCTTTTATTCCCCTAGTGCCTGGCACATACTTCATGACACAGAGGGTCCCTGCTTTGAGCAGAGTTTCTACATTCTCTAAATGTGTTCCTCCTACCCCTGCACAGGCACTAGCCACCCTCCTGCATAGTCTCCTCTATACTGATGCCTCTAGGTTGCTCAGGTAAGGTCAAGTTAAAACCCTAGGTACAAGGCAGACTGAGTAACCATATTCTGTTCCATATGAAGCCAGCCCTCTCCCTGTTCCATGTTCCCACTTGAACGAATGTGCTTGAACCTGAAGTTGGCATCTGATCCAAGATCAAGACATATGCAAGCTAGACAATGGCCTATGACTAAAAAGTTCTGCCCAGACAGAAATCAGATGGTCCCATTAAATTTTCCTTCATTCATGCATTTGAATTTGAAAATTACGGAAAGAACATAAGTGTGGAACCACAAGCAGAAATGTCACTAGGGAGAGTGGGGATCATGAATAAGCCAAAGTTTTGAATAAGCCAACGTCTTGAGGAATGGGAACCATTAGTAAGCGGAAGCTCTAATGGAGACAGAGGAAGTGTAAAGGGAGCAGGAAGAGAAGTGAGAAGTCAGGGTCAGAGAAGCAGAAAATGAGGCAGTACTGAGTTTCCTGCCAGTTAGAACGCAGTGTGAGGGTCTGTGCGTGAGCCCCTCAGCCACCGAGAGGGTAGGGCAGGCAGACTTGAATCTAGAATGGGTTGTTGCCCGTCATGGCTTTAGGGGGCTCGGCCACAGAACGGTCTCACAGACTACCAAGGAGCTGTGCATTCCCACTCAGGCCAAGCCTTTCAAAAGGAAAGCCTTTCAAATGGAACCTTCTGGAGAGACCCTGTGACTTGAAAGCACACAAACCAAGCCCAAGTAGGTGAAGCGGAGGTAGACGATGACTTGGTCATTCTGTCGCGTGCAAGGGAAAAATTAATATCCTAGCAAACACGTCTCCTCAGGACACAGGGCAAGTCAGATTTCCCTTGTTTCAGAGCAACACGGAGAAGTGACCTCCCTACATTCGAAAGACCCAGTGAGAGCAAGTGTGATTAGTCCCCAGCCATGTCCTTTTCACTAAATTGTGCAAACCTTACTGACTTCGATGATATTTACCATTTCCCTGCCTGGTTCCTCCCCTTTGTAGAATTTATCGAGAAAGCTCAGAGTTTCAGAGATGACCCCAAGGAGCCCTAATGCCATAGGTATCAGAGAAATGCCAGCAAGAACAACCGGAAGGTCTACCTGAGACTGACATTGTAACCAAAGTATTATTTGGAGCCACTGGGATAGAAGGAAGATGGTGGGATCTGCAGGTATTTATGCCTCAAGGCAAAAAGCACTTAGTGACTGCTGTCTTTGTATATCTGATGGTTTGGGACCATTAGCAGCAAACAAAGCAGAGCGTAAGACCTGTGCTGCCCGCTAGACCATCTCTACCTCACTCGGACCGCCCAGTGTGAAAAGCCGCACATGCTATGCAGTCTTGTACCCTCTGCAGGTCATGCAGAAGGTGCTTAGCTTAGTGAACCAAATCCGGAGCAACAATCAACCAACAGGTATCTTAAGTTACTGCTTTTTCCAGAGAATTCTCTTTTCTCTCCCGAGCCCTGGTGAGGGGAAGGGGGCATGAGACAGAGGTCTGAGATTCCACTCAAAGGAGAAACCTGCTGATTAAAATAAAGTCTAAGACCTTATTACCAACAGAAAATACCTTCAGCTAAATGAATTGGATGCAGAACCGAGGCACGGGTCCTCTCCTCGTTATGTGTAGATCCACTAGCACAATCGGCTTATCTGGAGGATGAAATGGTCTCCGCAATCTAAGGAGAGCAAAGTCCCTCAGTATCAGACCAAAGCCAAGGAGGTTTTCCAAGATCAGGAATTTCTTCCCTCCCCTCGCCCCCAAATCAATGGGTGTTCCCACAGCCATATCTGGCGACACCAAGAGGGGGGCGGTCTCTGGGAGGCGAGTTATAATAATTTCTGCAAATATCCAGCCTCTAAAATCTCCGTCACATAAGCACATAATCCAAACAGCATGCCGACCCTGTAATTGGAGTTTGAAGTTTCCTCATTCCATCTTCCAACCAGGTTGCCACTTCTGAAACTCTCTTACATAGGAGCCCCAGGGGTCCCATCACTTTGGAGGCAGTGGGAAGAAGCACATTAAAAACTGTAAGAGGGGGCACCTGGGTGGCTCAGTTGAGTGAGAGTCTGACTGTGGCTCAGGTCATGATTTCTCTGCTCATGAGTTCAAGCCCCGCATCAGGTTCTGTGCTGACAGCTCAGAGCCTGGAGCCTGCTTCTGCTTCTGTCTTGTCTCTCTGCCCCTTCCCTGCTCGTACACTGTCTCTCTCTTAAATATAAACACTGAACATTTTTTAAATAAAACTGTAAGAGACTCTTAAATACAGAGGACAGACTGAGGGTTGTTTGGGGGTGGAGGGGAGAAATGCGTGAGGGGCATGGAGGAGGGCACTTGCTGGGATGAGCACTGGGTGTTGTATTTAAGCGATGAACCACGGGCATCTACCCCAAAGCCAAGACTTCATTGTATACACTGAATGTTAGCCAACTTGACAATAAATCATATAATAAAAAAAAGTGCTTTGCTAAAATATAACTATCCTTTCTTTAAAAAAAATCATATTCTATCTACTTATGACAGAGCCAAAAGAAACTGTGGAGATGACTGATTTTAGCCCTCATTTTATTGCTGAGGATTCTAACCCAGAAAGTAGTTCACTCACTAGCCTGGAGAGGGGATTAAAAGGAAGTGGATCATTTGTCCTGCATCCTGCCAGTTTCGTTCACCCACAGTGGCACCTTGTAGGCAGTGGGCAATCTCTGTGTTAGATCACCAGGATTTGAAGACTGAAGGACAAAAAGAGTTAACATACGTGTAGTGCGCAATAGTGTCTGGCACACAGCAGGTGCTCACAGGATGTCAGCTCCCACGGCCGGGGTCTCACGGGCTCCTTGTGGGATCACGAGATGCTAGTTACCTAAGTGTGAGCACAGTACCTGGTACAGTGCGCTCCGTAAATGTTATTCTTCGAGTTTTCCGGCAATGTGGGGAGAAAAGCCATCTTGTATCTGACCACCTACTGATCAGAGATGCAACAGTACTGAAGATTTTCATTTCAAAGTGAGGGTGTTTTGATGTCTAGAAGTCCTTTTGTAATTGATATATTGGGTGTAGGATGATTAAGAGAAGAGCCTTGAACTATTGCTTTCTTTCTAGAAATCCCACAGTAATATCAATCATACTTGTACTTGGTGGGCTGGGCAGGGGGCGGAGGGGGTATCCATCCCAGAACTGTCACCTTGACCACACTGGTTAAGAATGAAGTCTGCCTTGGGGCGCCTGGGTGGCTCAGTCGGCTCAGGTCAGATCTCACGTTCGTGGGTTCGAGCCCCCCCGTCAGGCTCTGTGCTGACAGCTAGCTCAGAGCCTGGAGCCTGCTTCCGGTTCTGTGTCTCCTTCTCTCTCTGCCCCTCCCCCTCTCATGCTCCATCTCTCTCTGTATCAAAAATAAATAAAAACATTAAAAAATTAAAAAAGAAATTCCTCAAAAAAGAATGAAGTCTGCCTCAGGGTACCTAGGTGGCTCAGTTGGTTAAGCGTCCAGCTTTGGCTAAGGTCATGATCTCGCAGTTCGTAATAGCTCAGAGCCTGGAGGCTGCTTCAGATTCTGTGTCTCCCTCTCTCTCTGCCCCTCCCCTACTTGTCCTCTGTCTCTGTTTCTCAAAAATAAACATTAAAAAAATGTAAAACCATGAAGTCTGTTTCCTTAGTAAGAAGGGTTGAAAGATTCCCATCAGAACCTGCATGTTGACTTTTATCACTCAATGACTATTACCACATTTAGTAAACTCCCTGTAATCCTCAAGCCAGAGTGAGGGGTCACATTATCAGCAAGCCTGCCATCACAAACACTGGGTTCACAATATTCTCTGTGTAAGTAGGCCCCTGGACTAATTGGAGTCTAGCTGATGGTTTCAATCAAGGTTCTGGAGTGCAGAGTAAGGCTCTTCCTGATGAGACTTCTACTTGGTGAGCTTCATGGTACACACGTCATTCATACCTCACCCTTGCAGCTATCAATCTCAGTGGGAAGAAAGATTAGGTTTCCCAAGATTCCAGTCAAGTTCCCTTAAGTGAGTGTCACTGCCTTGGTTTGAGTCAGATGCCCATCCCTGAACCAACCATCTGTGGCCATAGCTGTGGCACTCCATTTGACCAGATTCGATCACATACCCACCTTGAAGTCTGGGAGCATGGAGTTAGCTCCACACAAAGTACATGAATAAAGAGAGGATGAGGCAGGACACCCCCAAGAAAATCTAGGTACTGTTACCAGAAGAAAGGACTATGGAAATGAGGCTGGTAACACCAAAACACCTACTCCACCTGGCTCTTCTACTACAATGACAACTACTACTACAACAACTCGTACTAGTAGTAGTAGTAGTAGTAGTAGTAGTAGGAGTAAATCCATTCAACTCTTTACTTTAGGACACAGTTCTATCATCTGTAAAAGGAGAGCTCTGGACCAACATATGTATAAGAATCCTCTGTAGGACTTATTAAAAAGTTTCTGGGGTCACATCCTCAGAGATTCTGACTCATTAGGTCTGATGTAGGGTCCAATTTCTGTCCAGTACCTAGAGGAAGCCGACGCTGCTGATCTGGGGACCACCCTTCAGAGTACCAGCTGGCTCAGCTCCTGGCACACCGTCATGCTCTGAGTGTCTACAAGTCTTCCTTCTGAGGCTCATAGCTGGGAATCCTGCTTCTGTCCCAAGTGCAGTAAGGACACCATCAACCCCTGACCACAACACATGAATGAAGGACCCGATCTCTCGGCTTGGCCGCCATCACTGGAGATACTGGCCAAGTCAGGTCTGTCACTTCAGCATTCCATTCCAGAGCTGTCTGGGGGACAGCTTCCACCTCCCTGACCCACACTCGTGCTTATTCAAATCTCAGCTGAGGCGGCCCACAGGGAAGCCCCAGAGCTTTCAGGAGGAGGCGGATCTTGGCGACAGCCAGACCTGGACTCCAGTACGGTATTTATTCTTCCACTCACTAAAGACTGTCTGATCTTGGGATGATTAATCTCTCTGTTCCTTAGTTACAAAGTTGGGTGTGTGCAGGACCTACCTGTGTGGTTCTTTTCAAGGATTAAAATTAATGAAGCTATGCTCAGGTAAAGGATTTAGCATAGTACCAGGCACAGAGCCAATCAATAAGAGCTTGCTACATAACCCTTGAAGTGCCAGTCCAGGATCCCCGGCACAGCCCAGAGTCGAGCTTCAATTATCAAGGTTTACTCACATCTACCCCCGATTACTAACATCCGCTTGGTTAGAATGTCCTCCTCCTGCAGCCCTATGGGGATGCTCTCCCAGCCCTGGGTCTCTCGGCGTTCTGGGATCAAAAGTGTTTGGGAGAGGCTAGGTACAGGGAGAGAAAAAGTAGAGAGGCTATCAGAGAATTTTCAGTAGTAATTTACATTGAGAACCTCCAAGCAGGACATTTGGAATTTGGTGGTTCCCAAACTTATTAGACCCTGGACGAAACCCTTTATTTCAAGGAACTCCTATTAACACGTCTTAAAATAATCCCACAGTCTGAGAAATGCAGGCTGCAAACGGCCCTCTACCCAAGGGCTCCGTGCTCTGATGTGGGGTTGTGTTCAGACACGTCCTACAGGAACTGTGAGCCACCACCGTGCATGGCAGGGTAAGAGCTGTGTCGTGACTAACTTGGTAGTTTCCATAAATCCCAGTGTGTTCAGAGGTGAAGATCAAGGTTATGTTTTGGCAACAGTGTAGATCATCATTTTTCAATCACAGGAAGTAACATTTCAAAACCCAGGTGCAATACTGGAGACTCTGTTGTGATTTGCGACCAAGGGTGGGGGTTGGGGAAGTGGTGTGACTGTCCCTGTCCTCAGGGGGAGGAGAAGGTAGAAGCCCGTTCTGAGGACGCGGAGGAGAGTGTGGATAGTAACTACCCTGGGTTCCTTTTATTTTATTTTTTTAAAAACATGTATTCATTTATTGTTGAGGAAGAGAGCAAGAGTGTGTAAGTAGAGGATGGGCAGACAAAGAGGGAGAGAGAGAAACCCAAGCAGGCTCTGCACTGTCCATGGGGGACCAGACACAGGGCTCGAACCCACCAACTGTGAGATCATGACATGAGCTGAAGTCTGACACTTAACCGACCGAGCCCCCCAGGTGCCCCTACCCTGCATTGCCGATACCTGTTGCGAGCACTTACAACATCACCAGGAGGTTTTTATCTCCTAGAAAAATGTATTAGAGTGTTTTAGGTCAACCGCTGATGTAAAGTGCAGTCAAGATTGTACCAGATTTATCTGAGCCATAAAAGTGGGACAGCAGTGATTAAATCAGGAAAGGAAACAGCCGCCCTTTTCAGACTTGCCTTTAAAGTGCAAGGATCTCTGCAGAGGGAAACGGAGAGGACACCCGGGCCAGCTACTCTCATGGAAGCCTCTGCACTCCGCCACGCTGCCATGTCGGTGCCCTATCTCTGGGACTGCGCGTGCTTTGCTCAACTCTCTCTCAAGAACATGATATAAGTCACGTTAAAACAACACTGACAACCGCACGGCACGCTCCTTGTTCTGAGCCGCGTGGATCTGGCGCTTGCGCCCAATGACGACAAGCTGAGCTTTAATAACGCCCTGAGAGGAGAAAACAGGCTGCGGGAGTCCAAGCGAGTTTTTAAGAAAACTGTCCTGCTCTCACGACCAGCAGGGAGGCTGCGGCTCCCCGCCCTCCCCACGGCACCTCTAACCAGCTGGCCCGTGTCATCTCTGCACCAGGACAGGGCTGGAGAAGCCCCCACGGACGGACTGCAGATTGGGAGACCTCCACTTACATTTACTGAAATGCACTGCTTGTATTTTGAGCGTGGGACACAGAAGTCACTTTTTAATTGCAAGGAAGTACCAAGTGTCCTCAAGGCAGCTGGTGTGTCTCACAGGAGCCCCTGCCTCCAGGAAGCCTCCGAGCAAACTCCACTTACCCGGGGTCTAGAGGGCCTTATGTGGTTCCTTCTCAAGCCACACTTTCAGTTCCCCCTTTCTGAAGCCGCCTCGGTCCCCAGATGCACTCAGCACTGACTCCTGCTGAGCCCAGGCTGTGCGGAAGGGCTCTCTCCCCTCGTCCCGCAGCAGGGGCTGCTCACCGGGACCTCATCAGCTCTCCGGGGGTCAGTACGTTCTGACAGTAGGTTAGCCTCGTTTAATTTCTACCTGTCACTTATCTGAAGTCCCAAGGGCCTGTGGCACGGGGCTTCTGAGAGAAGGAAGGGGTAAGAGCAGGAGAGCAAAGAAGTGCCACAGACATTAGGAAGGGTAGTGCCAGCCCTGCTCCTCTGGTCTGTGGCCAGACGGGCTGGGGACGGACCCGGACCTCTGGGAACTGGGCCTTTCAGACGAGGGTTTAAGATGATATAATTGTTCCAGGATGGAACTAGAGTATATTATGCTAAATGAAATAAGTTGGTCAGAGAAAGACAAATATATGATTTCATTCCTATGTGTTAAGAAACAAAACAGATGAACATAGGAGAAGAGAAGGAAAAATAATACAAAAACAGAGAAGGAGGCAAAGCATAAGAGATTCTTCAATACAGAGAACTGAGGGCTGTTGACAGGGTGTTGGGTGTGGGGAAGGGCTTAATGGGGGATGGGCACGGAGGAGGGCACTTGCTGGGATAGGCACGGGGTGTTGTATGTGAGTGATGAGTCATTGGGTTCTACTCCTGAAACCAATACTACATGACATGTTAGTACATATACTACACTCTATGTTAACTAACTTCAAGTTATTTTAAATTTTTTTTTAAGTTTATTTCGAGAAAGACAGAGACAGTGCAAAGTGAGGGAGGGCCAGAGAGGACAAGAGAATCACAAGCAGGCTCGCACTGTCAGTGCAGAGCCCCATGGGAGGCGAGAACCCACAAAGCCATGAGATCATGACCTGAGCAGAGACCAAAAGTGAGATGCGTAACTGACTGAGCTACCCAGGCGCCCCTTAACTAACTTGGATTTAAATTAAAACAAAACAAAACAAAACAAAACACAGTACAGTAGTTACAGAATGACATTGGCAGTGAGAGGGCACCAAGTTTGCTGATCCTTCTCTCTTACTACCTATCAGTCCAATACCCATCACATAGCACATTATCTGCCCGTAGTGAAGTGGGAGGAGCCATCCAGAGACTTGGAGACCCACAAAGAAGCCCAAGGCACCTGCCCTCAATGGGCTTGCACTTTAATCAAGGACCAGCACTGGTCAACATGGTGTCAGGGGACAAATGACAGGTCCGACTGTGACAAATCGGAGCCGATGTGTTGAGACTCAAGTCTGCTCAGATGCTGCAGCCCTGAGAATAAGCCGCTGGTTTCGAAACCAGAAACTGCAGTTCTCAACTGCTAACGTAGGATCCTCAGCATGCCCGAATGCTCCACTCGATTCCCGTCTGATGGCTTGCCTACCTCGTCCTTTTTGGGAACAAGACCCACATGTCAGGCAGGAAGGCCATCAGTGTGAGCTCACTGAGGGCAGAGACACTGTCTTAATTCATCTCTGGGCTCAGAGGTTAAGGTTAGTGACGGGAACATAGGTGACTAATCAGTACTTGCTAGATCGCATGGGATCCTTGCTTCCTTTCACTGGGGTAGCACCTTTCAATGTTGAAGAAACAGCTTTACATATTTATTCTTACCGGAAGCCTGTGGGAGGTGTTTTTCATTCCTTTAGAAGGGAGATGAAACCAAGGCACAGAGAGATTAAACAACTTGGCAAGGGAACAGAGTATTGGGGTGGCTCTTGAGTCAGAGGCCCAGGTTGTGGAAGGGGAGACTTAAGGATATAGAAAAGAGGCATCTGCCCAGGCCCTAAATTTGCATCCCTGGCTTACTTCTAGGTCTTTCAATTTGTATTTATTTGGAGCCTCTGAAGAAAGATTAACGTTTTATTCGGTTGTAAAGGTGAAAATGCATAATGATAAACACCATTATAGGTTACAGATGAATAAATGCATCCCTGTAAGTTAAAACTCATGCTAAGACTCTTACTAAGCAGGTGAGTCATAGTAAAGTGATCAGACAGCAGTATAAGGTACCAAACTCCATCCAAAGAAACAATAGCAATTCTGATAATAATGGAAAATAGAAATAATCGCTGTGTTATTGGGATTTATTTACCCTAGAAGCACTTTTTTGTGCTAGAAAAGTCAACATCCCCACTTCTCAGTACTTATCTAGCAGTAGGGGATCAGCATGTCTGATTGTACCCAGCTTAATTAACATTACCGCTTAATTATTTCTGAAAACTACTAACAGCATCACCAAGTGAATCAGGGGCCTCGTGTTAATTTTGTACCTCTACTATTCTGCTTACAATGGCATTTTTGCTCCTAAATGAACACTCCTGAATCTCCAATGGTACCAAGTCACGTTTTTCTGGTTATGAGCAAATCTCAAAAAGTAAACTCTTATGCTTTAGATCACATTCTTCAGCCCAGCTGATATTGCTGTCAAGGGGGCAAAGATTGGTTCTCGGCGTGGGAGGGGTGACAAAACCTTGCCCTTTTTATGTATAAGGCACCACTACACATACAGTACACAAACCCGAATCTCTCTGCTAGTGAAATTCCCTGGGAGGGAGGGCACTTAGGAAAACCAAAAATTATCTTGAAAAGATAATCACTACCTTCTGTTGGGGGTAATAATGGGGGGGGGGAAAAGTTAAGGAAACACTGCTCTCCATTCATGGTTCTCAAACTTGGCTGCACAGTGGAATCTCCCTGGGAGTTTAAAGACACTGACGCCTGCCCGGGCCATTCTCAGAGTCGCCTGTGTCACTGGTCTTGGATGGAACCTGGGCTGGTTGTTGTAAAAACTCCCCAGACGAGTCTAATAGGCAGCCAAGTTTGGGAACCACTGCTCTGTATTGCAGGGGATCTAAGTCCTGCCTCTTTCCATCCCAAACTATGGCAGATGTGACTAAACTGTCATGACATTCTTCCCCAAAGAGCCCAGGTGTGACTTGGACTTTCTTTCATCTGTTAGTGCAGTCAATTGGAGTCCACGTGTGAATGAAAGCTATTTGCCATCCCTGTTCTGGATGGTCCCCGGGGCTGGCAGAGAATCCCAAACCATAGCCTCATGCTTTAGCACCCAGAAGTTTCTTATTATCATTATGTCTTATATTTCCTCTTTTTCCTTTTATCGATCAAGGGGAAGGAGAGTAGACAACCAAAACTCATCAGGAGTGAGGAGGGAAAAGGAAATCTGTTGAGTATCTAAATGCAGTTGTCTAAAGCTATCTTTGGTGGTACCTGGGAAAGGCTGAGGGATACTCCATTTTTGTTTTAAAATAACAGACGCAAACTGCCTCTTTTGGATGTGAACAGACAAATCCACCAGGTCAAGGAATGATTCCATAGGTCCTATTTCATTGCAGGCCTCTTTAGAAGGACAGTGGTTCAGTTTTATGGCAGTGTCTATGGTTATAATGTGAATTATTTAGTAGACATAAAGTTAATAGTCATTACCAAGAGCAGGGATGAATATCGAGTTTCAGTAAAATTAGATCTTCAAATGAAAATCCAAAGGAAACAATTTCAAGAATAAGACTTTCTGACTAGCTCCTCAAATATAATCAAATGCATTTTGTAAGAGTTGGGCACCAGAAATATAATCATTTTCCTTGAATCTGATGGTTGAATACAAACCTAAAATTTGATACTATTTTGATCACTTAAAGGAATGTGAGCCATTCATAAACACACGTATATACATGTGAGCATGTGTGTGTGTAATAGGAATTCATTTTTGGAAATAAAATGGCTAATGATGATTCGGAAAGATACATACCTCATCCGTCATCAGGGAATTGCAATAAAAATGAAGGCACACCAGAGGAGCAAAGTTTAAAAAGCTGCAAACACCCAGTCTGGAGAGAAGAGAATGACAGGATCTCTCATTGTGGAAAATAGTTCAATGATTTGGCAAAACACAGTAACGTTATCTAGTAAAGGTGAGACTACAAATGCTCTATGACTCAACAATTCCATGCCAGGGATTTCCTCCAGAGAAACGCGTTCACGTACTGTTGGAAGACATACAATGTTGCTCATAGCTGTACTGTCTGTAACAGCCCCAAGAGGAAGAATGTGAATGGTCTGAAGGGATAGAACAGATAAGTAACTGGTAGGTATACACATGTACTATCATATGGTAATAAAATTGATCAACTATTTCATGGCATAATAACATGACCAACATAATGGTAAGCAAAGACAAAACAATTCCTTTCACATAAATTTCAAAAACAAATCAAATTAAACTATCATGTGTAGGAACACACATGTAGGTAATAAAACTAAGAAGTAAAGAAAAGAAAGGATTATCAAGAATGTCAGAATAGGTGGTAGGGGAGAGAGAGCAAGGTCATTGTCGTCATTAAGAGAGCACCCAGCGTGAGAGGTGAGGGCTATTCCAATAATACGCTATTTCCTGACATAGGTGGCAATTCCATACATGGTGCTTACTTTATAATCATTTGTAATCCATTTTTATGTGCTTTTCTGGATGTATAGTTTTTTTTACTAAATATTTTTTAGTGGTTGTTTATTTTTGAGAGAGACAGAGCACAAGCAGGGGAGGGGCAGACAGAGAGGGAGACACAGAATTTGAAGCAGACTCTAGGCTCTGAGCTCTCACCACAGAGCCTGATTCAGGGTTCAAACTCTTGAGCTGTGAGATCATGACCTGAGCCAAAGTCAGACGCTTAACCAAGCCATCCAGGCGCCCCACTTATTTTAGTGGTTTCTAAGCTTGCTGCTTTCCTTAAACTAGCCTTCTGAGGAAATACATTTAAGTTCAATATTTAAAAGAGTTTTTCAAGGGCCAATGGAGCAGTCCCAAAATGGAGACGAGCTGAACAGTAGGCTGTGGAAGTTACCAGCCACCGCAGAGCTCCAGGGATCATGCCCTGTGGGGCCCCTTCTGTGGGCGGTATTCATCAGACACCAGGCTCAGCCTCCTCTGTTCTGGATCTCCCCCTGAAGAGCCCAGTTCTAGGATGACAGCATGGACCTGGTCTGGTCATGGGCCTGAAGGGTCACGTGACCTGCCCCACCAGAGCCATGTGGAATCCGAGAGGGAGGAAGGAGATAGAAAGAGAGGCAAACCAGCTATGCCCACCACAAGCTGCACACTGTCCAAGCCAACAACTAAAAACCACCAAGATCCAACAGAGTCTGCAGCTGAGAATCCCAAGCAAAGGTAAGGTTGATCAGTTTGTGATAATTGGATTGTCCCTGGAATTGTTCCCACAAAAAGCAAGCAGTTAATCTGCTGCATCCCCTTGACCCCTGGAGTCCAGGATTGGAGAGCCCAAGTGCCGTGAAGATGGTGAACAGGGCAGAGAGGAAACATTCTTCCCGATGACGGTGCTCTAGCTCCATCACCTAGCATATCACTTCCCTCCCCTCCCCCGTAGAAGCCGTCCCTCTGATCATCTCTCCACAGAACCCAACTGCAACCACCCTTTATGGTTTCCTCTCTCGCACACTCCATGGCCGTCCAGGTAACTGAGAAGTGGTAAAACTGGTTAGAAATGCCAAGAATCAGGGCCCTTGTTAACTGGGACCTCAGGGAGCCGACTTATCTCTCTTCAACTGCTATAGGAGATTCAGGGAGATTTGGAACTTGGCAGCCTGGGGTGAGGAGGGAGGCAGGGAATGGTACCATGGGAACAAGAATCCTGACCACCTCCATTATCCATTCTGTAGCAAGCAATCGAGATAATTTTTAAAAAGCACACAAGAAATATATGCGTTAACATATCCTTTCTATGGCCCTATGCGGACACTGAAAGGCCCTTAACCAAACGGTGAGAAATCACACAGGTCAACGGTGCATAATGAGTTGCCTCAGCTACAGAGACCAGTTTGGAAACCGCATCATAATACCATTTAAATTAAGCAGGAATATCTTTATTCATGAGTCTGGATTCCTAAGAGTGAGGGTGTGGGTGCCCGCTTCTTCGGCTGCCACAGTAATTACCAAACACTCAAATACATATTTGGGCTGCAGTTAGCACCTATTTCCCTGGAGCCTAGAGTTCTTTATAGACGGAAGTTCATTAGCATGAATAAGAGAGCATTCTGTCACACCCTGTTCCAGAGTTACCACCGAATCCACTCTAAAAACCAAAGAACTGCTTTGCTCTGAGCAAAGGCTCCTTTATTGATGGCTTCTGTGGACGAAGCTGACATCTGCCCTCCTCCATCCGATCTCATTATTTCAGATCCATACAGCCTGGCTGGCTTTGCCTCCTCTCGGCCCATGGTGTCACATAAATGCGATTGTTTGTTCCATTGCTTCCTTTCTGGGAGCTGTGTTTTGTCCCAGCTAGGCTGGCATGTGTGTTTAAGGACGGATACCTAAGCCCCCTGGAGGGCAGTCCGGAGCCAATCGTTGACCTCCTCCTGTTGGGACCATTTTTTTTTTTTTTTTTGAAGGCTTCTCTTGGGGCCCTGAACAGGAGGTTCCAAGTCGGGCCCCCAGCACGCTTGGCAGGCACTTGGCAGACAAGCCCCTCAATTGTTGCTGGAGACCCCAGGTCACTCTGGGGTGGAGCGCTCCTTTCAGGGACCCAGGAGGCTGGGACAGGCATTCCGATGTGAGGGGAAATGGGCGCTGGGGAGAAGGCAGGCCTTGATGTATGCCCCGGTGGACAAAAGCTGCAAGTGTCAGCCTGATTTGCAAGATCAACATTCATGAGTTCGGCTGCTTAGAAAGGGGGATTATCTGCAAACCGGAGCCTGAAAGGAAGCCATAAATAAGTGATTTCACACCACCAAGCAGGAAGAATATTCCCCCTCCTAAATTATTCCAAACAGCATGTTCGGCCCCTCCTAGGTTCCCACCGCTGGCGAGCCCTCAGGGTGCTGTGCTGAAACGGGCCTCTCGGAGCCCCTGCCCGCCTAGGAATTTATGTAAAGGGACAGGATGCAAGGCTTCCAGGCACTGTGACTTCGTTTCCCCAGATCCACTCCAGGTTTTGCCTTGCGCTGCTCCATTCCAGGCCCGCCAAGCTCCAGGCAAGGTTTTCCCTCTCACCCCCTCCTCCCACTGGGCTGCTCCGCTGGGGTTCCCGGGTTGATCTGGCCGCCGACGCACAGTTGAAAACGTGCTCCGAAGTGCGTCCTGCATCAAAGGCGATGGGAGGGTCTTTCATCAGCTGCCTTAGGAGGGGCGCACTCCCAGCTACCCTCTGGTGTAGCTCGGTTTACTCTGAAATGTAAATGTACCCCCTGATGCAAAAGGCCAGGCTGGAAGGTCCCTCCGCCCCACAGCACCGGGTTTCTTTCTGCCTGGCTCTCATCCATCCTTTGTGTGCTCCGGCGGGGTTAACCCTATAAGGAGCTCTATGCTCGCTAGTGCCTTCCTTTCTCTCCCCGTGCTTCCCAGCCGGTTTGCGGGGCCCTCATGCCCCGCTCCCGGCTCCCGGAGTTGGCTGTGCCGTAGGACAGACACGGATGGACAGCCACAGATGTTGGATGTCGCCGGAGCCCCGAGGTGTGGCGAGGGTGCCAAGGCAAAGCCAGTCACCTCTTCCTGGCACCTGAGTCTCACACGCCCCGCCCCCTGGGCGGTCCTCACGTCAAATCTCCTGGAACCTGTACGTAGTTCTCCTGACTCCCAGCTGCTGAGCCAGGAGCAGCGACCTTACCCAAGAGGGCCTGGGAGCAGGCTGGGGAGGCAATGGCCTGGGAGCCACCCCCCTTCTAGAATGGTGCCTGGATGCCTAACACTCACAGTTACACAGCAAGCACCTGAGCAGGAGGGCTTAAAATGACTTTTTATTTTTTACATCATCCCCTTCCCTCCCCCCACCCCCACTTAGGGAAAGATTCAAGCCTTTTGGAGAAAATGTGTACAGGGCAGGGAAGGAGGGGAAGGAGCAGAGACACACCTAAGGACATATGTAGGAGGCAGCTTTGTTCCCAGAGGATTGATTTTGTGAGGAAAGGCAGAGCCAGGCAGCACAGAGATGAGGCAACATGTCCTACCGGGTACAGGTAGCGGCCTGTCAAAGTCCCTCATGGCCTTGGCTGCCAAGGGTGTGCACACACACAGCATGGGGTTCAGGAAGCAGCTGGCCTTGAGCTTGGGCTGGGTGCAGAGCATGCCCCAGAAGGGTCTATACTGTGAGCCTCGGTCACCTGTGTAGACACAGGACTCAGCAGTGTGGCCTCGTGAAAAGACCCAGGTGTTTGCTGAATGAACGTGAAGCTCTGCAGAGACACCTGCTAAGCTTCCCACGCTCAAGGATATTGACCCTTTTTGACTGTGATAAGCTTTGGACAGGTGGGAGATCCCGAGATTCACAGGCACCCCCATCCTGGGGGAGGTCCCGTCAGGCGCTCTGAAGGAGTGACAAGCCCGCGTTTCCTGAAGATGCTGCTGTCCCTTTGCAAACAGCCCCACTGGGCAGACACCTCCAGTGGGTGCGCACACCCTGCTTGGTAATCTGGGTAAAGCTTTCTCCGGAAAAGCTTTGCGCTTTCTGTAAATTCGAACATCTCTCTGCTCAGGTTACTCACTGCAGCATTACTGGAATTGCAAACTATTGGAAACTACTTAAAGGTCCCAAAAGAAGATATTGGTTGTGTCAACTATGGTGGACAATGGGCAGCTGGGGGAGGGCAGGGGGAGGACGAAGCAGGTCTATTCGAAAGGACAACATTTCCCAAAACATATTAAGTAAAAGCAAGCAAAGTGCACGTAAGCATCTTTATAGGCACAGAGTGTGGTAGCTTTTGTGAAGGGAAAATGAGAAAGTTACTCTTACCTGCGTATCTTATATAGGAGGAATAAAAAGTTCAGGAAACGAAGAAGTGGGATGAAACGAGTCACCCACAAGGGTAGGTGGACAAGGGAAAAGACGTACGAGAAAGAACAACCTTCCGCGCATTGTTTGTTTGGTTTTGATTTTTGGAAGTCGGTTACTGTGCTACATAGTTAAAAAATGAGGGGCGCCTGGGTGGCTCAGTCGATTAAGTGTCCGACTTTGGCTCAGGTCATGATCTCATGGTTTGTGGGTTGGAGCCCCGCGTCAGGCTCTGTGCTGACAGCTGTCTCAGAGCCTGGAGCCTGTCTTCAGATCCTGTGACTCCTTCTCTCTGACCCTCCCCTGCTCACTCTCTCTCTCTCTCTCTCTCTCTCAAAAATAAATAAAAACATTTTTAAAAAATGAAATTAAGCCAACAAGTATGGGAAAAGAGACAGAGTAAAATTCAAAATAAACTGAAAAAGAAAATTAAACTAAACTATTTTAAATGAATGACAGGCAGGAGGTAAAATGGGTGAAGGCGGTCAAAGGGTAGAGACTTCCAGAAGTGAATGAAGATGGCTGCAATCTGAGTGTTTTTCTATTTTCATTGATTTTTTTATGCAATACTTTTTAACTATAATCCCATCTAGCCAATTGACTCTCACAGAATGCTTTTGTTGAGTTTCGACGAACTCTTGTTATCCGTGGTCAACCTATGGTTATAACTGAATCACAAGCTGACCAAACCAGGCTGTGAATACATGCTTATTACTACCTGAGTTTGGAAAGAGCAGTCTGCTATTCATGAATGCGGGGAGTTCTGATCTGCATGTTATTTTCTTTTCCATTTAAGACCAAGGTCACAACAAAGACATGTTAGAACTTGTTTGTCAGGGACATGAGTGAAGTCTTGGCTCAATCTGACAGTTTTCAAATACTACTAAGAATATTCCTTCGCTCTGTTTTTTTAGTGCCATTTACCATGTACAGCTACAGACATGATACACTTTTAACTCCATTCACATTTTCTCCATCACTGAAGGCTAGAAGAATCAACAACACAACAAGCAGGCCGTGATCTGTAGGGTCTGTTGCCACCACGGACGATTTCAAGCTACCTACCGGATGTCCCAGAACACGCAGCTGGGATGGCAGGCTCACCGTCACCTAGCATTTCCACCCTAGAGACACAACAGACAACTTCAGCAAACACCTTTATCAATGTTAAATTTGGTCAAGTTGATCGCTTTCCTTTGAGTAAGATAGTATTTTGATTCTTTAAAAATATATACACGGTTAAATTAGGTAAAGGGCCGAGATGTTTACCAACATATAGAAACACATATACACACATAGATACAAACAGGTATGACAGAAAGAAAAGACAGCAAAGAAAGAAGAGTGTGCAAGCATAAACCAGAAGGCAAGGGGGGGCAAATGTTAACACTACGTCCAACTATGTACTCTTGCTGTACCTTTTCTCTGTGTTCAAAATTATTTTGAAATAGTTTTTAATCAGATCACGCTAACAGATCTTTAACAAAGTAATATACCAATATATATACCAATTAACAAAGTAATATACCAATTAGGGGGGCTCTCTGGGTGGCTCAGTCAGTTGAGCGTCTGACTTCGGCTCAAGTCATTATCTCACAGTTCATGAGTTCGAGTTGAGTCGGGCTCTGTGCTGACAGCTCAGGGCCTGGAGCCTGCTTCAGATTCTGTGTCTCCTTCTCTCTCCGCTCCTCCCCCACTTGTGCTCAGTCTCTCAAAAATAAATAAATGTAAAAAAAAAAAAAAAAAGAAAAACCAAAACAGAGTATATACCATTTAGGATTCCATGACTGTAAGCTGCCAATGTAGAATGACACATAACACTCCACTTTTTCTTTTTCTTAGTCCAGGTACACCTTACAGTGTTTTCTTGTTTTTTATTTATTATTTTTCTTAATGATACCAAATGAGAAGCAAAGGTCTGGGTAGAATCTTGTGTCTGTGCATCTCCTCCGTTTTGTCTAGGTCTTTTCTTCAGAGGTCCGTTTTAAGAATTCACTCTTCAGAGCCAGTGTTCTTAGCAACTTTGGGAGCGTTACCCCTCCCAGATTTTCCTTCTTTTAAAATTTTTATAACATCTTTATTAAGACGCAATTCACACCATAAAATTCGCCCTTTCTTTGATTTATTTTTTTTCGCCCTTTCTTTTAAAGTGAACAATTCAATGATTTTTGGTTTCACTATTGCCCAACTGTCACAATATTTCAAAATAATATTAGTAATATTACCTAATATTAACTAATATTGGGTTTCAGCACTCCCAGAAGAAACCCCATCTGCACCTAGGAAATAGGCACTCCGCCTTCTCTGCTTCTCCCAGCCCCTGGTGACTCCCAATCTTCTGTCTGTCTCTCGGGATTTGTCTGCTCAGTGTATTTTATGTAAATGGCACCCTACAATGTGTCACCTCTTGTGTAGGTCTTCCTGCATGTGTCATCAAGTTTTCAGGGTTCATCTGTGTTACGGCTCGTATCAAGAGCTAATTCCTTTCCACTGTCAAATAATATTCCATTATATGGATAAACACAATTTTATTTCTCCATTCATCTCTTGGTGGACATTTGGAGTGGCTCCACTTTTTAGCTTTGATGAATAATGTTTCCATGAACACTTGTAAGTTTTTGCATGGACACATGCATCCAGTTCTTTTGGGGCTATACCTAGTAATGGAATTTTTGGGTCATATGGCAACTATGTTCAGCATTTTGAGATTTTTTCCAAGTTTGAATGTACTTTTAAGGTTATGTTCTCTTCTCTAGAAGTGTCTTCACCCATCTTAGCGTTGCTGTGTTATATATGTTTGTTTGCCTGAATTTCTCTTTGTGACTTTATGACAGGCTTATTTCCTCAGGAATTATAATAGTTTACTAGCCAAGATCCCAAGGGTATAAATTTCAGTCTTTTCCCACCTATGCATCCCACTGAAAGACATCTGTCTTTCCCTTCTGATGAAGGGCTAGTTAGACTGTGTAAATCATTCTGGCACTTGCCATTCCCTGACTGCCTAGGATCACATTTTACTTATTTTTGTACTTTTTAAAAAATAAAGTTTATTTATTTTTGAGAGAGAGAGAGAGAGAGAGAGAGAGTATGAGGGGCAGAGAGAGGGGGGGGACAGAGGATTTGAAGTGGGCTCTGAGCTGACAGCAGAGAGCCTGATGTGGGGCTCGAACTTATGAACCTTGAGGTCAATGACCTGAGCAGAAGTGGGATGCTCAACTGACGGAGCCACCCAGGTGCCCCCAAGGACCACATTTTAAACACATCAAATGTATACCTTGTCTTTCCCACACATCTATGAGATCCTGGAAAACAAAGTTCACTCATTAGGTTTCTTTCATGTCTTTCACTATGCTTAGCCAGCTATGTGAGTTACTGAAACGCTAAGCAGAGACTGTAGTTTAGACTGCTTTGAAGTTCTTCACAGCACTTAGTTAAGTGCTGGGGACGTAGAAGGTGTTTAATGTGAAATAAATTGATTTTAAGTTCTTAGGACTTTTCCCTAAATCCTAATTCGGGGCTCCTTAGCACGACTCCCACTAGACAAACATACTTATGGCAATCAGGATGTGCATTCCCCCAGGTACCCCAGAAAGCTGTCCATTTCTCTACAAAGATGACGCCCTGGCATTCCAACACCAGTCTTCTAGCGGTGTGGGATGGGGAGGAGAGAGCAGTCGCCAAGGCGTTTCTCCCTTTTCTCCTGCTCGACAGCAACTTCTCTTGACAAAATCTGCCTCTTCTTTTCTCAACCTTTCCTCATGGTACCACTTCCCTCCTCAAGGCACTAAAACCTAGTGCAGGACTAACGGTAAGTATGCACGATCAAGAGCAAAGCCAGGAGCCACAGTCTAAGTATCCTAAGAGTTACAGATGAGCCCTGCAGGCTCTAAGTATTCAGGGAGTGGGTTTTTCCCTGAGAATTGACATGGCAAGAGAAGGTTTCCTAGAGGCAGAGAAGAAATAAGCTCAATGGAAGATATAAACACTAACTGCAAAGTCAGGGAAAGGGTCCACACAGGACCGCCCTCACTTCTGACACTAACAAGTTCAGGGGTTCCCAAAACCACTCCTGGTTTTGAGAAGTCCTTAGAGAGGCCCACAGAACTCAGCAAGAACTATTATATACTCACAGTTATGGCTAATTACAGAGGAAGGGTACAGATTCAAGTCAGTCAAGGGAAGAACTGCATAGGATCACATCCAGGAAAAGTACCAAATGCAGAGGTTTTAGTTATTTTCTCCCATGGCGGAGGCAAGGTGTTATTTCCCTGGCACTGATGTGGGACAATGTTCATCAAATGTTAACAATTGAGGAAACTCGCCTGGGAACCCAGTCCTTGCTAGAGGCTCCATTGCATAGGCATGGTTGGTCGCCCACTTGGTTGATCTCAGTTTCCAGATCCTCATGAGATCAAGCTGAGGCTGCAGGACAGAAAGCTCCCCCCTAAGTCACACTGTTGGTGTGACACCAACCCCAAATCATAGTGTTACTGTCTGGCTGACCAGGAACCCTCAAGCAAACAAAAACATTCCCATCAGGTGTAACACTTGAAGGGCTTAAAGATCCCCTCCCACAAGCTGAGGGCAAAGACCAGACCTCTCTCTGGGCAATGTTAAATTCTTCGCTACACAGGAGGAGAGAATTTAGATAAGTCTCTGATCAGAACAATAGGTCTGATCAACAAGCCTAGGACTCCACTGCTCTGAAAAAACAAGAAGGAAGTTGTCAGTTTTGCAGATAATTTTTCTAAAAACACTTAAAATCCAGGTCAATATTCAGGGTGAACATGCATGACAAGTCAGATGGTTTACATTTCTCAGTCAGTGCGAATACCCTGTTCGTTGAATGTTTGTTTTTTTTTTTAATTGGATGTGATTTTCTTGATTTCTTATATGAATCAAGTGCTAATCTTGTGACTGTTATCTGTTACTGTGTGACCAACCACTCCACCATTTAATGGCTTAGAAGAAACAGTCATGTTATTTGTTCATGGTTCTACAGGTCAACGATTTGGGCTGGGTTCAGAGGGGCGGGTCTTATGCTGCCTTGGCTTGAGGTCATGTGTAGGTACACCCACAAGGTAGATGACAGGGCTGGGTGGTCTAAGATGGCCTCACTCACATTCTTGGAGATTGGTATGCTGTTCGTTAGGAGGCCTCATTTCTCCTCCATGTGGTCCCTCCAGCCGACCAGCTTGGCCTTGTTCAACATGGAGGCGCCATCCATGAGCTAGAACAGAAGCCACTGGCCTCTAAAGGCACAAAGTCTAACACTTTCCTTTTCCCGGCCTTCTATTGGCCAAAGCAACCCTCCAGACCAGCCCAGATTCAAGAAGAGGGGAAAGACTCCACCTCTTGATAAGAGCAGCTACAAAGAATCTGTAGCCATTAAAAAAAAAAAAAAATCTGGTGTCTGGGTGGCTCAGTTACTTTGGCTCAGGTCATTATCTCATGGTTCACAGGTTCCAGCCCTGCATTGGGTGCCTCAGGGACACTGCGGAGCCTCCTTGGGATTCTCTGTCTCTCTCTGCCCCTCCCCTGCTCTTTCTCTCAAAAATAAACAAACTTAAAAAATTAAAAGAAAATAATTTTTAAAAATCACAAATCCTAACCAATTTCTTTTCTTTTTCTTACAGCTCTAATTCAGCTTTGTAAATAAGTGACTAAGCCCCAGATTTCCTAGGGAAAGCTGCATAAGTAGGAAACAACATTGGTTTAACTTTTCTAGGTTGCCCTTTAAAAGCATTTTCAAAAGCATTGGAATGACTAGTCAATGTGCGGTGGAACTTTTGGAGCCGTTAATCATCAGTAGATGAGAGAGAGCGCGCGCAAGCATTTGACTCAGGCAGAATCCTGTGAATAGTGAAGAAACTTGCATCTTTTAAGACTGTGTATACAATAGTTTCCCAGCCTGCCCATCATCAACTTACCCACTTTCAGTGCCCAGCTCAAGGGGCTGCCCTCAGAATGCCCAACGCTGTGGGGGAGGCCACTTTCCTAGAAAACGGGCTCTTTGAAAGGAATCCCCTGCCTGGGGGCGAGACTTCCAGAACAACTGGAGCCACACTATAAAGGAAAATGTTTAATCAATATTTCAGGTGGGCTGTCAGCCGCGTTTAATTCCTAAGGATGGAACATTGATTTGAGGGTGAAACACACAGGGGGCCTGGAGGCAGGCGGGCAACAGTTAAATTGGGTGGTGTTGTGAGATGGAGGCACAGGGGAGGGGGTCTCTTACCAGAGCTCCGTGCCCTGCAATCTCCCCAGCGCCCTGGGACTTGAATTTCCAGGGAAATAAAAATGAAGCGCTCAGAGAGCAGAACTAAAATTTCAAATAATGTAGGTTGTCCTCAGTGATCTTTATCAATGCAGACCTGAGTCTTATAATAAAATGCTCTCTTCCCCTGTGGTTATTAAAATTTCATTTCTCCCAGTGACACATGCCTCTGTGGGCTCCCCTGGGGAATCAGCTCTATTTGCCCTTCATGGTCAGTGGTCAGTGAGCTGGATTGCTGTGTTTTCTGATTTCCACCTCATTCACATTTCTCCCTCCTGTGCCCTGTGTTAAAGCAGGCTCAGTTTTGGAGCAAACTGCGCTGGGTGCAGAGGAAATGATTAGGACCAGAGAGATACCGCCTTGCTCATATCAGCCGTGAAATATTTCCAAGGAATTGAACTTGGAGTCTCTCCCGGTTGGAAACCACGGCAACCAGATTGCCCCTGGAAAATTATTTGTCTTAGAGCATCCCGTTCAGTCACAGCCAAGATCTACTATCCTCACGTGGGGATGGATGGATGACTTGGTGTTTGGAGACCAGAGAAACATCAGCCTTCCATGCCCCAACCCGAGTAAGACTAGCTAGTATCCACACAGTGCTTGAGATCTACCAGGAACGGCTTAACACATTGCATATCGACTGTATCAGCTCATTGTAACGCTTGCAACAATCCCAGAACGGAGGCACAATTATCTTCAATTTACACATGAGGAAACAAGGTGCCTGGAAACTTGCATGGGATCATCCAGGCCGCTCTCTGGCCCCAGCAGGCCCCGGTGGAATCCTGTAGGGACGCCGCACTGTTCCACTCCTCATTAAAGAGAGGAATTGCTTTCTGGCTGCAGGGAAGACTGTGGCCCTGTGCCAGCAAGCTTTCCCCCTGAGAATATGCCACTACTTGCCATCTCCCTGTCTCGGCCTATTAAGATGCTCACATTCTCCTAGGTGTGACCAGAAAAAAACAAGCACTTGAAATATTTATAAGAGAAGGGATTAACTATAGGGCACAGGTCCTTCAGGTGATAGAGAGTTCAGAGCCAAGTATGGGAGAGCAAGGTAACCCAAAACGAGCAACAGCTAGAGAAGGGGTCACATTCCAGAAGCCCAGGGGCTGACGTCATCTAACCAAACCAGGAACCACAGTGATGTGGGTGGGAGGGAGCTAGAGCTATGGCGGTGGCCGCAGAAGTGCCAGCAGTGGTCACAGACGCCCCCACTAGTCTCCTATGTCTCTCTTCCTACCAGGTCATTCTCCATGGCACTACCAGGCTGATCCTTGTCAACTTAGACGGAACCCTGTTATGTCCCACTGTCCTACTTGACAAACCTCGGGGGACTTTGCTGTCCCCCACACCCCCACAGACAGCCCGTTATATTCTAGCATCTCTGAGCTGTATGGTGACTTCCAAGGATCCTGCAGTTTTTCACCCTGTGTCTTTGCTCAGGCTGTCCCCCCAGCCATGAACGCTGGGTCCCGGTCAGGGTCCCAGCTGGGCAGAGACTGTATACTTGAACTGATATGCAAAGGGCCCCAAGTGCAATGGGACACAGGGCACACCTGAAGGCTACACCGGAAGGGAATTGAACATCAGGGCTAACGAGGTAACACAGGGTCACAGCCTGTGCTACTCCTGTGCTGGGCCGTTCTAGGCAAGTGTTTACCGGATGCAGCAGGAAAGGGTCTTGTAGAGGCCGCCTGGATTTAATTTTGGTTTCACTTCAGACCGAACAGGCAATTAGCCTGCTCAGGAATGAAGCAAGAGGAGTAAGACCCCCTGATCTTCCCCTCTCCTCCTCTTCCAAGCTCCTGCCAGGGTCCCACAACGGATTGGTCAGAACTGAAAGCCAGAGGGCAGGAAGGTGGTCCATAGAGGTCATGCAGGTCAGCCGGTCCCGTCACCCCAGCAGATGGCAGAGGTGAGGGGGGAGACCTGGAGGGGCCATCGGAACATGTCCAGCACACATGCTCTCTCCGGACACCTCCGCTGCCAGCTGCTACCGCACATTCTCGAAGACGACATCCACACGTTACTTCTCAGTGTCACCCCCAGCTCTCCTAAGCTGGGGCAGGTACTCATGGATCCCCCCAGGCCCTTCCGTCCCCCGGTGCCTGCACTCTACGTGGTGTACCCCCAGTGCACGCTAGTCCATCAGACCCTGAGTCCTGGAGCGCGCACACTACCCGTTTGTATTTACGGTTTCTGTGCTTAATGTGACAGTTGTTGCACTGGTCAAATCTGTGATGGAAGAAATAAATGAACTACGGTGATTTTTCTTCTACACAGATGACACTTTCAGTTAGACCTGAGACCACATCTTCTTTCACACAGAAATGTTGCCTCTTTAATTTTCTATTTATTTTTTAAAAATCAGCTGGCTAGAAAATTTCCTGCAAAACAACTACAACCACCACACTTGATTAACCGAGAACATTATCCACCACAACTGGTTGTTCTATTTCCAAAGGAAAGGCTCCAGTAAAAACTCCCGTTTAGAGCCTCCGTCTTCCTAGGGAGATGCGGAGGTTTCATATTAAGACAAGATTTCCTGTCACATCTCTTCTGGGAGCCTTAGTAACTAGGGGATGTAGAGAATTTTAATAGGATTCTCCCAACCAACAATGTTTGCAAACAGCTGTGGATTCTATGCTAGTGTGTTTATCTTTCTAGAACCAGCTCACCTATTTTTCATTTGACCTCAAAGTATCAGGAGGGCAGCCAATTAGGAGCAAGGGTTTTTGCAAAATGAAAATCTTTTCTGAGGAGGAGAATGTGAATCAAGAAAAAAAAATCTATATTTTCCTGATGCCCACCCTTCAAATAAATCTCTGTTCTGTCCTTTTCTCTGGGCTGATTAGGACAGATTGCTAATGAGCCCAAATTAGGAGTTTAATCCTGATGTGAGGCAGGTGTTTATAGATTTGAAACGTCTGTGCTAGAAAGGGGCTTCGAGGTCATCTGATTCAATTCCTTCATTTTCTACATTGGGGGAAAAAAAAAAAAAAGAAAGTCAGAGAGGTTAAGTGACTAGCTCCTCATGATTATGTCTACCGAGTACTTTTACCCCCAGCTCATCACACACCCCCAACCCTTTGGGAGAATGAGAAATTTCAGAGCACATCCTCGGTGTGTATCCAGTGTTTGGTGGTTTGAGGAGAAGAACAGCACATCGCTCTGGGTGAGATTTTCAGGAGCCACATACAACAGGTAGACTGACGTCCTGGGCATGTTAGGGTCTCTGACACTCCCTGATCTCCATTCCTGGGTATGTTTGCTAATAAAGCAGCTCATGGACCGTACACATTGTTTTCCTTTAATGCTCTGGGGGCACATTTACGAACACGACAAAGAAACCCGCGAAACCATGTCGATTTTCTCCGAGAACGCAGGGGGATGAAAAACGTTCTGCCATGAGCAAGCAGATTCTTCCATCTCTAGACTTCTTGACAATCCCCCAGGAGCACCTGCCTGTCGACAGAGACTAAGATCCACAAATCATGCTCTAATTTTGTTTGATCCCTGAGATGACAGGACTACGTTTTTATCCATACCCGTTTTCTGAAGATGACCTGCATGACGGAGAGGACAGGAGAGGACCCGCACAGAGCACCAGGACGCAGAGAACTGGGTATTTTACTGCCCTGGTTTCGTCAGCTCTAATTTCAGGACTTTACTGAAGTCACTTGTGTCACGGTTTCCCTAACTATGAAATGGGACAGGTTGGACTGGGTAAACTTGAAATCCTTCCTCAATTTTCACCTTCTGTATTCTCAATATAGGACGCAGCGGCATACTAGGATCACCTATGGAATAACAAATCTGACGCTACTTCTTATTCTGAGGAAGAGAACCGTGCTGTTCTGCAGCCCTTCCCCATGTCTTTCAACCAAAAGCTATATACACATATTCACTTATGTTCATTATTTTCCTATCCTGCTATTCCAGGTTCACGCCGAGTGGCGACTTGGCCGGCCATGCCCATCTGCAGGACAAGGAAGAAAACTAGGGGTGGCCTGCAGAGACCATGAACCCAGACTCCAACGTCCGCAAAACATACTTGGAAAAAGAAATGTCAAGCACGGTTTTTTGGACTGCCTTGCTGGTACATCATCTTGCTCACCATGCAGTTTTTAGCAATTGAAATTAGTTGGTCTTTTCTGTGAAACACACACATTTCCTTATCTGTTATCTCGGCAGGCCTGAAGTACTTCTGGCATAGAACTAGTTATCTTTTTCCTCCCTGTTTGTAGCCACTCACAGCCATGGAGACTTCTGGTCTCAGGTGGAGAAGCATTCACCGTGTTAAGCCGTTGAGATCTGAGAGTTGTTTGTTACTACGGCACATGCTAGACATTGAACCGACCATTACAGCCAGAAGCCTGGTGTGTAGATGGAAGACTCTCTTCTTTCGACAATATGAGCCCCGTCTCAGTGTGCTGTCAGTATCCAAGTTCCACCCATTCTGCTTCTCCGGGATCTCCATTTCCACCCCACCAAGTTGTGTTAGGCGCCTAGTACAATAACCTCCTGACTATATTCCCTACCTCCAACCTTCCCCCACCAATGGAAAACATTGTATCATGTAAGACACAACCTTGTTCGGCATTTCTGTTCATCTGAGGAGGAGCCCAGGAACCAGCCAGCAAGTGGACTGAACAAGATGGCGCCCCCCGCCCCTCAGCACACACGCCACCTCCGTCTCTGTGTGTGCCTATTGAGGGTCCCTACCTGGAGATGGGGAAATGCCATCTCTGGGTCAGCCGCTGCAAACAACACCCTTCAATTCAGAAACAGGGAGTTCAAATTTCAATTAAGTCACTCGGTACAATTTAGTGGTCTGACTCAAGATATTTTAAGTTTACATATTTATTTTGAGAGAGAGAGAGAGAGAGAGAGAGAGAGAGAGAGAGAGAGGGAGGGAGGGAGGGAGGGAGAATCCTAAGCAGGCTCTGCACGGTCCGCATGGACCCCGATGTGGGCTCAAACTCATAAACCCAGGAGAATATGACCTGAGCCAAAATCAAGAGTCAGATGCTTAACTGACTGAGCCACTCAGGCACCCCTAACTCAAAATATTTAAAAACTATTTTCAATTTTCTATCTTTTCAAGTATCTATGTTACACAAATTATATTTGCATGCGGTATTCACACTTCTTAAAAACTGTTTTTATGCGGTCATCTTCGTTTTTAGCCCCAGGGATCAAGAGTTTTTATGCATTTGCTTAGGTTCTGTCAGCAGGCAGATGGAGAGGACAACAGATAGGCTATTTGGTAAAAAAAAAAAAAAAAAAAAAAAAAAAAAAAAAAAAAAAGACAAAATGGATGTATATGTGCACATGTGTGTATATAAATGTTTATACATAATATATTGAATATATACATGTATACTAAAGGAAATATTAGAAGCTATCAATACATATATTCTTCCAAATGAGTATCAGGGCATCTGGGGGGCTCAGTCAGTTAAGTGTCCGGCTTCAGCTCAGGTCATGATCTCATGGTTCGTGGGTTCTGTGCTGACAGATAGCTTAGAGCCCAGAGCCTGCTTTGGGATTCTGTGTCTGTCTCTCTCTCTCTCTCTCTCTCTCTCCCTCTCTCCCTCCCCCCCACCTCTCTCTCTGACCCTCCCCTGCTCACACTGTCTCTGTCTCTCAAAAAATAAAAAATAAAAAAACATTAAATTTTTTTTCCAAAACGAGTATCAAGTTTTGTGCCGTCTTGTCTCCCATGTTTAGGGTCTGGCTTCCTGGGTACAGAAACCACCCTGCACCTTGATGCATGACCTAGTGTCCTACCACAGGCCTCATTGTGCACAGGATCATCATGAGCATTCGCTCCACAGCTGACTAAAATAATTCACTGTGGCTCTTCTCAAAGTGCACATGTATGGGGCCTGCCTCTCTTCCGTGTTCCTGACTGACGTTTACGGGTCACAATAGTGCTTGTGGTTCTGCCTTTTTGTCCCCGAGACCTCCTGATGGTTTTGCTCAAATGGCTGAAGGACCGCTGAGTCAGTCCACTACTGTCCTCCTCAGCTGTCTGCAGCCACGGCCACTTGTCACATTGCGTAGCATTCTATGTCAGTGCATCCTCACACGATCCATTTCCCACACTCTGGCTTGGCAGTAACTGAATATATTTTATCAATTAAATGTAGCATGGCTTTACACAGCCCTTCACTCCTGCCACCTGCCCTGAGTCACCCTGCGTGGAAAGAAAAGGGTGAATCAGAGATGACAATACAGTTTAAGGCAGCGGCTGACTGGCACAGAACACAGTGACCAGGCCACACTTTAGGGAGGGCCCTCCTGCCTGGTGACTTTGCCCCATGGAGACAGGCAGTTTCTTGTTTCTGAGTCAGCAACAGTTATTTTTACTGAAGTAGAGGTGTTCTATTGAGTCCCTGATGACATGGAATCAATGCATCTTAAGATTTGGGGCAGGCTCTGGGGCTTGCCACCACAGAGGAAAACACCAATTATGGATTCACGGGACCCAGGGACACCCATGTCCAAACAATGGCACTGACCCAATGCCAACATGTGGCTTGGTTAACCCAGCAGCATTCTGGGATCTGCTGAGAACTGGAGCTTTTTGATTTTAACCTTTGAACAGAGCAGGGAAACAAGACTTGCTGGAAAAAGCCTTGATTCATGCTGTGGTGGTGGTTACAAGTTCAGGATCAAATGGCCACTTCATCTTCAAAGACTTGCGAGGCCTCCCAGCACTGAATGAGACTAAGGTATGGAGTGTTCTTTGAACACTCATTTGGTCAATGGCTCAAGTAACTTTTTCGAAGTGTCTTGTGCCAAGTGGGTCATAGAGCAATCTTCTTTCTGTAGAGCCTCAAAACTGTACTATTTGGAAAATTTCAACCCAGCTCATCAGGGATTGTTCTGGACTCAAAAGAGAAATTTCCTAATCAGACGCAGCCACCGTTAGAGAGAATCTGGTGTTGAGAGGTCCGTCGTTAACCTCAAAGGTGTGCCATCACATGCCAGGTGTCCTCATTTCTCCCTTCTAGGTGCTCCTGCGATGATGGAAGATCCCCCGAAACTGCAGGTTTCCCTGCTGGGTTTTGAGCACCTGCCAGGGAGGCACCCAAGTCCTGCAAACTGTCCTGCATTGTGTCTACAAAGTGACGTTAGGGCTTCTACCAAAAGACAATTATTAGTGACTTAACACTCTTCGGCTACACTGCCCACATTCTTTACAGAAGTCTCTCAATGCTTTTGGGATTCTTGATATTCTTGGTTTTGGGATTCTTGGGATTCAGAGAAAAATTAAACAGATGCTCTGGACTTTTCACGTCTCTCCTTGATTGCTCACTGATCTCCTCGCTCAGCTAGAACTGTGAGCACATCAGAACACAACAGTGTCAATGCTAGGATCTGGTAATCCTGCCTCAAATGCACCAGGAGAGGACGCAGAATTTGGAACAGATTTGAAAAATGTTCTTACCCCCTCTTTTTCTCATTTCACTACTTTGAAAAAAGAAATAATGTTACTTCTTTGGTTTTCATGCCGTTTTCTCATGGGAAATGTGACCAGAAGGTCGCTAAGTATCTATCCAGTTCTGACCATCCTTAGCACTTTCTCTGTACATCTATTACCCATGAGTTTTCAGAGTATGCAGTATCCCGTGTTCTTGAGGCAAAGAGCAGAAATTGAGATCATTCTCAGGACTTATCCATTTAAACTTTTTAAAAATTTATTTATTTTGAGAGAGACAGAGACAGCATGAGAGTAGGGGAGAGGCAGAGAGAAAGGAGTGACAGAGTCCATGCTGTCAGCGTTGACCCAATGAACCATGAGATCATGGCCTGAGCTGAAATCCAGAGTCAGACCGTTAAACCGACTGAGCCACCCAGAGTCAGCTGGGCTCATCCATCTAAAAAACAAGCTAATACATGCTATTTCCTTTGGTCTCCTCCCCCCACTCCCAAATCATGTCCTTGGTTGGGGGGATTACTAGCTTTTCTTCTTATAGTCAGAGAAACTGAGGCTCAGAGGTTAAGAGATTGGTCTAAGTATGATCTGTCTCTATGAGGCAGAGTAAAAACTGAAATCAAGCTATCTAACCTCAAAACGCTAACTCTTTTTTCCTTCTGCCCAGAAGCTTACTTGATGTTTCCCACACTGACTAAACCACGATTGCAGGAAGGTCTGAGAAATTAAAAGGGCTGCTCCAATATTGCACGTCACCACATCAGCCACAGTCCGTCAATCAGTCCAGAGTGGCGTATTCTGTGCCAGCTCTTTCTGGTGTTGTTAGAAGAGGGCAGGGAGGCGGTGAGAGAGCCGAGCCTCAGCATGTCTCCTCCCCTTCAGAGATCCCCTGCAGCCCCTAGGGCCTCCCCTTTAAGAACAAAGTCATGGACAAGGCAGAACCGGTCTGTCATCCCAAGACCTTTGGAAGAATGGCTTGGAAAATGGACTCCGACAGCTCGGCAGATGTGCTCCTGGAGCAGGCTGTGGGACCGCTCGCCTTCATCCACCTGGCATTCTTCTAGAACAAAGCCTCAGTGTTGGCAGAAAAGGGGCTCGGGCCAATAGAAATAACCGCAACGGAAACCCAGGCCTCTGCGCTTACTCTCCCTGCTTTGCCACATAGAGAAGGGTGTTTAGGGAAGAGGGGAGGAGAGCAGGGCGCACACCAGGACTCAGAGGAGGGTTGGTCCTCAGGTAGGGGAGCATAGAGAACCTCCGGGCATCGGGTTCCCATAACGGGGCTAAGGTTTTGTTGTCAGGCACCCTTGAATGGGGAGCAGCCTACAATGTCCCCAGTCCTGCAGTGGGCTGCGCACAAAGCCAGACTCCCCAGTCAGCGCTCCAAGAGCGGGGGTCTTCGAGAGAGATCTGGGGCCGGGCGCAGCCCTGACGTCAAGTTTAGGTCTCTGGTCTCCCCTCTTCTTCCTCACACGTCAAAGGAGGGATTTCAAGCCGCACTCAGTCGGCCCCTCCGGGGCCCCTCCACCGCACTGCATGTTGATGGGCAGAGATCAAGATGAAATTAAAGCATTTGATCATTTTTCGGGGCGTCTGGGTGGCTCCGGGGGTCAAGTCTGACTGACTTGACAGACAAGTCCCTGCCTGTTTCCAGCTCAGGTCATGCTCTCACATTTCGGGACTTCAAGCCCCGCGTCAGGCTCTGTGCTGACCGCGTGGAGCCTGCTTGGGATTCTGGGTCTCCCTCTCTCTCTCTGCCCCTCCCCTGCTGATGCTCTGTCTCACTCACAAATAAAATCAAAATCAAAAAAAGGTGTTCATTTTAAACAATTATTTCCATGTGCTTTGATTGTACATGTTTTAAAGCCCACTACCATTATACAGTCTATATTAAAATTATCCGCCTACATTTTTCTTTTCTTTTTTATGTCAGCCTACATTTCTGTAATTCCTTTGGAGCTCATTTTTCTCCTTGAGGAAACCCCATGTCCTCCTTTATTTCTCCTGGCCTCTCTTGTAAATAGACTTATGCAAGGGATGACTTTTTTTTTTTTTGGACTCGAAAGTCTTTATTTTACTTTCATTTTCGAGGGCTACTTTCCTGGTTGTAGATTCCCGAGTGGCAGGATTTCTCTCTGAACGTCAAAGAGGACGCTCTTTTGTCTCTGACCTTCTCACGCTTCTTTGGCAACGTCTTCCTTCTAATTTGTGCTCCTGTGAAGGTAGCTGGCCTTTTCATCTGTCAGCTTTTAAGATCTCCCTGTGCCCTTCACGTTCGTGCAGGTCTCCACGTGGTTTTCGTGGGATTTTGGCCTCTTTATATTTCGTTTCCAGAACTTGGTGCATCTGTGGCTTGATCGCTCTCTCAAGTCCTGGAAAATCACCAGATGCTGTCTCTTCACATAGTCCTTTTCCGTTCCCTCCCGTCCTTCTGGGATTTTACTTCCAAGGATGTGAGACCTTTTCTCTGCGTTCTGTCTCCTGCTCTTTATGTTCTGTATTCTCTTTCTGCCTGTGATTTAGCTTTGAGGTTTCGTGCTGACTTCACTTTTACTTAATTAACTTCAGCTTTATCATTAATGTTAAATCCACTCACTGATCTCTGAATAGCAGTTGCAGAATTCTCATTTGATCACTTTTAAAACAGATTCTAGGTCTTTGTCAAATCCTCCAACTTCCTATTTTCCCGAACCTCATCGAGCCAGTGTTAGTAGTTCCAGTATCCGATACACCTATGGATCCGTGTTTTTTCTTTTCTTGGGTTTCTGTGGGTTTGTTTGGTTTTTCTGTAGGCTTAGCCAATCCTGACTGCTTGCTAGAAACAGTGTGTATGAAAACTGAGAGGCTCTGCGTGACGTTTTCTCCCAGAGAGACTCTACCCTCACCTCTGCACCAAGCACAATTTTAGGGCAGTTCACCTTATCCAAATTGGCACTCAATCCAAGTAAGCCTCAGTTTACTTTTTTTCTCTTTTAAATGTTTGTTTTTGAGAGAGGCAGAGAGTGCACAAGAGGGGCAGGAGCAGAGAGGGAGAGAGAATCCCAAGCAGGCTCTGTGCTGTCAGCACACAGCCCGACACAGAGCTTGAGCTCACAAACTGGGAGACCATGACTGGAGCCAAAATCAAGAGCAGTACACCCACTGGGCCACCCAGGCGCCCCAGCCTCAGTTTACTTCCGAGTTTCCCCTGCTCCTAGGGCATAGTCCTGTAGGGTTCTCAGCTGCGGTCATGGAGTGTTAAGAAGATGTATCCTCAACTCTTAATATTTGCCCCCCTGGGATTAAGAGACAGGTAAACACTCCCCTTTGATTTTTAGATGGTATTAACTTGGTTTTTAAGCCTTTCATCAAATAATCAAATGCCTTGAGGGGTATAAAACTTCCATGGGGCACCTGGGTGGCTGAGTTGGTTAAGGGTCCGACTTTGGCTCAGGTCATGACCTCACCGTCCGTGGGTTTAGCCGCGTTGGGCTCTGTGCTGACAGCTCAGAGCCTGAAGCTGCTTCAGATTCTGTGTCTCCCTCTCATTCATTCATTCATGCTCTCTCTCCCTCCCTCCCTCTCTCTGCCCCGCCCCCACTTGTGTGTTCTGTCTCTCCTCTCTAAAATAAAACATTAAAAAAAATCTTTTTTACAGAAAGAAAAAAAACCTTCCAAATGTTGGGTTTACTCTCTGCTTATCCCTTCTTTCAGAGCTCTGGACTACAAGTCCTTGTTCCTCCAATTTCGAATTTTTCTTCTCCCTAGTCCCAGTAGATTGGTAAAAACTCAGCTAGCTTCTCTACCTCTATGATGTCACCACCTGCCTGGCTTCTCAGCCCCCCACAAAGGCCAAAAAACTAGCATATGCCCCGAGGAGAAATATATAGTGTAACATGTTAGGGTCACATCAATGAGTTCTCCTTCTGGGATCTCGGCCCCTCAAATCCTGATTCTCTTTGTTGCTCTCTTAATCCCTCGAAACTGATGAAATTTTTAAGGATACAACCTTTCTTGAATCATTGGACGGCTAGAAGTTTCTTCCCAGTGGGAAAACAGATGAAATATAAAGCAGCACCTAGAGCCTCCGATAGCAAGTACCAGGAACATGGGAGTAGTGGGTCTGTGTGAAAAAATGAGTATCTCAGTCCATTATTCTGGTAGAGACCAACTTCCAACTGGATTTTCAAGAAAAGATAATTACGCAGTAAGGTGTAGAAATCCTAAGTAAAAGGAAGTATATATGCATATAAGTAAATCCTTTTCATTCATGCATTTCCTCAAAGAAATATTTAGGATGATTTTGCTACAGGTCATCCACTGGGATAGATGGTTGAAGCTACCTCTTGGAGCCTAGAGAATCTGGGCAAAGCAGACACAGGCAGGAATTACACTATACCATGACCGCATATGTAAGACAAGGGTCCGCTTGGTAGGAGCAAAGGGTCTAGGTAGAGAACGATACCAGCAGTGAGCAAGGAAGTTGATGAAGCGTTAGCAAGCAAGCACAAGAAACGAAGTAGGCTGGAGGAAATGTGGTAAGAGAGCATGCTTGGGGGAGAGATGTGGATTTCCGAAGCAAGCAGTCACGCCTTGCGTCATGTTGAATGGGGAAGAGCATAGTATCATCTTGCATAAGGAAGGCCATTCCAGCAATGGCAGATTCAGATGGATTGGCAACCGAAGTGGAAAACCATGGGGAGGGAGATCGATGGATGCCCAGAGTACCGCGCAGGCACAGCCAGAACCAGAGCTTGCCCTGACTAGATCTGTATTCGTATCTATTAACTCCGGGTCATGTACTCTTTTCAAATGATGCTGAAAGATCCAGAAGCAATCAGGCCTCTGCCCTCACTGAGCTACCAACTGGACCTTCCAAATCTTCTCTCCTCCGTTATCTCTCATTCCTTCACGTTCCTTTCCCTTTTCTGGCTGTCATGACTCCTTCTCTCTTTCCTCCTTATTCCTTCTCCTTTTCCACCGTTTTCCTGTTTTTATGAGAAGCATCATCCTTGGAGTAGTTTGAAATCCTCTAAAGAAAATGAATTTTGGGGAAACCGCGTGTCAACCCCGGGTCTTTATGAACCAACACAGGTGTGTTAGTTGAGCCCCCAGGATTGTACAGCCTGTCACATTCCACTGTGGTGCGTGGCTCAAAGAACAACCATTTGTGTGCTGCATGTGTCCCCTGGTTTCCTTATTTTGTGTCCCTGAAGAGACACAGAAAATCGGAGGCCATGCAGTGATCCCCACTGAGGACTGTGACAGAGCTGGGCTTTGACAGCACATCCTCCTGGATCTGTGTCAGCAGCCATCGGCAGCTCTCTGCTGGAGAAAGCAGACCGGGGTCATCCTCTGTGCATTAACCTCCGTGGCGCACTCCCCAGCTCTCATCAGCTGATTCTTTATCGTTGAAAGCACACAGAGTTCGGATAATTAAACACTTGTGAGGCATTTTACATTTTCATGAATCTATCAGCAGTGAATTATTTTTGAATATGCTCTTGCTATACACTCCAAGTTTCTTACCCATATTTTGCAGATGAGCAGGGGTGGATTTGTCACTGAGCCGAGCAGGCTGGAGCTGGCCTCTTACTTACAGGGTCCCTTTCCAAGGCCCCAGGAGGAACCTTGGTCATTTTGCTTTTGTGGTTTATATTCTTTTCCTGCATAATGGTTTCCCCCATCTTTAACATTTGATTTTATAAGCATGAGATCCCACAATAACAGAACCTACCCCTTGGAGAAACTCAAATATTCTCATCTAAAGATAAACAAAGTGAGAAGCAGCAGGACTCTTTTGCCAAGCTGAATTGATGGCCATTTGCATCAAATACTCACCCCTTTATCCCTAATTGGAGATGGACAACTTTGGGTTTCTAGGCAGTTTGTTCTGCATACGTAGGTTTATTTTATCAAGATCTGTCTCCTGAGGGTGGCAGTCCGGAGAATGTTTCTCACAGAATTCCAGCTACGGGGATCATCACTGATCAAGGGGCCAGGGAGCTCTGGAGTCCATCGCCATACTTGCACCCCGGCCATGCTTTCCATGGGCTATTCCCAGCCGGTGGGCAACGAGCACAGCAGGAACACTCAGGCAGCGCTAATCCTGGAGATGCAGGACTCTTCAGAAGGCCCACTTTGATGGGAGGGCTCCCTGACGATACTACTAAACCTTCCTCAGACTTCACAGCAGCCAAGGACGCTTCTCCCCCACTTTTCTTCCCTTCTCCTTCACGTGGGGTCAAACCCGCAGCCGCTGGACAGTTACCCCTCCTTCCCCTGGACGCTCCTCATTTTCTGTTCTGCAGCCATTGCCCTTCATAAAATCCTGTACATTGAATCCTGTTTTAACATCTGCCTCAGAGGATGCACACTAACACACTGAATTAATAGGAAAAATAGGGCTGGATATTGGAACCATTAATCAAAGTCCCACTGAATGTTCAGGGACCTGAGTAAATTAAATTTTGAAATAAGAACATTCATTAGCATGAACTTCCCTGTCTTTCACATTGCCCACACTTCAAGTATCCTTTTCTTCTCCTCTGTCTGAATCCTGTTCATCATTTGAACTCCAGCTCAATCCCACATCTTCCACGAAACCTTCTTGGTTTCCCTCTTCCTGAATTCTTATGGTCTGGGTTCTAGAATGTTCCCCATCATGGTCATTCCCAGTCAACTGGTGGGGATCCACCCATGAGGCTTCCGACCTCCTAAGGCCTCATGCAGGCTAACCACTCCATGACCGGTATTACCGCAACTATGTTCCAGTGACAACAAAAGACCATATTTATTCTTAGGAGACCAAGTTTCCATGGTCAAATAAATTTGGGGGAAATACCCACTGCGGACTAGGGCTCCTTCTCAGAGTGCACTGAAGGCTGGGGGACCACCCACAGGGTGGCTTCAGTTGACTCTAAGTCCCACATCTATCTGACCACAGAAACATTTTCCATCAAGTTTCTAGTAACAGCCACACTATTTATTTTTTCTACAACACAAGTTGAGAAATATGGTTGAGAAGGTCTCGTTCAGGGGTACCATTGTACTGACCCATCCTCTGACATAAATATTTAATGCAGAGGGGAAGGGAGTAGACTAATTGGGAACACTGGCGGTGCGGGAGCCTCTGGATTTCAGTCATGAGATCAAAAGGAAGGGGGCGAGAGTACAGAGTAAGGCACAGTCTGCAAGCTAAAAAGCACATCTAAGGATCATGTGAGCTTATTCTCACCGGATAATGTTTAAAGGGAAGGGCAACAGACTCCATTGCCTTCTGCACAGAAGCACCTAGTCCTCACTTGTGGGAAACACCCTTCAAAGAAAATCCAAGAGTTTCTGATGTGCTCCCTTGTTTTGCAGGCTCTGTTAGAATTCAGTTTCCTTTCCACTAGATTATAAAGCAAGATCAAAGAAAATATGTTACCATTAATGTACCTCAGCACTTAGCATTCATTAATCCAATAAATATGTATCATGTCCATACTATGTGCCAGGCACTATCCTTGGTGCTGGGGACGCAGCAGTGAACAAAACCCAACAAGGTTCCTGTCCTTTTGTCATTTACATTCTTTTTCTTAAGGCTTTATTTCTTTTTTGACGGAGAGAAAAATGAGCAGGGGAGGTGCAAAGAGAGAGGAGGACAGAGGATCGGAAGCAGGTTCTGTGCTGTCAGCACAGAGCCTGACGTGGGGCTCAAACTCACATACCATGAGATCAGGACCTGAGCTGAAGACTGTCGCTCAACAGACTGAGCCACCCAGGCATCCCTAATTTACATCCTAACTGAATAAACTGATAATGAGGCAAATAAACGGAAATGTAACAATATTAATAGCAAGTACAATGAAGGAAATGAAGCAGAATAAATATAGTGGGCAGAAGAGATACCCACTAAAATTGATTAGGTATGGCCTTTTGATAGCTACAGTGACTCCCTGCTGCCTTCAAAGACAATGCACCAAGAGAAAAGTGCTACCTTGGCTTGCATAGATGTGATCATGGTCTAATACTTGGGAAGACCTCCGAGTGGGTCACCCTTCAATGCCCCGTATGACACTCTGTCTACTCTTCATTGGCCAAGATTCCAACTCTGCCCATTCAGCTGTCAGAACTGCACATTTAGCCCATTCCTCTTGGTAGGAGCATCTTGCAAATGCTGCTACCTTTCCCCCATCCTCCTACCAACACCCCCTGATAATTACTGCACTGATTTCAGATGAAGATGTTCAAGTCCAAAATGTTGATGAAAAAAATTGGCAAGCTGTCACTTCTGAATACCCAGCTGAACTGCTGAATGAATAATAATGCAAAAATGCTTACTGAAGGAAGAATAAATATAAGTTCATTGTCGTGCAATAAATCCTGTTCTGTAAAACACCACTGAGGCCACTGGCTCTGGGTTTATCACATTTCCTTCTATGCGTTCAAGCCATTTCACTTAATTCTTTTCCACACTTTATTCTTTGCCAGAAGCTGGTGTATGGCCCTACCCTATCATTTGCCATGAAATATTAATGCTCCAGGAGCGAATGGGGAGACAGGCCAGCTCCATGACCATTCATGGGAACCACCAGTGACTAGAATATGTGATTAGCTAAGAATGCACTGTGAGCAGAGTTATTTTAGTATCCTTTAGCCCAAAGAGAAGGACTATTTATTTTAAATCTGTAGACCTAGACTTAAGGGTGTCCATCTTGCCCACAGCAAGCTGCCTGTTTTTATAGAAGGGGAAGGACACGGAAGGTAATATCTTTACCACACAATCCACTCAAGCCAGACTGGATCTCTCTGGAAGGCTCCACACGGCCCTTAAACCTGGAGCAGAACTTGGGCTACCCTGTAAACCAGAAGTCACGGTCACATGGGGAGGGGGAGGGGAAGTGGCAAGCACGCTCGATAATTAGGCAGCAACTGTTATTCCACCTACTGTCTGCGTAGGTCTAATTGATACACACATCGTCATCTCAGGATTCTCCCAAATGACCCTGGGAAGTAGGATTATTTTGCATATTTGAAAGATGTAGCAGTTGAAAGTCCGAGAAGTCCAATAATTCGTCCAAGGTCACACAGCTAACAAGATCAAGAGCTAAAATTCAAATCCAAGTCTCCCAGACTCCTTAGCTTCAGCTTTAGTGACTCTTTTACACGATCTCCCCTTCTTACCCAGGCTCAGAGAAGGGGCAAGAGACAATGTGTATTTTTCCCCCTACCCCTCATCCTTGGCTCATTTTACTTATTTATTATGTCAACCCTCTCTATGGCTTCTTTTCATTATTCCACAAGCTTGTGGAGTCCACAGGAGCGCCTACCTCAGAGTGGACTTACAGAAGCTTCTGGAAGTGTAGTGGTGGGGCAAGAATGGTGGTGCAAATCACCCCAGAACAGTCTTGTGTGCCTGCTGAGACTTAGATTCAGCTCTTATTCATTAAAAAACAACAACAACAACAACAACAAAACCCCTAATGTTTACTTATTTTTGAGAGACAGAGCAGTAGAGAAAGAGAGGGAGACACAGAATCTGAAGGAGGCTTAGGCTCCAAGCTGTCAGCACAGAGCTTCACGACCAAGGCCGAAGTCGGTCGCCCAACCTGCTGAGGCACCCAGGTGTCCCTCATCAGGGCTTTAACAAGAGCCAAGACCCAGGCTACTGGTGTCCCGCCAGCCACCATTGAGATCTGGATGACAGAAGCAGACATTTGAATGTGCCAAAATACTTAGTTCATACTGCTTTGAACAACACATTGGGAAAAAAGATTATTTCTACAGTGTCGCGAACTGCACACTTTTTAGGTTCCTGGCCTCTCTGCGGAAGCTGTCTGCCCATTCTGGTTGCCTGGTGTTCGCCAATCAAGCATCTTTACAGCAAGGAAATCAACTCCCTTGCTCAAGGTCAAAGTTTTTTATACATTTCAGAAAACGCATTAAATCCCAACCCGAGCCTGTGATTTCAACCTAATACAAAACTGCCTTTAATGATTAAACTCAGTACGTATGGAGTGCTAACATCAATAATAACAATGACAGTAATGGTCATAGTGACTAGGACAATAAAGATGGGCATGATGAGCCAAGCAGGTATTATTTTCTAGGTTTACCAAGGTTTCAAAAAACCAGCAAAATATGTCAAAACTTTTAGCAATCCTTTATGGAATGATCTAAAGTGGTATCATTTTTTTTTTTAAGTTTACTTATTTTGAGAGAGAAAGAGCGCGCGCACTTGTGCGAATGGGGGAGAGGCAGAGAGAGGGAGACAGAATTCCAGGTAGGCTCCATGCTGTCAGTGCAGAGCCCAACTTGGAGCTCAAACACACGAACCATGAAATCATGACCAGAGCTGAATCGACAGTCAGATGCTTAGCCAACTGAGCCACCCAGGCGCCCCTGAAGCAGTATACATTTCTGATCACGCTGTACTATTTCTGAGATGTACGTACATTGCTCTTCATGGAAGACAGAGGAAAGCAGAAAATAATAATGTAGGTAAAAACTTAATAACCAAGGACAAGACCCTCTTTAATGGAGAAAAAACACTGCCAGGTCTTATATTTGATGCACATGTGTTTTCAAATCTATTTACCCTACGTTTCATCTTTCTTTTTCCTTTCATCGACTTCTCTCATTGTTCTTGCTTTTAGTCTCTCTTTTTAGTTTTGCAGCAAACCCAACAGTCAAAAAAACAGCCTCCTAGATAACGAATTACATCATCAATTTGGTTTGTTTTCAGGGATTCTGGTTCTGACTTACAATGGTAAATGAAGTTCCAGGATTTGACCAAGGAATAGGTCTCTGATGAGGAGACTGAAATGAAGATGTTGTGTTTTAGTTCAAAAGTCATATCCTTCTTATAACAGGGATAGTAGGACGCTTTTCCAATTTATTCTACTGAACCGTCAGTATCCACTCATTTGCACTCACTCACGGACCATTGGGGAATGTTAATCGACGAACACAGGCAGCAGTTATGGTCTTGAGAGCATTCTACAGGCTTCTGAAATGGCATTTCCCATCTCACCCTCCCCACCTTGCAGCTCCAGCTTTTACCCGATAGGGTGGATCTCCATGCCAGAGGTCAAAGGGTGCCACACTGAAAAACTTTATCAATTCCAGAACCTCACTGAGTCCTTCTTTCCTACTAGGAAATCAGAATGTGAGCACCTTGGCCAGCATCTCCCAGACATGCTTGTGAGATTTTTGCCTGTGCTTCAAAGCCATCAGGAAAAAAATATATATATTCCTGCTGTGTTGCAAACATCTTAATGGAAAAGAACTGTTGATTCTAATTCCTCCACCCAGGATTTCAGATGCCAGTAATGACTCTCAGGAAGCAATACCCACTGAGCCAACTTAATTGTTTCCTTGTTACTTACTATTTACAGTCCTCATGGCGTGCGGGTACCGCTGGGCTCATTTAGAGCCCGAGGGGGCTGGAGGGGGGGAATAGCTCATCTGTTAGCGTCCAACTCTCGATTTTGGCTCAGGTCAGGATCTCAAGGTCCAGAGATCTAGTCCCACATCAGGCTCTGCAGTGGACACAGAGTCTGCTTAGGATTCTCCCTCTTCTCTCCCCCCAAAATAAATAGGTAAATAAATGAAAAACCCTGCCTGGAGGCCTCTGGGCACCCGAGTAGGGTCACACATGTCCAAGTTTGAGAAAGGCTAATATGAAGAGTAAACGGTTTTCCCGTCTCCCCCCCCCCATTTCCTTTCTACCTTAGAAAGTTTTAAGTGCTCCCTACCTTCAAGGTCAGGGTACTACGTCCCATATCTTTGGGGTTCCTTGTCTTTTGAGCCATCAATATCTGCCATGAAAAGTGTACAGAGTTTGGAGAAAGGTAAAAAGGAGGGGATACTCAAAGGATCAAGTGTCTCAGGGGAACTGGGGACCTCCTTAAAAACTGGGCAGGTGGTCTTTCCACAAGCTCCCCAGAAGGGAGCATTCCAAAGCTAACTGGGCCCTGCATCCTTGCTCCCCTCAGTCACTTCTGCAAAAAAGAATACGTATGTACCTTCTCACCCCAACGCCTGGGCCCAGGAACTATGTAATCAAGGACCTCATTTCATTAACATCCTGTGCCTGCCTGGAGATGTGATGTCAGGGCTGACCCTCTATGTGCCTGTGACATCTCCTGGACCCCTCCACATTTGTCCCCTATTGACATTCGCCACCCTCCCCACACCCAACTCTGAAGCTTATGTGTAGGGTTAAAGAAAAAAAAAAAGGAGGGGGTCCTAAATGTCAGAGGTCTGTGTGTGTATGGGGCCAACTCAGGGTACAAAAGCTCTGCCTCATCTGTACATAGGGGCTGCTGATGCTCATCACCTCCACAGAGAAGGGTCAGCAGCGAATGGGACCTTGGCTAAAACAACAACAAGAATGGAGAAAACCAACCCGAGACTGTCAGACTTGTTCCATCTGCCCCTTCTATTCAGGGGGGGATTAGTTCTGCTTCAATGAAGGCAAATGGCGACCACGCAGCCTGCCATGTTCCTTGACCCCTGGGTTGGCTCAACATCTTCTATCCCAAAGTCATTTCACTGCTGCCGCAGGCTTCAGTCCTGCCAACAGAGAAAGACCAGGCCGAGGAGTCACGTGGTCTGGTGCCCCAGGACAGAAACTCCCCGAGTGAAATGCCTGCTTTTCTGGAAACTCTGCTGGTTGAGTCCCAGCAGGCTTATCGTAGAAGGTCAAGGATTTATCTTCTGCAGGTCAGTTTGCAAGTGGGCAAGGACTCTAACTAGGAAATCAGCAAAGTGTTTTGTTTTTTTTTTAACAGCAATATTAGCCAAACACTTTTAGCCTTAGGTCTATAGGAGTTAATTTCATGAGATCTTTATTTCCCCCAGATCCTCCACCTTCCCCTGTGTGTAGTCGGAGACAAAGACAAATTTCCAATGCCCCGTGGCACTTGCACGACCTTCAGCTGTCAGCCTACAGGTGGAATTTGTTAACTGTCCAAAGAGTCGCTTGCTCTGGAGTTAATGTACCTGCCATCGTGGTAGTGACGTGTGAGGCAGGGTCTGCCCTCTTCCTACACAGAACCCAGCGGCCATCACCAGGCAACTGAGAACATGTGGGTGTGGGTGAGTGATAAATGATTTGACCCCTTTAATGATTTCAACTGGAGCAGAAATAAGAGCGCATGGCAACAGCCACTGTGTCATCTGTTATCTTGTTTGAGACTCACGGTCGAGCTTTCTCTTCCTCTTTGATAAAAAAATAAATAAAAAGTATGTCAAAGAGCAAGCTGTACACTTCTCAGAGAAGGTTTTAACGAAGAACCTTCAGAAAGCGAATAAGTACCCAATAGAAACTTTCATCATGGGAACTTTCAACACTGCATGGTTTTCCCTCCCCAATCAGAGAAGCAGGGAGATCCCTACAAATAGCTCACGGTCTTGCCCCTTCCTTCTTGATGAAGGAGAGACGAAGCCACTCTGCTGATCCTAAAGGCTTCTACTGAGAGAGTAAAGTTCTTACATGGGGTGTCAGCTGCCTAAGACGTAGGGCTCCCTATCACATCCCTCCTGGGGACAGCTCAAGGAGTTACCGCATTCTCCCCCCTCTATCCGGCATTCAGAGTGTCCAATCTCTCACCAAGTAATCCGCGTTAAGTACGGATTCTCTGAGAGTCGATTGTCTGCAGCCAAATTTAATGCCAGAATTCAAGGCTTTCATTGCTAGAATTCAAATGCGAAGTCACATTCCAATTTCCTCTTTGCTTGGGAGAAAAAAAAAGATGGGTCTCTGGCATTTTCTGAAAAGTTTGAGGAAGGAAACGGGATACAGCCTTTTTATAAAGTAAGAGTAGGCTCAGTTTATATAGTAAAAAAGTCAAAGAGTAGGGGTTTAACAAGATAAGGGTTTTATTTTTCTTTCAGAAAAAAGGAAATTTGGGCAGGTAGGAGGACTCTGTGTGTGTGTGTGTGTGTGTGTGTGTGTGTGTGTGTGTGTTGGGGGAGTCCTCCACACCAAGTTCTTGAACACCACTGGGTATTCTACAATTTCACTCAATTCTGATACTACCCACATGGAGACAGCATCTGATTTCACAGTGAAGAGCTCAGTCCTCCAAGACTGCCCTCCCCCCCCCCACACCTGTGCTTCAGAGCGACTCATTATGGATGGGAGGTTCCAACAACCTTCCCGAATCGGTTAATTTGCTCGAGAAGCTCACGTCACTCACGAAACTCCCTGAAACCTTGACCTTACTAAGTCACCAGTTTATTACAAAGGATATTAAAGTCTATGTATCAACAGCAGAGGAAGAGAGGTGCAGGGCGACGTCGGAGGAAAGGGTGCAGAGTCGCCCTGCCCTTTCCAGACAAACCGCCTTCCCCCACCATCTCCAGGTGTTCACCAACCTGGGTGCTCCCCAACCAGGTGTTTTGGCTGGTTTTAATGGAGGCCTCATTACAAATGCGGGATTGCTCTGAGCCTGGAGCCTGCTTCAGATTCTGTGTCTCCCGCTCTCTCTGCCACTCCCCCCTCTCAAAAATAAATAAACGTTAAAAAAAATACATGTTTGCTTAAATCATTAGCCCATAGAGATGAAGCCAACCCCCAAACGCTTTCTTTTCACGGCCAAGTTCTAACCCTCCAGTCAGGGTCACCTTGGGACTTTCCAAGAGTCACTCATCAACATAACAAAAGACACCTTTAGCCCTCTCACCACCCTGGAAATTAAGATCATTTTAGAAACTGCTAGAAATGACAAAAACCAAATATATATTTCTTAATAACATCACAGTATCACCAAACTCATGACAAACTTCTCAGGGTTGGTTTTGAACTTCTAGTCACACTTAAATTATATTGTTAATAGGTTTTCCATATCCTTGAGTGAAGTCACCGACTGGCTCATGAGAATCAAAGAGCCAAAACAGAATAAAACCAGATTCCAACTCATGAGAACAGTCTCCACCTCCTTCCCCTTTCTTATGGATTTTCTACTTTTAGAGAAAAGCGGCAAATGATACCAAGAGCGGCCAGCCAAATCAGGAACCTAATAGAAATTAAAAAAAAAAAAAATGAACTCACCGGTCTGTCAGCTTGCCGGTGGCGGAAGACTCGAGTAGTCGTCCTCGACTTCTCCGTCTGCAGATCTGTATAATGGAGCCGTTGCCGAGAACTGCGCTGGGCTGCATCCGCAGGGGACAGGCAGGTTTGAGGATTAGCCTGCGGAGGTGCGCCGCACGGTGTTCTCAGGGTCCACACCCGCGCGGCGCGAGGCAGGCGGGATTAAGCACAAGTGCAGCATAGAACTCAGTCCACCCCAGGGCAGGCACTGAGGCTAAGCACACCCTGACCCTCGTTTCTAGCGAGGCACGGAGGCTCCGCCTCCCAGCTCCCCTCCACGCTGGCCAGCTATTGGCTGCCGTTCGTGTGGGTGGAGCATAAGCCAGGAAGAGGCCTCGCCCTTCCAACCCTGGGCCTGGAGCGGACGTGGCCTGAGGTTTCAGCAGCTAGAGGTCGGCACCCTCACGTCTGGGGGGAATGATTGCGTGTGGGGGTTCTCCAGAGCCTCCACTATGAAAAGGACCAGAGTATTTTTAGATTCTAGGTCAGAATTTATCAATAAGCATCAAAGACACGGAGTAAAATCTAAGTCTTCCCCATGACCTACCTACCTACCCTACCCTACCCTGTGGCTTCTTAGCATCACCGCCCCCACCAAACTCTCCTCTTGCATTAGCTTTTTGTTCCTCAAACACCTGGAGCCCCTCAGGGCCTTTGCACTTGCTATGCACCCCTACCAGACCATGTCTACGGCATGCTGCCCCATTTCAAGCCAACATCTGCTTGGAAATCACCTCCTCTTGACCCTGTCTAAAGTATTCCTATCCTCTCTGTCCCTTTATCTTTACAACCCTTACCACTAATGGCATTAGTGATATTAGATGTTTGTCTTTGGTTCGCCTCTTTGTTTTTTTCTGTCCCCCAATTACAGAGAGAAAATCCATGAAGTCAGGGTCTGGTCGGCTTGGTCAGTCATGTACCATACTCCTAAAATCATGCCTGGCACCCAGTAGAAACACAATAATATGCAGGGAAGAATAAATGAATTCATTCAGATGACTTCTATCGGATGAATGCACCAAAGTGGAAGAAGTTAATTTTGGGCACAAACTGAAGGTTAACGGTAATCCTCAGGTAACCAAAAAATGTTAACCGACACATCACAGCCCTCCCCAACCATTCCTTTGAAGGAATTTTTACTCTGATAATGTTCTAACTCGCATCAGCTTGCAGTGATGTTTCTAATATTAAGTTACCTGCAGTAAACCGTCATCTGCCTTTCCCGTTGGGTGTTTTTATGTCTTTGGTGGTGTTTATGCCTCAGTCACCTTACCCAGGTCCCACAGGGAAGAACAATGATGATCTCAATTCGGAACAAAATCAGGGTGCTATTTGAGCTTTGTTATTTTGCAGGGTTTTTAAACAGGTGACTGAAAACCTTATCTGAGTTTTATCGACCACTAAGGGCGAGCAAATGATTTCAGCAGCCCTGGCAGCAGCCTCACGGAGTGCAGCCAGTGGAGCAAGCTGTCTGTCCGGCGGCATTCCTCCCTTAGGGGCTGTTTGACGCTGCCCTGGGGCTCTCTGCAGACCTTGGGGGTGAGGGGGGTGTATTTGGAGCTGGGGCAGCTGAGGGGAATGGAGAAGACGGCCTTGCAGGGGGTGGCCTGGTATCTCTCCCCTGTCGGGTCAGCTAAGTGCATCGTGGTGTTGCTGGCCAACAGCAGAAGCTTCCAGAATAGATTTCATGAGGGACCTTGCGGGACTTGGTACCACACACAGAGTGGCCGCTGGGCGCAGAGCACAGAGCACGGCCCCAGGTTGGGGGGCCACCTCTGACTACTTTGGCTCCCCCAGAGCCGACCGCTGTGGGGACACTGCAGACAGCCCCACGGGGCTTGGACACTCACGTCTCATGGTGAGTAGCAGTGACCACAGGGACACCAGGGAAATTCCCTTCTGGGCAACCAACTGGGGAGGGTGGAGTGGGGCCGGAGAGATAAACAGGAAGAGGGCCATGTGGCCATCCTTGTTTCCAGTCCCCGTGGACACATGCAAACACTCCTCAGCACCCGGCAGCAATAACTGGGGTCAGGTGGCACAGAAGATTTGCTTGACCATCTCCTGGATTCAGAGGCACTGTAATTACGGCATCAATTTAGAAGTGACCCCACTCGTATCCACAGCGAGGTGACGGTTGGGTTAAAGATAAATTGGCCCAGAGTCCTTCCAGCGCAATTATCCTGGAAAAGCTACCTCTTAAAAGCCTCTTAAAAGGCTTAATTTACATCCCAAACCGAATGCATCTGTTTTTCAGGTTCTGGTGTTTTTTTTTTTTTTCCCACCTGGTATCTGCAAAGGTTGATTTCCATAACTTGAATGCTTGAAAGATTCAAGTTCTAACCCTTTGGATGGAGTCATTATAGAATTAGAGGAACCCAAAATTGAAATGCTTGTGAGGCTTTGCTCTCGGGAGATCTATACAGTGAGCAGGTGCACCTGCCATATTCTACAGACGCCTGTTCCCGGGGCCTCACTTATAAAACGAGTCCTGGAAATCTCTTTGCCCCGGGCTCTCCCTCACCCCCATTCTAGCCTCTAAAGACATAAAGACATAAAGTCTTAAACCTAACCTAAAGACATAAAATAGCCGCTTCATGAGTTTCAGTTGTGTGGTTGGTGAATGGTTTACTTAAATAAATGACTGACCAGCCGCCCTTGTGAGTATCACCAGCAAGCGCTGGATGAACAAACCACTTGCAAACACAGCCACCAACCCGAGAGCCTGTGTGGCAGTCTGCAGAGTAGCCACCTGTCTCTCGCAAGAATCATGCCGCACGAGCTCACCAGTGCTGGAGCCGCCGAAATCCACAGCAGGCCGCCTCCCCCAACAGAAGCAGCCTGCTGACAGGCAGTGTGATTCATCGCTGGGCGTTCATCCTGGCCCGTATGCATCAAGAGTGGCACGGTCATTTTAAAGGAAGTTAGGGTCTCCTTTGTTCATCTTGAGCACGGGAGAACCCATGGAACTGAGGTTTTAATCAAAATCACAAAAGCTGGCTGTGGAGCTAGAGGGTTCAAGCGGTGGGGAAATCTGGTTCCTGACTCTCAGCTTGGATGAATGTCCCCTGGGCACATCAGACGTTGTCTGCGGTTGGGAAGGGAAAAACACCAGGGCCGTCTTAATCAGACTTCCCTTTGAATGCAGGGTCCAGTCCTGAATCACTTGACTGCCTTTCTGCCTCCCAGTCTTCATTGGTATTTCATCAGCAGGCATACAAATGCCAGAGAATGAGGGTCCGGTGCTTTGTCGGATCTCACAGGGACACCAAATCACTTCATCAAGTTTACCATTGCTTCCTGTACTCTTGCCCGAACCTCTGAGTCCGGCGGTGTTTGAGTTGCTAAAAACAAGTGCAGCCCATGTGTCTCCTTCAGCGCGGAGTGGGCTTGCTCAGAAAGCCTGTCACACTGCTTGCTCCCTCCTGGGACACCCAGCCTGTTTGCCTGAAGGTTCCTGGCTTGCTCTTTCTTCTTCCTTTTTTTTTTTTTTTTCGGAGGGGGTGGGCACTAATTCCTCCAAGCCTTCCTAGACATGCTCTCCACCCTTGAAAATCGGGTGTCCAGTACCTGGTGCTCAACAGATGTGAGTGGATGGATGGATGAATGGATGGTGTGTGGATGCTAAAGACCAAGCAAGGTAGCAGAATGCCATTCTGTGAAATTGTTAGGAAAGAAGAACTTGGACTGGCAAAGAAAAGCAAATATTTTGGTTTCCAAGGAAGCAAAAAGAATGCTCTGTGTGTATGTGATTATTTTTGTTTCCGGGGGCCTGCTTAATCGCTAGCTTCCTAGCAGAGGGGGGCAGGTGGTACCCAGGATAACTTTTCCAGGTCCCAACGGGCTCTATGATTCTGATATGTGAGACGGCCTGGAGCCCAGAGGTTATCTTGGGCTCAGGGGAGAGGAGATGAAGGAAGAAAGGAGAAACCATCAAATCTCCACAATTCTCAGCTGCGGAAAGGCCTGGCTTTTGTTATAATCACGAGGTAGGCACGTTCTGTGCCGCATGACTCCATCCTCCCCTCTCCTTCCCTCCTCTCGGGTAATCCCTACCGCTCCACCGCCTCCTCCTGGGGCTCCGCGGAGGACAGCCACCAAAAGGAAGGACCACTGTGAGCACTGCTGTTCCATCTGCGCAGGTGAACGGGCGCCGGGCCCCTGCCCATCCGGGACCAGCAGTCTCTGAGCCGCTCCGCGCTGCTGTGCTCCGCCTCTCACGCTTCCCCCAGGCAGCTCCTCCCCAGCACCGCGCTCCCTTGGCCGCTGTGTGGGGATCCACACCTCAGCCTGAGAAGCCATTGGCCAGGCTTCCCTTTTGTTTATTTACCATTTTTCATTATGCAAATAACATATGGATACCTCTTGGTTGTAAAACTTTAAGTATACGCATGAAAATAAAGCTCAAGTCTGCCTTTTTTTATGTCTTTATTTTGAGAGACAGAGAAGTCTGCCTTGACCATATGCTCCACCCGCCCCTCCCCCACCGCACCCCCCTTTGCAGAGGCAGGTATTGGTAGTTTAGCTCCCCCATGTAGGCTCCCCTATGAAAATGCATAGGTTTTGTTTCATTATCCTCTTACCGATAGTGTTTGGTAAATTCTTTCTTCTCCCCCTAATATTTTCCGTGTCAAAATGTACAAATTGGTCTCATTCTTCAAATTGCTGCAGGGAGAATGGCTATGGGGCCGCGGCGTTGATTTAACCTGTCCCTTATTAGTATTCAGGCTGTTGCTGGGTTTTGCTACCAGAGAAAGCAAAGCCATGGCCATCCTGTGCCCTCTGGTTTGCCCTTCCTCCGAGTGCTTCTGTGACACCAGGAGCCCAGAACAGGCGTACGTGGTAAGCACGTACTAAATGTTATTATTTTTTAAATATTTATTTATTTTTGAGAGAGGGAGAGGGAGAGTGGAGGAGGAGCAGTGACAGGATCCTAAGCAGACTTTGCGCTGACGGCAGAGTCCCAGGCGGGGCTCCAACTCACAACCATGAGCTCATGACCTAAGCTGAAGTCAGATGCTTGACTGAATGGACCACCCAGGCACCCCAGCAGCCATTAAATTTAAATACGTACCAGGAAACTGTCCCTTAAAAGAGGTAAAGTAATTTACATCTCCCTAGCAAAAGCCTTGAGTACCACTTACTACCTCCTAAATAATGCTTGGTTTCATGTATTAAATTCCTCATGTTTGGCATATCTTTATTACTGTCATTCAGTTAGTCATTCACTGGGTTATTCAATAAACAAGTACGGAGTCTCAGCCATTGTCACAAGGCAATCGAATCCAAAGGCGGGAAGGGTTTGTAGGGCTGACAGTTTTGCAAGCCACAATCTGTGTGGGTGACGCTGGTGTTAAAAAAGCCTCCTGACCAGCCTGTCACTGGACGTGTGGAGTGCCTTCCGTGGGGACCACAGCTCCCTGTGCCTAGGGAGCTGTCTGGCTTCAGCACAAAACTGCGCAGGGAGGGGTCACGTTCACGGAAGGACTCACGCATGCCTAGGGTCCTATGGGATTGTTCAGACACGGTGCTTAGCCGGAGGATTTGGGAAGAGAAAGCAGCAGGGCGGGGAGGGGGAGCTGCCAGCTGTAGGCAAGGATGAAGACAGGGAGGGTTTTGTCTACTTCCAGGGACCCCTAGAATCAGCCACAGGCTGCTCTAGCTTTGGTGGGACTTTTTCCTCCACCTTTCGAGATGCATATACATGGACTGTTATAAAGGACCTCACGTAAGAATGGTGATGCTGGTGGGGGCGCCTGGGTGGCTCAGTCAGTTGAGCATCTGACTTTTGGTTTCAGCTCAAGTCATGATCTCACGGTTCCTCAGTTGGAACCCCCGAATTGACTCTGTGCTGACAGCGCCGGAGCCTCCGTGGGATTCTCTCTCTCCCTCTCTGTGCCTCCCACCTTCTTGTGCTCTCTCACACACTCTCTCTCTCTCAAAAATAAATAAATAAACTTTAAAACTGATGATGCTGGTAATAATAATAACAACAGCGTTTCATCAACTCTTAACTCTCCATTGATTGGTACAGGAACCATTATTTTGTAAGCCGATAAAAAAAACAGCTGCCAATTATAACTGTAAGGTGCTATTGATTATGAGTCACATCCTGCTTCTATAGATATAAAAAGTCTTAGCATGTATGTAAAAGGGTAATAATTCACAATCCTTACTGTGCAAGATGCTGTGAAACTTTTCAACACCAACCATCTTATTAGTTTTTCCAAATGTGTAAGAGCTGGAGCTTCAAAAAAGAAAATGCTCTGGATCGTGGCATTTGCCAGTTTCCGTGGTGTAAATATTCCCACCTGGTTGTTCTCAACCTATCGGTTCGGAGCCACTGAACTCTGAGTTGGGGAGAGAAGCCCAAAAGCTTGCTTTTTGCAAGCTGGTGAGAGCCGACCCCGACACAACACTGGATAGATCCTGTCATTATCTCCATTGCTCATCCACTATGACGTTCTTACTCACCTCTCACTAATACGGGTTTGAATATGGTGGGTAAAAGATCTGGAACCATTCTTACAACCGTCCACTCTGATGGGCAGTCAACTTCAGCTGACTCCCAATTCCCAGCATGTGGGGTGGGATCATTTTTGGGGTAACTCTTGGGCCCTCATAGTCCCTACCCTCTTCCTTCCATGGATATATTTATTCGCTGTTTATGTTCAAGGCAGCTAACACTTACCCCAGGCAAAGGATTGGCCTCAGCACCATTCACTGGGTACCCAAAGCCCATGGGAAAGCACCCAACTCCCCCCTTTTCCTCTGGCTTCCTGTGGGAAGATGAGGGGTGATAACTAACATATATTAGAAATGTCAAAGGTACAGGAACCACCTCTGGAAATCATAAGACATAAATCATGACTCTATTTGTGTTGAGATGGAATAAGAGATGGGTTTTCACCACACGAGAAGATTAAAACCTACTTCTGCCTTATACCCACTTCCCTTCCCTCCAACATTTTAATCAAGCTTCTCAGGGGAGGTCACCGGTGTGAAGACAACAGCCCTGACTTTGCTCATCAGCAGAGACCAGCGTGGGACTAGAACTGGCTGGCTTTCCAGGCCTGGAAAGGTGAAGATTGTGGTATCACTGAAAAGGTGTTCTCATTAGCGGGGCGAACATCCCAAGTAGGGTAGCACTAGAGCGAATCCAGACTTGGCAGGCTTACTGATGTGGGACACAAATCTCACCTGGGCGGCTATCCCTTCTTGGATCTCTGACTCTGTTTCCAAGGAACAGATTACATCCAGACGGGCTTCTGTCGCCTGGCCACACCAACAGCATGCGACACCTTTTGTTTATTTCTTTGTGATCATGACTTGTGACGTTTTGCTTCGCCCAGCGATCTCCCGCGTCGCCCACAGGCAGGTGTCATGTTCTCAGTGGCCTGATCTCTTGTAAGGACACCATGATGCACACCGGGCCAGGATGGCCTGGGCAGCCGCCAGATGGGGAAATCTTCAGTGGAAATATTCACACACTGAAACAGTGCCAAGCAGCAGGCAGTCTACAAAACCAACATGGCTTTGCAGGCACAATGCCCCTGATGAGTAAGAGGCCAGGCGGTATTAGTGGAAACTCAGCTGTTGCAGATGGTGGCATTAACCCGCCTGGCTATGGCAGCCGTCCTTGGAGTTTGGAATCGCTGAACCTTAATATAGGATTGTTTTTTTCCATCCCTACTGTTCTTTGCTGATAAACCAAGATCTTGGGTCTCAGCGGCAGCTATATATTTCTGAAGACAGCCTTTTCCAGTTCTGCCAGCAAGAACGTATTAAATCACACGGCCATATGTTCGCTTCCAAACTGGAAATTCGACTTTAGTTGGGCCCTGGCCTAGCAGGAGAACAAAGGCCACATGAAAGTTTCAAGACAGAGGATACGGTTTTCCCCGATGGCTGTGGGTGGTGGTGAACCCACTGAACGATGCCAGCTTGCAAGATTCAGCAGGGAGGTGGAGTGAAAACAGAGACGCTGCATTGCCCTCATGGTCACTTAGAACCCGGGGCTGTAACGCACGAAAGGAAGGCCGAGCTTTGATCTTCGGAAACACTGTTATCCCCACTCTTCCACCAAAATGTACACAAGGCTGATGGTCTGTTAGCTCTCTCTTGTATCTCTTAACCAGAAAAATGAGTAAGCCTCACTCTCAAGTCTCTTCCAGCCATAAGACTTGAAAAATGGTTTGCAGGACGCCCATCCTTACGCCCAGCAATGTGCCAGGAGTCCTGAGTCAGAGAACTACAGGGCTCGTGTTTTCGAGAAGCACTCAAACGATGAAATGTCCATGCACTGTAAGGACCTATTATAAAGGGCTGGGAGAGAGGGGTGGGCGCTGAAGCATTATCTGATTTTCCCGCTGAGAAGGGGGGGCAGACTCTGGCCAGCATCTTTTCCTCTTTCATCTGTTTCCTCAGCTATTGGTCTCTACAGGAGAGGAATTAGAATTAGGTAAGTGACGCTAGGCAGGACCTGGAGACCTCCAGGAAACTGAATGGTCTGAGTCGTAGTGGCGTGACTGGCTGAGGTTATCAGTCTCCCAAACTGGTCCTGAAACCTCACCCTGGGCATTAGTAGACTGCCAGATGAGCTCCGGGTTTTCCCTGGATTCCTGGTTTATCCCGGGGCTCCACCCACCTCCCAGCTTCCAAACCCTTCTTCCAAGGGCCCACTGTCCACGCACTGATCCCCGGCTCTCTGCAATGATGCCTCGCTGCCATGTACTGAGTCCCACAGTGCCCTCATGTGCTGTGTGGGCACCCTGGCTTTCCTGGGAGGCAGTGTTACACCCCCATTTCAAAGGGAAAGAAAATGCTCCACCTGCGTATCAGTAGGTGGTAGAGAATCAGCACAGATTCAAGGTTGACTGTCTTCACAGCCTGTGTTCTTTCCCCATGGAGTGGGTACAATGAGGGTTTTGTGACACAGGGAATGACTGATGCTAAAACACCCACAGTATACATCTGGAACTTTCCATCTAACAGTTCATGGGTTCGAGCCCCAAGACGGGCTCTGTGCTGACAGCTCAGAGCCTGCTTTGGATTCTCTGTGTGTCTTACTGGGATTTTAGACTCCATTTGTTGCCATTTCTATAGCTCTCAGATTCCCAATTTGTGAAACAAGTGGGGTTGGACCAAATGAACCCAGCATCCACCCCCTTCTCTGGCTTCTCTTGGAGACTGTGAAGGCTCAGGATGGAGCCGCCATATCTCCTCTGTCCTGAGCACACTGCCCTCAGGCTGGAGCCCTGGGGATTTCACTGCTGGAGAGTAACCCAGGCTGGACAAGGAGCACTATAAATGAGACTTTCCACAAATCACGGTATTTCTGCCTTTTGTCTCTGTGAGCACATGCAAACTTAGGAGCCCGGAAGTCTCTTGATCTTTGCTTTGGAAAAGAGAACCTTGCCTAGGTAAGCGACTCTGGCTTTTGGAAAGGTAAAGGTAGACAAATTTGGGGTATATCCTGGGGGGAAAATATATTTGAAGAGATGAGTTGATTACAGAGTTTTATGGAAGTAATGATATTTCAGCAGTCCATGTAGATGTTTTGAGGTGCTGCTGAAATAGAAGCTCAGGAGAAAGGAAGTGATTTTCTCTGATCATACGGGACAGAGGTAAAAGCAGCGGCACTTTTACTGCCAAGATAGATGACAGGGATGATGAGAAAAAAGCCGAGGGCACATTACAGCAGGCTTGATGAATGCCAGCCCGAAATCTAACTCAATATTTGAATGCTATAAATTGTGTTAAGAAATATAAGGCCAAATAAACCTTTGGGACTGTTTGTGACTGATTCAAGGCAATGAGCTCCAATGGTAGCTGATGAAATGAATGGGGTAGAATAGTGGTATTAGCAATTCAAGAAAATCCAAATAAATCAGGGACGAAGCCTGATGTAAGTTACAGGGCAGGGGCTTGGCCTGGCTAACGCCTGGAGTCACTGACGCTCCAGACCCATTTCCTCGCCCTGTCAGGGGCAGTGAGGAGCGCCTCCTCCTAACTGTGCTCAGCACATGGGCGAGCCTTGGCTATCCTGTGTGTGCATCTCGCCTGTGCACCCCTTTTCCCAGCCCTCTCGGTCTGGAACCACCTCCACCAGCCCTCAGCTATAGCAACAGGTGCAAGGATTTGACCCCCCAACTAAGAATAGATGGAGACATTCACGTATGTTCAGTCTTCTCTTCAAAATGTTCAGGGAGGGGTGCCTGGGTGGTTCAGTCTTAAGCATCCAACTTTTGATTTCAACTCAGGTCACGATCTCATGGTTCATGAGTTCGATGCCCATGTTGGGCTCTGCACTAACAGTGTGGATCCTGCTTGGGATTCTCTCTTTCTCTCTGCCCCTCCCCTGCCTACCTTCACACACATGCACACACACACACACACACACACACACACTCACACACTCTCTCTCTCTCTCTCTCATTCTGTCTCAAAAGAAAAATACTTTTAAAAAAAAAGGGTCCATGGAATTAAACTGCATTCAGAAATTTAATTCCAAGGCGTATACCCAATGGGGAAGTATACACACACTTGCTTGGATGTTCACCAAAGATGCATACAAAAAATGGCAATGTTTGAAGTCGCTCAATCTAAATCTTATACATAAGTCGAGGTGTATGCCTATAGTGGAATGTAATATGGAAATGAATACTTCTAGTTATGTGGGGAAAGAATGGATGAGTCCCATAAAGCATAATTTTCACCAAATAGGTAAGACATCGCTGAAAACGCACTACACAATTGCATTTTTATGAAATCAGACACAGTGACTCTGTTGCATTCGAAACACAGAGGGCTGAACTTTAGGAGATTAGGAAGAGGAGTGTGGAGAGGGGACACAAAGAGGTTTCTAGATCCATGTCTGGGTGGCTTGGTTGGTTATACATCCAACTTCAGCTCAGGTCTTGATCTAACAGTTCATGGGTTCGAGCCCCAAGACGGGCTCTGTGCTGACAGCTCAGAGCCTGCTTTGGATTCTCTGTGTGTCTCTCTCTGCCCCTCCCCTATTCTCTCTCTTTCTCTCTCAAAATAAATAAATAAACTTAAAACAATTTTAAAATAGAGGCAAAACCTGGATGCCGGTTACACAAGATGCCCATTTTGTGATAGTTCATGGAACTGAATCTTTATGAATTGTGCACTTTCTGTCTATGCCTCACATTTACATTAAAAAGACAAGAAATCATGGCAAGGGCATCGTGTCTGCAGGTGGAAAGTGGATTCCAGCCAGGTCTTGGCGGCAGTGGTTTATGAGGGGACCAATCAATATCCACTCAGCCTTCGGTACGCAGTTCAGATGCCGCTTTACCTCCAAGTTTTCCTTGTAAAGTCAGATTTCTCCAAATTTATCTCTCTCCTGGGCTCCTGTCACTGTTTGCTTGTAGTCTTCTATTTTAGTATCTGTCGGAATTTGTTTGGACTAGCTAGCTCTTTGCAAATTGTATTGTTCCCCCACTGAAGTTAACTTCCTGATGCAGAAATCATGAGTTCCTTATCTGCATCCGCCTTACAGCACCTAAAACACTGACTAGTACCTGCTCAGTAAGCATTTCTGGACCCAAGTCACCCCCTGTGTCACACATATGTTGAAGTCTTAAGTTGTTCTAATTAAGAGAGTTGACATTTTATTGATTTTTAAGTTCATTCATTTATTTTGAGACAGAGAGAGAGAGAGAGAGAGAGAGATAAGGTGAGAGGGGAGGGGCAGAGGGAGATGGAGAGAGAGAAAATCTCAAGCAGACTCTGTGCTCAATCCCACAAATCGTGAGATCATGATCTAAGCTGAAATTGAGAGTCAGATGCTCAACCGACTGAGTCACCCAGGTGCCTGTAGCACTGACATTCTAAAAGGAAAGACGTGACTTTATTTTTTTAAAAATAGTTTATTGTCAAATTGGTTTCCCTACCACACCCAGTGCTCTCCCCTACAAGTGCCCTCCTCCATCACCACCACCTCTTTTCCCCCCCTCCCCCTTCCCCTTCAACCCTCAGTTTGTTTTCAGTATTCAATAGTCTCTCAAGTTTTGTGTCCC
>NC_043712.1:82351439-82367295 GCF_006229205.1 Suricata suricatta
AGAAGAGCGGCTGGATTAACACAGCAGTCAGGGAAGAAGATGAAGAGTTAGAAACACCTGTGTTCAACCCTTAGCTCTGCGTCTTCCATGGCTGAAGCCGTGTGGGCATTCGGTGAGCTGTCTTGTTTCTCTTGAATAATCAGTGTCTTGTTATCCATGCAGGGAATTACGGGGTCTTAGAAGAAGTTCAGTCCACCAAGCCCCGGAGCCAAGGAGTGCTAAGGAGAAGGATCGGGAAGATTTCCGGAAGATGACCGGAAGTGGGGTTTGAAAGAATGAGTAGCCCCGTGTCTGAGCGCAACCACAAAGGCTCACGTAGATCAAGGGCCACCTGGGTGGCTCAGTTGGCTAAGCATCCAACCCTTGACTCCAGCTCAGGTCATGATCTCACGGTCCATGGGACTGAGTCCCACATCGGGCTCTGCACTGACAGCGGGGAGCCTGCTTGGGATTTTCTCTTTCTCAAAATGAATAAAGAAACTTAAAACAAAAAACAAAAAACAAAAGCTCATGTAGATCAATAGCCAGAGGCCTGCTGAGATCATCAATCCCCCGACTTTCCAGGCAAAGAAACAGAAGCCCAGGGAGGTGAAATGATCCTCTTCAAGCAGCTGCTCAGCTGCACAGGCACAGCTAGAACCAGAACGTGGGATGCTTTCCATGGGAACCATGCTTTCCTGAAAAGGGCCGACATACCACGCTTAGTATTTTGGTTGCTTCACCTAGAAATTCACAGTAGAGTGTGCTAAAAAATATGCAGCAAGCTCATAACACAAATAATCAGTTTAAGAGGAGAATTTACACTTTGTTCTTTTTTTAAATTTTTAACATTTATTCATTTTTGAGAGAGAGATAGAGTGTGAGTGGGGGAGGAGAGAGAGAGGGAGACGCAGAATGCGAAGCAGGCTCCAGGCTCTGAGCCGTCAGCACAGAGCCTGACGTGGAGCTCGAACCCACAAGTGGTGAGATCATGACCTGAGCCGAAGTCAGATGCTTAACCGACTGAGCCACCCAGGCGCCCCAAGAATATACCCTTTGTAAGTGTTAAACAATACAAATGTTGGGAAGACGGACCCAGGAAGAAGGTGATAGGAAATAAATCCTGTATAAGCAAAAAAGGAGAAGTGTTCACCCTGTTTCTTTACTCCTGGGAGCCTTGAAATGCCACTATTCGTAAAAATGTGAAACCCATGTTTGTAACATATATGCATAGGGGGGATAATCATTTAAAATGTCTTCTCTGTAGTACTTCCATCTCCTAGAATGATTGTTGCCCTGAGGCTCTGTAGCCATTAAAACAATGGATTTAAGAGTTTCAGGGGAAGGGAGGAGGCCAACTATAACAATAAAGTTATTTCTCATCTCTGAGTAGCAAATAAGATTTTTTAGTCACTAGCAGGATAATGGGCTTCAAAGCCAGGCTTTGGTGAAAAAAAAAAAGAATTTCTAAGTCCTTGAGCTCCCATTAATACATGAAGATCTAGGGCTGGTAGACTGGCCTAGAAGTTTCTATGAACCGTGAGAAGAGAAGACTGTGGATATAATGTAAGGGAAGTGTTGGTTTCATGGATGACCAGGGAGCAATCTGGAGTCTCTGGACTTGGGGAGTTGGGGGAGGAGGAAGATAGGGTTGTAAACACAAATGTGTGTTTATGATTTTCCCCCTTTTTCGGAGGCTCTTGAGTCCATCCAATACTAAGGTTGAGGATCTGCTTCCTGCAGCAAAACCTCTGTGTCCAGGGACACAAGTTGCATTGCATTCTTTGGGAATGGCAATGCCCCCTTGGAACTGTGCTGTGTTGTGGCCCTGTCCCTCAGCATGGCCTGGTGAACATTTCTCCTAGGTGTCTAGGAGAAATGAGGCTGAAAGAGACAGTGTGGCACAGTGGAGGGAAGAATCTAGAGAATGAGTCTGAAGAAAACTCTCTCGGCTCCGCTGAAGCTTAGTGTGTTGGGCAAAGGGTCTGAGGCTTGCTGTGTGGCCTGGTGACAAGCCACAGGGATGCTAAAAGGAGGGCCAGACCAGTAGCAGCCTGGGGGTCAAAAATAGACAACTGCCTAGGCAACTGCCGAGGACATGAAATCTAATGATAAAGGCGGCCGTGAGCCTGAAAAACGCTATTTCATGCCCCAAGACCAGGTGAGGCTATCCTTAACAGCTGACAACTCTGAGATTAGACTGTCAGGGCCATGGGTTCCAGGCTGGTCCCTGGGCCCCCCAGTTCTCACTGCCTCATGCACCATGTGCACCCCCAGCCCCAATTATTAAAAACACCCTCAAGCTTGACCTTCACTCAGCAGCCATCTTGAAAAAGAGGACAAAGAGAGGAGAAATGGCTATTTAAAGAGTTCAAATATAAGTGAAGTGAATCTTTGTCCAAAAGGAGTAATTTTAATGTAGAGACACTATTAATTGTCCAGTTAAATTTTGCCTCTTTCTTCTGCGCTAATTCCCCACTGTGTAGCAGGGCCTGGAGGGAAGCTGGTAATGAGGAAGATTAAACCAGTTACAGCGTTTAAAGAAAGTCGTGTTTGTTTTTGCCAACATAGTCCAGTAGGTATATACTTGCAGTCACTTTCTTTTTAATGTCTTTTATTTATTTTTGAGAGACAGAGAGAGACAGCACAAGCAGGGGAGGGTCAGAGAGAGAGGGAGACACAGAATCCCAAGACAGGCTCCAGGCTCTGAGCTAGCTGTCAGCACAGAGCCCGACATGGGGCTCGAACCCACGAACCACGAGATCATGACCTGAGCCGAAGTCCGGTGCTTAACTGACTGAGCCCCCCAGGCGCCCCTCCACTTGCAGTCTTGTTCTAGAGCTCAGTTCATAATTCCTAGACCTTTAGAAGAACAGCTCTCAAACTATTCTATTGTAATTGGTTTGGCGCTCCTAGAAGTCCCCTGCTGTCCTAGAAAAAGAGAGACTAATTGCTGAGTGCACACTATCTGTGACAGAGTTCAAGTGTGATACTCTTGGGGCTGGAGGCAACCTAAGAGTCCATCTCATCAGTACAGTGCTCTTTAGACAAGAAACTGTAACCGAAGAAGCTCCCACTTCTGGCCTCCCTGAGCAGCCTCTGGGAGCTCTGAGTTGCTGCAAAAGAAGACGTGCTAGAAGCCATTGTAGGTGTCCGGACACCAGCCCCCACTGAGCCCAGCCTCCCACCATTCCCTGCCGATATGCCAAATATTGAGCGAGCTGTGGCGAACCAGACTTACTCATTCGCCAGATGAATCCACTGAATGACTTCAGTTCACAGCACATGGAGCAGAGAAACCACCAAGCCAGGCTCTGCCCAAATTCCTGGTCTGTATAATCATGAAATAAAATACAATGGTGGTCATTTTAAGTTGACTAGTTTCGGGGTGGTCTGTGAACGCAGCAGGGGGTCAAGGAAGATGAGGTTGTTGCTAACTCTGGGGACCTCTGGGGTGGAGGAGGTGGAGTTTAGGCTTGGCCTTGAGGATGGGGGGCCCAGGGCAAGGGGAGTGGGTTGGGACCTGGGGGGTTGTGCCCAACGCAGAGAGGAGATAAAAGAGGCAGTGCAGGTAGAGCACATAGACAATGTGCCGACTGCAATGAGGCTGGTGTGGGTGAAAACATCTGCAGGAAGAGATTTTTGGAAAAAAGCACTAGTTAATGTCAGGGAAATGCCTGAAATTGGAGATGCTCATTGCCACCGAGAAGGAAGTTTTAAGATGAAGGCCTTGCCTCTGTTTATTGCTTCAGTGTCAGATGCGATTTAACATAGTATTTCATGGTGATGACCAAGTTCACTGGCCCAGACTGTCCCTGAATGTGAGCGAGCTTTCCTCAGTGAGAGTATGAAAGGTATGGCTTGCCTTAAATCCATCTCAGCTGGGGGGAGTTTCCTGGTCATAGATTAAATCGGAAACCTGCATCCCAAGACTCCCAAAAGGAGTATCGGATTGAGCTTCTGGCCGGTCTCTCCACAATGAACCCATGCAGCCGTGTGTGCAGTTCTGGAATTCTTCCACTAAAGGGTATTCCTTCTCAGCTTTTAGAATCCCCCTCTTAAGGCATAAGCATTCTGCTCATTTACTTGTTCAACACGTATTTCTTGGAAGCCAGGAACTGTTCTGGGGACTTTCCAACACTGAGTAATGCAGACGAGGCTCTGGTCCTGGGAAGCTCACATTCTCCTGGGGGAAACTGATGGCAAACAAGTAAACACGCATGATACTTACAAGACCTATAAAGAAAGAAACGAACGCATGTAACCAACAGTGGTTGAAGGTAGGGGACAACATTGGATGAGTGGTCATGGGAGACAGCCTGCCTGGGGAGACAATGCTTAGGTTGAGGTCAAAATCATAAGAAAGGAAGGGACGGGCTTCCAGAAAGAGCAAGCAGCACCTGCAAAGACCCAGAGGTTGGAACCCATGGAGTGTCCCCAGGATGGGAAGACGGTGAGAGCAAGGCCAAGGGCAGGCAGGTAGATCAGAGAGCCAGGTTCACACACTGACTACATAAAGCTTTGTGGAGCCCAGTAAGGAGCTGGATCTTATTTTAAATTTCATGGGGAGCAAGAGGAGAGAGCATGAGTTGATTTATTTCTTTGGCTGATGGAATGAGTTAATCAATATCAGTTATGAAGTTACAGGGATGAGGATCAAGTGCTGGCAACATTTTTTCTGTAAGAGCCAGGAGAGTGAATGTATTAGGCTCTGGGGTAGCTTGGTCTCTGTTGCAATTACTCAGTTCTGCCTCAAGAAAGCAGCCATAACTGACACATGAACAAACGGAGCACGGCTGTGGCCCACTGGAACCCTTTTCTAGCCAGACAGGAGGTGGGCTGGATTTGACCCAAGGGGCCCCAGTTTGCAGATGCCTAGATTAGGCAATGGGTGTGGAAAGGCTGCTGAGCACCCAAATGGGAGGTGGTGCGTGCTCAGTGGGGGCACAGAGAAGTCTAAGACATAAGGCCACGGCTCTGAGGGGCAAGGAGTAGAAGGATGTCAGGCGCAAAGCTTTCACACTTCCTAATTTTGCAAGGGCCAGTCCATTGAGAGCATGTGTGCAACTGTCTATGGTCCAGTGATGGGCCAGGGTGCTTGGTGTTATAGAACCCGCAACTTGACAATTTTGCACTCTTCTTTAAGGAAATGAATATAAACTTACAAACACAAAATTCCAGGGACAGGGCCCCGAAAAAAACCTGCACGAGGGACAAGCCCCGAAGCCTGTGCTGTATTAGCTGCAGGGTGAATCCACCTCAGCCTGTATTTATGTTTTTAGCCCCTTGAGCTCTTAGCAACAATCGAAGCCTCATTATTTCAAGTCAGATTGTTTCCCAAAAAGCCTCCTTTAGTGACATCTGGTGCATGACGAATACTTTGAAACACTCAGAATCCTGAAGATGAAAGAGCTGCCTGCTGTGGGTATATTTGGCAGGGTCCTGCTGTGTCCGATTTGTCACCACAGGGGGAGGGGCGCCGGCCCAGCCTCGTCCCAGTCCTGAATGACCCTGGTGATGGCAGCCCCGTTGGCTTCTGAGGCTTTCATCCTGCATGTCCTTCCTCCTGGATTTCCAAATGGAGCCAGAAAGAGTGTGGGGGGAGGGGGCTCTAGGAAATAAAATTAGGGGTGCCTGGGTGGCTCAGTTGGTTAAACATCTAACTCTTGGTTTCGGCTCAGGTCATGATCTTGTGGTTCGTGAGTTTGAGCCCCGTGTTGGGCCCTGCACTAATAGTGCTGACTCTCCTTGGGATTCTCTTTCTCTCCCTCTCTCTCTGCCCCTCCCCTGCTCCTGCTCTCTTTCTCTAAATAAATAAACAAACAAACAAACAAACAAACTTTTAAAAAAAAGGAAATGAAATTAAAGACATTTTACAGACTGGATTTCTTCCATATTACCCTGGAAGATTTTACATGTGACACTCTGCTTTCTCTTGATTCCACAAATCTTCATAGAAAATACTTCAATAAACACTTGTAATAGGAACCAAGTCTCCCAAGCATCTAAGTGTGAGCGCACCTGTCCCGGGAGGTCCAGGGTCGGATCGGGTGGGGTTTGCTCGGTGGCTTAGGAGAGAGAAAAGGGGGACCAGGGCGTTGCAGCCAGTGGTTGGTGGAAGCAGGTGTCCCTGCAAGATCTTTGCCTTTGCGCCCCACTCTGTCCCCTCCCTATTGTCCTGTCATACAAACTGTCAATTGAGTCTACAGCAGGAAGGAAGGGAAGGAGGCAGGACACAATGTGCTTGAGGGGCGTGGATTTCTTTCCAGATGGCAGAAGTAGCTGAGTTCCTCAGCAAGAATGTGGAGGAGGGTGTTGGAGGCGGGTGAGTGGTAAACAAAGCAGGTAAAGAAATTGGGAGTCATGGAAACTCACCGAAATTGGGGGCGGGGGGAAGATTAATTGGCCACGGAAGCCCTGGAATAAAGGTTGGTTCCAAATGTAACCATATTGATGAAACACAGAGGGTCCCCCCCCCCTTATGGCAGCAGGCAGAGTGCATGTCCTGTGGAGTCCCCATGGGATGTGGTGGCCGCCACCAAGCCCGACATGCTGTTGAGCACATACGAGTAATCCCTGGAGACCCCAAGAAGTATTGGGGGCTTGGAAAGGGGTTGAGTGTCTTTGTGAGTATATGCATCCTTATAAATCAATGAGATGTGGGTATAAATGTGACCCCACTGAGCAAGCTGGGGACATGTGACCTGCTGTGGGTTTCATGTTTGTCTCCTCCTTTAGACTATGAAGTCGCTGAGGTCATGAACCTTGTCTCTGATTTTTGCAACTCTTCCCGCCTGCCTTATTCCTTCCTCCCCAGTACTGAGCATAGCCCTGGCACGTATGGCGTTCACTCAGTGATTGTACGCGTAATGAATACACGAATAAAGAATGCACGAATTAAACACTCTCACGTGGACGTCTGTCCACAGGCCCACACCACCCTTCATACCCGATCGACTCCAGCTTCCTTCCTGAGCTTCTGGCCCCCGTCCATCTGCCACGAGAGAATAAATGTGCTTTCTTAGCATCATTCAGCCTGACATTTAAAATTATAGAATGGCGGAGCTGGAAGGGAACTTACCTGTGAAGTCCAAAGCTTTTGATGAGATCTGAGCTTCTTATAAGAAAACCCAAGGTAAATTTCAGTAAACTCCCTTTTATGTGAAATCCAAACAACCAGGAAATGCAAAGGATTGGAATCTCTTATATAGGTTCTGACATATTTTTATCTGTAAGAATATTTTCTATGTGAAAAGGTCTATATGGGATGTTACATCCTTTCTCTTACATAAACCCATCGAATTCCCACCCTGTCTCTTTAAGTAATGAGAGAGCATACAAGTGGGGGAGGGGCAGAGAGAAAGAGAGAGGGAGGGAATCCCAGGCAAGCTCTGCCCTGTCAGCACAGAGACCCATGTGAGGCTTGAACTCACGAGCTGTGAGATCATGACCTGAGCCAAAGTAAGTGTTGGATGCTTAACCGACTGAGCCACCCAGGCGCCCCAACCCCATTCTATAAAAGTTAAATTACTTGCCCCCAGTTGGTCAGCTAGCAGGTGGCAACCAGGGTGCAAGGCGGGCTACAGATTGTAGGTTTAGAAGCCACCCACCACGTGGTGGGAAACTTACTATTTCATGAACAACCAAGAGGCAAGCTCTTGATACCAAACACAGCATCCAGCTTCGCACAATCTCTGTTTCTTCTGCAGCCCCAGAGCCATGGTGCAAAATCCCCAAATACAAGTTCACACGCTGTTCTGCTAATTCTCCTGTGCTGTGACCGGGTCTGAAGTCAGTGTTACCCTGGATGCGGAGGAGGTTTGTGTTTACTACTGCCCCAGTAAGAAATTACCACAAACTTCGTGTTTGAGAAATCCTCCGCTTCTAGAAGCCAAGAGTCTGAACAGAGCCTTACAGAGCTCATGTCCGCTGGGCTCATTCCTTCTGGAGACTCCAAGGGGAATCCGTTCCTTTCCCCTTCCAGCTTCTGGAGGCCATTAGTGTTCCTTGGTTAGTGGCCCCGTTACATCAGTCTCTCCTTCCAGCGCCACCCTGCCTTCTCCTGACTCCGAAGCGTCCTGCATCCTTTCATACCGGCCCCCGTGATGACAGCGGCCCATGCGATAACCCAAGATCATCTCCCCGATGCGAGACTCGTATTTTAATCACACCTGCCAAGTCCCTCTTTCCATACTGGTTCTGGGGGTTAGAGTACCACCATATTTGAAGGTCAGGGAGAACTGGATTGTCCTAATGTATTAGGTTCTGTGTTTTCCAAAGAAACATTTTTAAATATTACTCCGCAAGGGATTTATCTGGGAAGAGGACGGGAAGGCTAGAGAACGCAAGGCCTGCTCTCCCAAGAAGGAAAGAAGGTATCTAGTGTCTGGAATAGACTGTCCTCATGGATCTGTCCCCCTCCGTCTCGGGGTCCAGAGTGGAGGTGGCAGTGACCAGACAGCACCCACGAAGAGAGACGACATTCCTCCGTCCTTCCACCTGAGCCTCTGCCACCGGAAGTGGAAGGAACACCAAGTGCCAGGACTTCTGTGTGTTTCCAACAGCCGTTCATGTCAACTTTGGGGAAGGTAGGGGACAGGGTTTGGGTCTCAGCTTGAGAGTCTGGGCTGTCTCAGTCCTAGGAGTCGAATTGTGCGAGCACGTCTTGGGGGGGACCGTGGGGCTGACCCGCCGGAAGCCTCTCTGCCTATAGAACGCAGGAGCCGCTGGACGAGGCCCGCCCCACCGGTGGCTGGAAATAGTGGAAGCCACATGCTCAGAGCGTGAGACATTGAATGGCTTTGGGGGACAGGGGCCACGTCTGTCCCTCATGTCACCTCCTGCACCAGCCCCTTGGGCTCGCGACCAAGAAAGTTAAACAGTGAGTACAAGCTAAAGGAACCTTTATCTCTAAATCTCTGGGGACAACAAGAATGCAGACAAGTGTTCAGGACTGGGCAGCCCAGTGCCATGGATTTGGGCATCAGCAGGAAGGGCACAGGTGCTTTTTGTGGCAGCCTCCGGGGCTCCCTGGGCCTTAGCCAGCAGTGCGCAGGGGAGGAGAACAGCCGTGAAACCCACTTCAGGATTCCCTCCAGGAATAGGAAAGGATAAAGGGCCTTGAAGGTGAGCAGAGGCTCCTGGGATTTTGAGTTTCAGGGAAACCAGAGAATATCTGCAGCAAAATCAGACTTTAAAATATTAATAGCAGTCTTGGGGCACCTGGGTGGCTCAGTCGGTTAAGCGTCCGACTTCGGCTCAGGTCATGATCTCACGGTTTGTGAGTTTGAGCCCCACGTCTGGCACTGTGCTGACAGCTCAGAGCCTGGAGCCTGCTTCAGACTCTGTGTCTCCCTCTCTCTCTGCCCCTCCCCCGCTCATGCACCCATGCTCGCTCACTCTCTCTTTCTCAAAAATAAACTAAAAAATAAAATATTAATAGCTGTCTTAATTTCCCTGTTACTTTCTGTTACCCCACAACCCCCGGACCATTTTCTGTTTCAAGCCCAGGCTTTGAGGTGTTCATTGCCATGGAGAAGTGATGTTAGCGCCAAAAATAGAAAGAAAGAAATAAAGAAACAGCTTTGAGTTTCAAAAGCCTGGCCTTGAGGGTCCTTTAGGCATAAACAGTAGATTTGGACTAATACCTGTAAAAGTTAGGGGAAGGCATCTTACCTCAAGACAAACTCAAGATTCCAGGACTTTGCTGGGAAGGGTTAGAAAGACAGAGGAGAAGCCAGGACCGGGTGTGAGTTATGTGTTGGGGGGGGAAGGTTAGGGTGCAGTATACTCTACTTGTCACTGGTCTGGGGGAGAGAGAATCTTTAGTTCATTGGGGAAACCTGTGAACAAACAGACTTTGGACCTGTCTGCCCTAAGGAGCACCCTAGGGGAAAGGCCAGGCAGCAGAAAAGCACAGGTGTCTTACACAGACTCACCGCACAGGTGCCGGGGTCCCAGACCACCTCTTGCCCTTCAGCAGAGGCTTGCCAGTAGCTGAGGGGCAGCACAGTAATTGCCCTGATGAGCAAATCGAGTCCTAATGGGACCAGAACGTCTCAGCAGAGATGCATACCCACAGATGTTGCTATTTTGACATCGCTGACCACCCCTCTTATTTCCAATCCACACACAGTCCCAACGAAGGGGAAATCCCACATAGATTGTGATTCCGTTTAGGCTATTCTAGCATAAGAAGGACTTGAAATAAATCAGATTTCGTTGTAGGGAAAGAAAGAAGATCACATTCTGTGCCCATCTAAATTAGAGGACTGAACTTTGCGTTCTCTGCTTCCTGTGGACGCATTTACAGGAGGGCCCACAGTCCCTGGCTTGTCACAAGGTGGCGTTTTGACAAGGCCAAAGTTTAGATCCTTCAGGCAGGGAAATGAGTGTTTCATGCAAGATGTGCGTCCACATGTTCCCCAGCATCCCAGGGCTGCTCTTGTGTGTGAAGTGACTCTCCCTGAGGGTCTGTAACGATCATCTACAACTTCGTTTTCATTTACCTATCATGTCGTTCAGAACTGGGGGCAGAGCGGGGACAGGGAAGGTGGCCAGAGAAAACTCTACACTGCGTGCTGTCTGTGAATTGGAAGATTTGGAACTGCCTTGGGGTATAAACGGCCCGGAGGTAATCTGTGCTATGTTGGACCGCTCAGAAACCTGGTTCAACCAGCAGAGGCTAGCTAGAAAACTCTGCGGCTGGGTTTTGAATGTCTTGTGCACGATTTTGCACTCGCCCCAAACTAGAGAGAACAGCATGATGAGCTCCTTGAGTTGTAATGATTGACATTCTGGTGGTTTGAAAATACAGTTTTAAAATGGGAACACTTTGTCTTAAAAGCAAGGCAATGCCAGGCTGGGGGGCACACAGGACCTCTCCATTCACACACCCGGGGTGTGCTTCCTTCTCCAAAGGGAGCGAGATTGTGCGCATGACCAATACTCAGTATTCAATAGCTATAACATTCCTCAGTCCAGCCATCTGGCGAAGCGGGGGGCGGGGGTCGCCTCTCTCTCTCCTCCTCTTCAGAGTGTGCAGGTGGTAATGGGCACTTGCCTTTCAGCCTCCTTCAACCCCCACTAGTGCTCTCAACACCAAGTGTCACCGTCTGTGAGCCAGACAGGGGGCTGGACGCCGGAGGGGGAGAATCAAGGGCCTGGCACTTGAGGGCGCTGTGGTCTGGAAGTGGTCTTCTGAATGGCTCACTCGTCCACTTAGGTTTGAAGGGCTGGGTTTCAAACCAGGCTTCACTTCACCCCAGGGACCCCCTGGGCGGCGGCTGAATGGCCAAGGGCCTCCTGACGCTGTGATTCCGGAGAATGCTGGACGGGACGGTGGTGGGTTCCTAATTCACAGTATGTTTTTCACGTAGGTGCTCTCCCTTGGTTCTCGCAGCGCTTCTCGGAGGTGGGTCCTTCACAAGACCATCTTTGTAGAACTGAAGATACAACGATCAGCGATGCTGACTGATTTACAAGACATTCCACAGCAACAGACTTTCTGCTGTGATTCAAACCCTTGCCTAGTGCCTTAAAGTACATTCTTTAATAACCCCCCCCCACACACACACCCAGGTGAGGGTTTTTTAGGTAGGCACACAGCTCTTTGCTTTCAGAAATAAATATATTTCTCTGTTGGTCAGGACGGGAAAGGTTATATTATGGTAACAACCACAATGACAGGGCCCTGCTAGGGGACAGAAGGTTGAATGCCTGGGGACTTGGGAGGGACATGTAATAGAACAGCCACCTGGGCAATGGAAGGGTCCTGGAGCTAGCTCACGGACACCCTAGTTTCCAATCTTCCCAATTTCAGAGTCTGAGAAGGTAGCCTCCCTTCATGTTCTTTCAAAATCCCATGTGTCCCCAGAATCATATCTGCCTCCTCTCCTGATGAGAGAGAGCTTGCATGACCAGCAGCCTCACAGGCCACAGTGCGGGGAACGGGATCCTCCCAGCTCGCACCTCCCATCTGTCTCCTCATGCAGTTGGTTTCAGCCACTCAGGTGGGCCTGGGGAGTTTCCTTCCAGAAGAGGAAGGACGCTGGCCTCTCAGATCTGAGAGTGAGTCCATTTCACTCCTAGTGTCACTAATGACCCCAGTAGAGCTCATTGAAGACAGTCTCTCGTGGGCACGATGTGCAAGAAGGTCCTCAGGTTCATGAAGGTGTTTGAGGTCTCTGGACACAAAGCCACAGGTGGAGCTAGCAGGCTTGGTGGATGACCTTTCCAAGGTTCTAATAGATCCTGTTCTTTAAAAAAAATTTTTTTTTAAGTTTATTTATTTTTGAGAGAAAGAGGCAGAGTGTGAGTGGAGGAGGGGCAGACAGAGAAGGAGACACAGAATCTGAAGAAGGCTCCAGGCTCTGGGTAGTCAGCACAGAGCTCAATGCAGGGCTTGAACCTATGAGTGGTGAGATCTTGACCTGGGCTGAGTCGGAGGCTTCACCGACTGAGCCCTGCCCAGGCATCCCTAATGGGTCCTGTTCTGACCACACTGTCTGTGATGTGGTCACATAGAAACCCATAGAAATCCTGTAATCTTTTAAAACATAGCAGGCACCATTGTGTCAATTTCTAAAAAGGGCAATATTTATGGCAATTTTATTACCTTCTTTTGACATTTTTTCAATTTACTTTAATATTTGAAAGCCTCAACGTTGGAAATTGGCCTTTGGCGGTGTCTGAAAGTTTTGCCCAAACTTCTCAATTGTGTAGGAGACTTGGTCCCAAGAACAGGGTATTGTTTCATAGGCATTGGTTTATTCAGGTTCTAGATTTCATTTATTAACTTCTCTAAGTCACATTAAGAAATTACTAATCTGCTGTTCTGCTACCACAGACTGGCTTTGGGGAATTTGAGGCAGTGGTTGGAGTCATTATGGCTCTAAAAATTTTCACTGCTTCCAATCGTGCATCATCAGGGAAATGCAAATAAGACAGTGAGATACAACTACACCCCTATTAGGATGGCCAAAGTCCAGAACACTGACAATGCCAAATGCTGACAAGAACGTGAAGCAAAAAGAACATTCACGCGTTGCTAATGGAACAGCCACGTTGGGAGACAGTTTGGCACTTTCTCATAAAACTAATGCTACTCTTACCATATGATTCAACAATCACGCTCTTTGGTATTTACCCAAAGGAGATGAAAGTTCAGGTCCACACCAAAACTTGCACATGAATGTTTATAGCAGCTTTATACATAATTGCCAAAATGTGGAAGCAACAAGATGTCCATCAGTAGGGGAACAGATAAATAAACGGTGGTCCATCCAGACAATGACAGATGATTCAGCGCTAGGAACAAATGAGCTAGCAAGCCATGAAAAGACATGGCAGAACCTTAAATGCATATTTCTAAATGAAAACAGCCAACCTGAAAATACTCCATACTGTAGGGTTCCAACTATATATTCAGGAAAAGGTAAAACTTTGGAGACAATAATAAGATTAGTGGTGAGCAATGGGAGAAGGGATAGGGAGAGAACAGCCAGAACACAGAATTTTGAGAGCAGTGAAAATATTCTGTATGATATAATAATGGTGGATATACATCATTACACATCTGCCCAAACCCACAGACTGTACAACACCAAGAATGATGCCTTGTGTACCCTGTGGACTTTGGGTGATTATAATGTGTCTTTGTAGGGTAATTAACATACCATTCTGGAAGCGATGCTGATAATGGGGGAAGCTAAGTATAGGTGGGGATAGGAGTATATGGGAAATCTCTGTATCTCCCTCTTAATTTTGTTGTCAACCTGAAACTGCTCTTAAAAATTGTCTTAAAAAAATAAAAAACAAACAAAAAACCCCGTTCATCTCAAATGTGCAGATAATGGGCGCCTTTATTTTTAAATTATCAGCATAATTGCCTCAGTTTCCCATGAATTGCAGTAAATAAATAAGTTATATAGGTGTGTGTGTGAATCACCATAAAACATATAATATTGAATAAAATGTTTTGATATATCAGTTATCAAACTTATAATCAACTTTGATTCTTTCCAAAAACAATGCACCGTAGGCTACTTTGACGTGAACATTTCTCATGCTTTCTTTTACGTCCTATCTGTTTTCCAACCAGTATCTGCACTGTTCGATTTGGAACATGTGCTCGGTTGGTTCAGTTTAGGGTTTGTGAATCCCCAAACCAGCCCAGCCATGTGGTGATGAATCCAGGGTCTCTGGACTTAGGTAATTGTGATGGTCATTGGGGCTGGTCACCACTTTCCCCAACACTTCCCCTCTGTCACTTCCTGTCTTCCCTGTGATGGAGGAGGTCCGGCGATCACTCCAGCTAAGGAGTTGTAAGTAGCAGCATGCCCTCCTGGTCCAGAGCATTCGACTCCTGCCATGAGATGTCTGGGGGCTTTCCTTCCCTTTGCCAGGAAAACCGATGACCTTCCAGATTATGGCTGCTCTGTCCAGTTTGGGTGCTGGAGTCAGGATGCCCCCGAGCTGGGATGGACATATAACATAAGAGAGAAATAAACCTTTGTTATTTAAGCCCCTGAGGTCTTTTTCTCCCTGTGGTATAGCCTAGCCCAACTTAATTGATAGGGAATATACTGTATTACTTAAGGAAGGCATTTTAAACTGCGTTGCTTTCCGGTCTGAAAAGATGATGCATTGTTAAATTTATTTTTATATGTTTTTATCTCTACTGCAATCAAGAGATCCTATGACGTCATATTAATGCCTTGGGAAGCTTTGGATCCCATGGGAAATAATCATATATTTCTATCTATACTTGAACACATTTCCTCAATATTCAAAACAAGCATTTTGCTGTTTTAAATGCCACGCCTCAGTCAGTTGCCCATCATAGGAAGAGTGGAAGATGACAGTTTTATGGGAGAGAATGGGTCATTTTGAATCTGGGCTCCTTCTCTGCAACCAGAGAAGCGAGTCCACCATTTTTATGCAAATTTTAGTTTACAAGAAGAGCAAATTTTACTGTGAGAAATAATCTCATAATATGAAACAAAGTTTGAGGTCTTTCTGGCTGATAACATCAACAACCATCATTCTTTTTAAAAAAATTTTTTTAGTAGTTTATTTATTTCAAGAGAGAGAGAGCAAGTGGAGGAGGGGAAGACAGAGAGGGAGAGAGAGAGAGAATCCCAATCCCAATATGGCGCTTGAACTCGTGAATCATGAGCTAAAACCAAAAGTTGGACACTTAACCAACTGAGCCACCCAGGTGCTCCAGCAAGCATCATTCTTAATCTGCTTATAGAACATTCTAAGAAGCACATCATGAACTGGGAAGAAAAAGAGTGTAGAGATTCAGACATACCTGGGACCACATTCCAGCTAGTGAGCTGACTGCTGGGCGATCTTGGGCAAGAAGTGTAGTCCTTCTGTCCCGGCTCTGACAGCAGTAAAACTGGGCTAATAATGTATCACAATGATTCAATGAGAGAATGCATGTAGAGTGCTCAGCACACAGGGCGTTTAATAAGTGGTGGTAGTTGTTTTTGTTGTTACTATTATTTGGCAGATTTGTGAAATGGTAGCAATTCTAAGGCAGAAAAATCATTTTAAGAGAAGAAAGGAATAGAGCCTCGGTCATATCTAAACCTACTTGCTATGGAGTGATTGAAATATCCATTATCAACATTGGGGTGGGTAACACAGCAATACAATTTTCTGCAGTGAAATTGCTTGTATCAGCCAGAGGGTAGAAAAAGAAATAGAATGAAGCTGTGTCCCTCTTTGATGACATCCAGCACAGCACATATTTGTTGAGCATAAAGAAAGAGGCGGTGTGGTCAGAGAGGAAAGCGCACAGAATTCAGAAACAGGTGGGATTCAGTGAGAGATCTAACCTTCCTCCTTTTTTTAAAAAAATGTTTTT
>NC_043712.1:82367395-82383072 GCF_006229205.1 Suricata suricatta
GGACAAGATTTTGAGGCTGAGAAGTTTCCAGAGTCTGGGCTCTGAACCATTAGGTTGAGTTACTTCTTCTGATAGTGGATGCCAGACCAAACATCTTGTTCACAGAAGCTCTTCTAGTATCATTATATCTCTTCTCTAGTATAGAATAACACTTCCCATCCCCCACAAATTCTCCACGTACACCAGGATGCACTAGAAGGGCACTTCCTTTACAAAATGTCTTTCTATCGCCTGCGTTCTCTCTGTTCTCTTTCTCTTGAGCCCTGAGGTATTAACTAAGCCTCTAAGGTGATTTGTCCATCAGATCTATTCCATACTGTGAGGAAGCCCAAGTTCTTAAGAGTCAAAACTACTCTAAGTATGGAACACAGAACACAAGTGTGGTATTAGAAGTTACCCCACCCCATTACACGTGGAGAAAGACGGTCTTACCCCCAACAGCTCAGGACGTGTTTCCAGTTTGACGAGGCACCTGGCAGAAAGCTCTGAGATGTCTGAAACGAGCAGACACTCCCACTTTTTCAAAAGCTCCCAGCCTGTTCACGAAGGTGGTGGTGAGTTATTTGTGAAATGTTTGAAGTTGTAAAGGAACCAGGAGTAATTGGTGGCCCTCTGACCCACGAGTTCCTTTTGCTTTTGATGAGAATTATAGCCACTTAATGTCCACATCAGAAGTGTCGATTGGTTCTTTTTTTTTAATTTATACTTTATTGTCAAGTTGGTTTCCATATAATACCCAGTGCTCTTCCCCACAAGCGCCCTCATCCATGACCATCACCCCCTTCTGCTTTCCACTTCCCCCTCAGCCCTCAGTTTGTTTTTATTCAAGAGTCTCCCATGATTTGCCTCCCTCCCTCTCCCTAACTCTTTTTTTCCCCTTCCCCTCCCCATGGTCCTCTGTTAGGTTTCTCCTGTTAGACCTATGAGTGCAAACATATGGTATCTGTCCTTCTCTGCCTGACTTATTTCGCTTAGCATGACACCCTCGAGGTCCATCCACTTTGCTACAAATGGCCATATGTCATTCCCTCTCATTGCCATGTGGTACTCCATTGTGTATATATACCACATCTTCTTGATCCACTCACCAGGTGATGGACGTTTAGGCTGTTTCCATGACTTGGGTATTATTCAAAGTGCTGCTATGAACATTGGGGTACATGTGCCCCTATGCATCAGCACTCCTGTATCCCTTGTCAATTCGTTCTTGATAGCAGGATTTGGGAAACATAAATGATCAGTGGCTTTGACAGAGTTCTTGGAACCAGAATTAGGGAATGACAGTGCCTGAGGAGCATGCTTTTAGGGTGAATCAAAACAGAACAGCGTCCCCAGTGCAGGGCAGTGGCTCTGGCCCAGAGTGGGTTTTCTTATCGACAACTTGCTTATTAGCCTCAGAGACTGGCCAGGATTTAACTGATTTTATCACTTCCTGGGTATCTTAGTCTACTCCAGCTGCTATAAGAAAACATCATAGACTGGGTGGCTTAAACAATAGAAATGTGTTTCTTGTGGTTCTGAAGGCTGAGAAGTTCAAAATGAAGGTGCCAGCAGACTCGGCTTTTACTGAGCTTGCAGAATTGGTGCCTGCTGCACACTCACATGGGGGAGAGAGAGAGCCAGAGAGAAAGAGAGAGAAAGTTCTAGTCTCTTGCTCTTTTGGAACTAAAACCATCACGGGGTCATCCCCCTTGTGGCCTCATCTAAACCCAGTCACTTCCCCAGATACCATATGTTTGCAGTCATAGGTCTAACAGGAAAACAGGAGACACCTAATGGGGGACCAGGGGAAGGGGAAGATGGAAAGAGAATTGGGGAGAGAGAGGGATACAAAACCTGAGAGACTACTGAATACTGAAAACGAACTGAGGGTTGAAGGGGAAGGGGGCAGGGAGAAAGAGGTGGTGGTGATGGAGGAGGGCACTAGTGGGGAAGAGCACTGGGTGTTGTATGGAAACCAATTTGACAATAAACTATTTAAAAAATAAATAAATAAACCTAGTCACTTCCCAAATGTCCCACCTCCTAATATCACATCGGGGGTTAGGGTTTCAACATATATTTTTGGTGGGACACTAATATTCAGCCCATAACACTTGGTAATTATGGATCCTTATTAAAAATTGGGACCATTAATTGCATCTTGCTGGTTTCCCTCTTTTCTCCTGTTTCCTGGTCCCTGAATTCCATTCTCCTCCCTTCTTCGTCCTGCTCTTGTCCTAAGAGGCCAAACTCAATAGACTGCTTGCCCTCTGGATTTTAGTCAGTTTAGCCAATGAAAAGTACCAGCAGAAGATCAGAGGGTAGAAGGAGAAAAACTACGTATTTATCTCTTCTTACGTCCTTGCCTTCTTCATATTGATCTGGAAATGGCTGCTTCCCTCTGTGACCAAAACTTGTGTCTGTCAGCATTGTGTTCCCCATGTGGGGTTCTCACGTCAGTTTCCCATCCTCCCCTTCAGGCCCAGAAGGTTGGTGGCTTCCTGATGGCTGGGTTCCGGGCATCTCATGATCTCTCCTCTCTTCCTTAAATCAGGATTTTCAATCTCAACACTATTGATATTTGGGCCATATAATGCCTTCTCGTGGAGGGACTGTCCTGGGAATTTTAGGTAGGATGTTTAGCGCTGTTCCTAACCTCCACCCACAAGGTACCAGTAGAAGCTACCTTAGCTGTGAGAGCCAAAAATATCTCCAGATAATTCCCCATGTCACCTGGGATGCAGTCATCCCTAGGCTGAAAACCAACTACCTTAAACCTATTTCTGTAAACGATCCTTTCGTTTAAAAACATCTTAAAAATTGTTTTAATGTTTTTTATTTATTTTTGAGAGACAGAGAGAGACAGTGCGAGCAGCAGTGGAGGGTCAGAGAGAGAGGGAGGCACAGAATCCGAAGCAGGCTCCAGGCTCTGAGCTGTCAGCACAGAGCCCCATGCGGGGCTTGAACCCACGAACTGTGAGATCATGACTTGAGCCAAAGCCAGACACTTAACCAACTGAGCCAGCCGGGCGCCCCTAAAAACATCTTTAAACTTTCTGGTGTGTTGTCTATTTCCTGCCAGGAGGCTGATGAAAACAGAGATAAATAATAAAGGAGATGGGATTTATTTATCACTGATCACACACGTTGGAGGAATCATCTAAAACATGGGATCCAAGGAAGAAAACACTGTAAAAAGGGTCTTGATTGATGGAAAGTCTAAAAGTATCATCTCAATGAAGTAGAACCATTGGCAGGTCTACGTGATTGCCTCACTGAAGCTGTTATTTCAAAAGGGGGGTGCAGCATAGGGAAGAGGTGCATGGTCTAAACTCTTGGGTACGTGACTGTAACCATGGTTCTAGGCTTGTCATGCTCAAGTTCAGCTCCCAGCTCCACCACATACTACTAGTCCTATGACCTTGGGCATGTTCATCTCTCTAAGATGGGGCCTTGACAGGGTTACTGGTATCTGGTAGTTCTTTCCTCATCTGGAAAATGGGTCTAACACCTTCTCAGATTATTGTGACGATTAAGTGACATAATTAATATATATGTGAAATTCTTAGGATAGTCCTGGCATGTTGTAAACTTTATGATAATGATAATAGGATTATTTCTGAATCACACACAGACACATTTCACCATGCCACACTAGGCACATCCTTGTTAATCATACAGACACACCCTACAAGGCACATGCTTATTAATCATGACGAATATGCTAAACCTGACTTTGGTTTATTTATCTGATATATAAATCCATATTTGCTATAAAGATTTTAAAAATACTAGTATTCCTTCTTTTAAACATACCTTGCATATCCTACTCCATTCCTCAGATTTAGCCATCTGTTAAGTGGTCGACTTTAGCTCAGGTCATGATCTCACAGTTCGTGGGTTCGAGCCCCATATTGGGCTCTGTGCTGACAGCTGGAGCCTGCTTCGGATTCTGTGTCTCCCTCTCTCTCACCTCTCCCGCTCATGCTCTGTCTCTCAAAAATGAATAAACGTTAACAGCAACAACAAAACCTTCACCGTGTTGCCATTTTTGTTGGTCAAAACTGTCAAATATTGCAATGCCATCTCATTCATTCTAATAGTGTCGTGTGTTCTTCTAATTTTTTTAATGTTTATTTAATTTTTTGAGAGAGAGAGAGTGAGAGAGTCAGAACACAGGTGGGGGAGGAGCAGAGAGAGAGGGAGGCATAGAATCCAAGGCAGGCTCCAGGCTCTGAGCTGTCTGTCAGCACAGAGTCGAACATGGGGCTCAAACCCACAAAGTGGTTCCACACAGTGAATCAAAGTTTATTTAGACCCTCCTTTGTTGATAAAAGTTTTCCAGCACTATTGCTGTATACAGACTAGGGTGCAATTAATACCGGAGAAAAATCTTTGCACAGATTGATGAGTATTTCTGCAAAATGGAATCCTAACATAGAATGACGGGTGAAAGGGCACATATTCATTTAAAAACTCAACAGATTTGCCCACCTTCACCCACTCACTGACGGGGTACCAGAGTGCGTCTTCCTCAATCCTCATCATAAGCTTTTAAGTTTCCTCAAATGTGACAGGGATAGAAAAAGAAAGCTCCTTACGGCTTTAATTTGCATTTCCTTGAATACCAGTAAGGTTAAATATCTTTTCTTGTGCTTATTGGATTTTTACTTTTCTTATGTAAATTGCTTGTTCATATCACTCACCCATTGATTGGAATATTTATCTTTTTCATATCAATTTGTAGGAGCTCTTTGTAGATGCTAGATATATAACTTCTGTTTGTTACACATGTTGCAAATCTCCCTGTTTGTCCCTTGTCTGTTTAACTTAGTCTATGGTGTCTTTCATCGCTCAGAAGTTATCATTCTTTATGTGATCACCTCTATCAGCTGTTTCCTTGTGAGCTGTGGAGTGATTGGGCCCGGCTTCTAGAATTCTGGGGCACTAACTAAGGTACCCTCAAGTCAGAGCCTGGATGTTGCTTTGGACTGAGATGTCTGTGGTTTATTTTTTTAGCCTTCATATTAACAGTGGTATATTTTCTCTTGGAAAAAAATATACTGCACACACTCAAATCCAAAACTGAGGACAATGCTACTTGCTCCTCCAACTCAAATATAGAAAAAGAATGTTCTTGGGGTGCCTGGGTGGCTCAGTCAGCTAAGCATCTGACTCTTGATTTCCACTCAGGTCATGATCTCAGGTCATGCAATCAGGCCCCACATTGAGCTTGTAGAGGCTGCTTGAGATTCTCTCTCTCCCTCTCTCTGCCCCTCCCATGCTCACGTGCTCACTCTCTCTCAAAAAAAATTAAATTAATTAAATTAAAAAGATAAAGAATATTGTTAGACCATCTCATTAAAACACACACATGGAGTCCTTTGTGAATATGATATTTTAATAAGAAATAATGAAAAGCCAGTGAATGAATGAATGAAATGTGTTTATGTGGACATCTGTTTCTTAAAAAGCAACCATTTAAACTTACCATGTGCTCTGGAGTAATGCATCAATAAGCAATTGTTTAGATACTATCTGCCAGCACAGGATGCTATTATTTTTTTATTATTCTTATCATAAAGCTTGAAACTGTAACTCCATGATGATTTTCAAGGTCATGTTCATGGTAAGCGGCAAAACCAGAAATGAACCCAGCTTTTCCTTACTCCTGTTTACATACAGTTTATGTATATTGGTATGTGGTGCGTGCATGCGTGCATGTGTGGCTATGGGATGTATGTCTAGGCGTGTGCTTCTTTTTCCTCTATTCGTCTCTGTGTAGTGTGACTTTCTGTGCATCCCTGTACGTTCTAGATGTGTGCATGTGTATGTGTCTGTATGGAGTGAAGAAAAAGAAGTTAAGGGAAAAGAGATTTTTAAAGTGAGGCTGGCAGGCTGGGACCTGGGAAGAGGTGACGCTGTAACTGGGGACCGTAGGTAGGCTGTCCCCACGATCCCCGCTTCCTGTGAGGACGCCTGTCCTTCTCTCTCGAAATCCCATACCTTCACAGAGACACCTAGCATAATGTCTGACCAAATATTTGGATACCATGGGCTCGCTGACAGCCAGAATTGACTGTCACAGAGAGACAACTGTGTTTTCTCAAATGCATTTGAAGCATGTATTATATGATTTTTCTCCTCTGTTTACACACTTAGTTTTTTATTATTATATTTTTATATTTTATTATATTTTTTATGTTTACATTACTATGTTACATTAGACTCTCTTTGCATCCCTAAGAGAAGCCATGCCCGTTTTTTGCACACTGGATTTCCAAACATTCTAAGAGATTCAAAATAACAATCTTTGGCATGGACACCAGACACTGGGGACAAGTGACAAAGTCTTTTTGGAGAGCAGTTTGAGAGGATTAATCAAAATTTTAAATACATCTCTTATGACCTAACGGGTCCATTTCTTCCTCTGTGTCCCTAAAAACACATTTGTAGATGAACAAAGACACTGGCAAAGTCGTTCATCATAACATTCCGTGCAAGCTGAAAACTGGAAACCCCCAACATGTCACTAGGAGGGGAACAAATGAACAAGTAAATATCTAAGAAATCCTAGCAGCAGTCAAAAAGAACATGCTACATGTATACATATGTACCAGCTCAGAACTCTCTGATACTGATCATTTAAATGAAAGCAAGCTTCAGAACAATGAACACAAAGCGACATCACTCTATGAAAAAAAAAACCATATTTCCATATGTTCGTTATGATATAAATACAAATAAGATAATTTCGATCATATCTATCACACTGGTAATAATTGTTGCCTCTGGAAGGGGGTCACGGAGGACTGCTATTTTTCTGTGCTGGCTGCATTTTTACAATGAAAGTACTAATATAATTTCTATATAATTTCAGTTTAAGATTAAAAGTTTTAAGTTTACAAAATATACTTTCATCCTAAATATTAGAAGTTGGTTTTAGGGCGCCTGGGTGGTTCAGTCATTTAAGCGTCCAACTTCGGCTCAGGCCTGATCTTGCAGTTTGTGAGTTCAAGCCCCACGTTGGGCTCTGTGCTGACAGCTCAGAGCCTGGAGCCTGCTTTGGATTCTGTGTCTCTCTCTCTTTCTCTATCCCTCTCTTGCTCACTCTCTGTCTCTCTGTCTCAAAAATAAATAGACATTTAAAAAAAAAGTTGGTTTTGAACCTCAACATGTTAACTATGTACCTTCAAAGACAAATTAACAAGTTACAAAGTAGTGGATACAACATTTTAAATGTATATTGAAAAATTAAATAATGAACTCTTATAATATTATTTTAATCTGCAACATACAATGTCTAATCTCAAGACAAAAAGTGAATGTATTTTATTTATTTATTTTTTAATTATTTTTCATCTTTATTTATTTTTGAGACAGAGAGAGACAGAGGGTGAACAAGGGAGGGACAGAGCGAGAGGGAGACACAAAATCTGAAGCAGGCTCCAGGCTCTGAGCTGTCGGCAGAGAGCCTGATAAAGGGCTCAATCCCACAAACAGCGAGATCATGACCTGAGCCAAAGTAGGACACTTAACTGACTGAGCCCCCCAGACGCCCCAAATGTATTTTATATAAAGTTAGATAATGGTTCTCTGATAAGAATCTTCTGCTAATTTGGATAACACAAGCAGATATGAGGTCTAATTTTAGCTCACATGATAGTTCTTTGAAAACCAAAGATACATTATCCTTTCATAAAATATTATCTATGTTACTAAACAATCTCCAACATGCTGGGCATTTTGCCTCAGTATTTCACAGTAATAACCAAAGGGAGAGAGAAAGTAATAACAATATGATTTAATAAACATGGTTTCATATAAAAAACTAACAAACAAGTGGGAATATTTCCTTATCATTTCTTTAGAGAAACTAAAATGTCCTCTAGGCCATTAAAAGGTGAAAATTGTCTTCTGATACTTTTATTACACCAATCAATAATATATGTAACTTTTCACGAGAAGGTTTCTTGCTTTTGAGAAAAAACAAAATAATAATATAATAAAATCTCACATTTATGTTTATTCTTATGTATGAATTTAAGTTTTTATTTAATAGAAGAAAGGGTAAAAAAAAAATCCCTGCCTTGCTTTATCATTGGGGACACCTTTCTCAAGAGAATAAGCTATCCCGGAGAACCTGGGGGCTCAGTCGGTTAAGTGTCCGGCTTACGCTCAGGTCATGATCTTGTGGTTCGTGGGTTCGAGCCCCGTATCGGGCTCTGTGCTGGCAGCTCGGAGCCTGGAACCTGCTTCAGAGTCTGTGTCTCCCTCTGTCTCTCTGTTCCTCCCCTGCTCGCACTCTGTCTCTCTCTCTCTCTCAAAAATAAAGATTAAAAAAACAAAAATAATTAGAAAAAAAGAGAATAAACTATTCTGAGTCAGCTAGACCCTTGTCCCTTCTGTAGCGATGAAGGTCCAACAGAAGGACCCCCTGTCTTGCCACAGAGCGCGATTTCCCCATTTTCGTGGTCCTGGATGGGTACCTCTCTCTGTCCATCCCACCTGATTCTCTCGGCCAGGAATTCCCTTATAACCTCCCGTGTCATGAGTCCTCATTCACGTACCCAAATTGGAACCGGCTTTGTGGCCATCTATCTCCGTGGTCAGACGGGCCCCGGGCTTGGTTCCATGTTTTGCAGCTAACTGTCTTGAAGTCCTTAACACTTCTGTCTTTGAACTTGTGTTTTGCACGTGAAGCCTGATGGAACCGTGGAGTATGCACACTGGGTGTGCAATATGCGTGTCTCTCTTCCTTGCTTATTGTGTTCAAGACATTTCATGAGCACACAGTTCTGGTCAGCCCACGAGGCAAGAGAGTTCAAGGTGAGTGCAAGGTAAGAGTCCCATGATGGCGTCGGGGCACTGGGAGCCTGACATGCCACATGCTCTAACAGAATTCATTCAACCCAGAAAGAAGGCAGGTTTGTCTAAAACCCAAGAACAATGGAGGAGTCCTATCATACCCTTCCTTATCCGTGTGACTTCGTCAACTCGGGCCACTGTTTCAGGACACCCGATGGTGTTACATTAGCCAACCAGTTCGGCTGAAATGATATATAACAGGAAAAGGTAGATAGTTCCTTTTCCTCTAGTCCTTTCCTTCCTCATCGACAAGCTGAAGGTAGAACAGGCATGTAGCAAGGAGTGAGAACATAAGAGTTCAGTTTGTTTGGGGCAGTGTTTCCACCGTTCTGGGAAGAAGGAAATACAGGGGCGCCTGGGTGGCTCAGTGGGCTCAGTGTCCGACTTGGGCTCAGGTCATAACCTCGCGGTTTGTGGGTTCCAGCCCACCATTCGGCTCTGTGCTGACAGCTCAGAGCCTGGAGCCTGCTTTGGATTCTGTGTCTCCTCCCCTCTCCGCCCTTCCCCCACTCTGACACTGTGTCTCTCTCTGTCTCTCAAAATAATATAATAATAAATAAACATTAAAGTTAAAAAAAAAACCTGGCCATTGCACAATTCAAAGATGAACAGTAAAATCCATGCAAATAATTTAATTTTTAAATGTTTCTTTACTTAGAATGTCATTAAATAGCAAATAAAAGACACCACGACAAGTTGAGAGACTGAGAAAGAAAAGAGAAAGTTTTATATTTTAGTACCACTAATGTCACACTTTTCCCGACTTTGGCACAAAGGACTGCAGGTTTTCCGTGTTGCGCTGGACCCCGCACATTATGTAGCTAGTTCCAGCTCAGACACCTCCTTTGCACTAATGTCGCCTTTGGTTCCTACCACCGCCCATTCAACATTATCTATTCTGTGCTGTGCACTTCTAATTATTTTTACCTTGTATTTAGCCCTGTATGTTGGCCATGCTGTTTGGAATTACTGTGTACTTCCCAGTAGCTTCCGCTAGCAAGGTGTAATTTCCTCCAAAAGTCACCCGTGGGTCGCCTACGTCAGAATCACCTGGGGGCAGCTGGTGCGTGAGGCTCTCATAACAAGCCCCCCTCAGGTTGGGGGACCCCTGGTGTGGGGCAGAGGGCTTCCAAGAGCGGTCTGAGGACCTGGGATCTTACTGGAAACACAAAGGTGTGCCCCTCCCACCCCTGGGGCTGGGGCTCAGCCCTCCAGGTGCTCTGGTTATGCGTGGCAGCCCAGGAAGCGCTGATGGCCCGGGTAGAACACGAGCCCGCCGGCAGCTAGACCCAGGCTCCCACCTGGCTGAATCACTTGACTTTTTAAAAAAATTTTTTAAATTCATTTATTTATTATAAGACAGTCAGACAGCACAAGTGCGGGGAGAGCAGAGAGAGAGAGAGAGAGGGAGAGGGAGAATCCCAAGCAGGCTCCCAGCTGCCAGCACAGAGCCCGATATAGGGCTTGAACTCCGGAAACTGTGAGATCATGACCTGCGCTAAAACCAAGAGTCAGAGGCTTAACCGACTGAGCGCCCAGGTGCTGCTGACTTTGCAGCAAGTTCCCGCTCTCCAGGCAGGCTGAGAACCGGAACCCAGAGGAGAAAACTTGTCACACCAGCCAATGCCCTATAAACAGTCTCCCTCTTTGTGTAGAAACTATACGTTCTGCCTTTAATGTTATTGTTGAAGAATAAAGAGAAATCTAATCTGAATGCATTGAGAGGGCTCTCATTGGATATTCACGGGCCCCCAAGGAGCCCCCAGGAGAGCTTCAGAAGGAACTGGAACACATGGCCCTCTTGGAATGGGGCCAGGCCTCCTGTAGAGCAGGCTGTGGGAAGCAAAACCCTCTCTGAGGCCAATGCCCCCCCTACCCAGCCATAGGGAGAGTGGTTGGCTCAAAGGCACTGAGGCAGTGATGCAAGAAAACTGTCACCTCTGAGCTCAGCCTGCTCCATGTTTACTAAGAGCCAGAACAAACAGGGCGATTCTTTCTGTCAGCTTTTATCTCCTAATATCTGAAAATGTGTATGTATGCCGTTGTGACACAAGAGAATCGAACTTATGGTTTTACCCAGATTGGAGCAATAGCCCTAATTTTGATAAGCTGTATGAGCTTTTTTTTTTTTTTAAGCTTTCATTCAGTTTAATCCAACAGTTAAAACTGAAACATGAGGGAGAAAGATACAGAAACCCTAAGTCCTGAAGGGTCCCTCTAGGGGGTGTGTGTGTGATTATGGGTTTATTGTTTTGTTATTTGGTGATTACTGTACCAAAGTAAAATACCAATATCAGTAATTTGGGACTTACTTTGCATAACATTGAAAACTAATATTGATCCTGGCATTTTATGTTTTTTGATGCATTCAAGGTTCATGAAATAAAAAGTAAAACCAAATATTTAACATGTATCTATTAAGAAATTAAATGTACTCTAAAAGAAATAGAAATGTAAGTTTTTTAAAAGTATGCCTATTAAAAATACATTGATATTCCAAAATCCCTTTTTAGCGATATAATTATTAAGAAAATAGAGTAATACTCAAAAATGCTATATAAAAGGAAAAACTTTCTCAACCATGAAACATTACAAATTAAATATTACTAAAAAGTTAAGTCTACATTGAAAATATACAGTGCCACTACACTGTATGTTAACTAATTTGAATTTAAATAAATTAAATATATAGTATATATTATTTTATATATGATATACACATGATATATATATGGCATATATATATCATTAGTGTCATGATGAAAGTCTACTTTGGTACCAATTTTTAAACTATTGATACTCTTTGATACTTTGTAGCAGGGATAACAGTAAAGTTGCTTAAAAACTGACTCCAAGTCTTTTCCTCTGACTTAACATTTCACGTAATGTCATCTCTTGTTGACAACTCTGAGACAGTGGTTTTGAAAAGCTTTGTCTTCTGCGCAAAGCACTGTCTTTCTATCGACGGCAATGATCAAAGACATCATCACCAGCATGCCTTTGACTCTTCCGGTTTCCTCACGTGTGTGTGGAATATCTTATGCAGACTTACTTGTGTCAATTTCAGTTTTCCTCAGGTTTATTTCGCACTTTTTTCAGAAAAGCTTTGAACTAGAGTAAGAGGTATTCTTTGCAATGGAAGCCTGACTTCCGCGATTGTTATTTTCATTCTCCTCCTGAGGATTATGGAGGCAGACATGAACGCTTTCTAAGTGAGTGCAGTTTTGTTGGATTTGAAATTTTAATGCAGCAAATAACTCTCAGGATATCTCAGGTTGTAAAAAAATCAGATTTCAGATTTAAATATATGTGTTTGTTGCTCCAGGAAAAAATAGAAGCATTTCAATACTTTTTAAAAAATGCACAGTTCTTTACATAGATGACACAATGGTTGTAGCATGCTTGCTCACACACAGACACTGAGTGATTTATTTTTATTTTATTTTTTTAATGTTTATTTTATTATTTCTTTATTTTTTAAATGTTTTTATTTATTTTTGAGAGAGAGAGAGAGACAGCGTGAGCAGGGGAGGGTTAGAGAGAGAGGGAGACACAGAATCCGAAGACAGGCTCCAGGCTCTGAGCTGTCAGCACAGAGCCCGACACGGGGCTCGAACCCGCGAACCATGAGATCGTGACCTGAGCCAAAGCCAGACGCTCAACTGCTCAACGGACTGAGCCACCCAGGTGCCCCAAACACCGAGTAATTTTTAGCCAACTTTTTGTTCGTGTCAGGATCATTTCATGATGATGTCATTTCAACATGATATGTTGGAAGAAAGTGTTATCTTCTGGAAGCAGGAAAGTTCCCATAATGTCTGGCTATGAGACATAGTTGATTAGAGCATCACAACGTTTGAAAACTCCCACGTACCCACTTAGGACTCAGGCACATGCCTCGCGCTCGCTGTGGCCCACCTTGGCCTTTGGGGCAGCTGTGGTGCGCACCGAAGCTGTTTTTTAAGTAAAACACATTAGACGATTCTCCCACTGGCCCACCTGGAGGCCCTGGGTCCCCTGAGAAGCGGCCACCCCAGCAGACGTAACGTCAGAACTGAGCGCTTTGGACTCTCAGCTCTGTGTCCAGCAGAGCTGGAACTATACATATGAAGTTAGGCAGCTGCGTCGGCCGATACAGAGCAAGGAGACCAAAGCAGAGTTTGTAAAGGGCTGCCCACAGCCTGCATCCATTCCTCTGCTCCATCAAGTAAACATGAAGTTTTAAGTGAGAATCATCCACGATTCCCCAGCAATTCCCCAAGTGCTGAGCCCCTACTACTGCCCCCTCCAGCCTGTTCTGATTTTCAGTGGGTATTTGAAACGGGGATGGGTCCAGCATTTCCTCTTCCCAAATAATCCAATCATCCAGGGGAATCTCTGCCCGCTGAAGAGCTTAGGGAAGTTGCTTTTTCAGCAGACCAAATCCAAAGCAGATGGGGACAGGAAAGTCATGGCTAAGAGGGCTAGCAATCCTCCGTGACCTGCTAGCTAGCAGGAGGCTGGAGCCCATCCAGAATGACACGCCTCCCTGAAGCCATGGCATGCTTTTCGGCGTCCTTTCTCCGGACATGCCTCTCCGGATTGAATTCTTGACATCATATGAATCTGAAACCACAGTGTGCAATAAGCAGAAAAGGAATTGGAGTCTGTGTGGAATGTAATTTAATGAACATTTGTGCACATGTCAGGCATTCTATTAGAGGCTGGGATATAAAGAAAATAGAATAAACACCCAAGTATCCAAGAAGCTCACGCTGCAGAAATGTACATATTCACATGACAATAAACAAGATAGAGGTATGGCTAAGACATTGGGATGAGAAGATGAGGCGAGGCTTAAGGTCCCACTAAGGCAGGTGACCCGGGCTGGGTCTTTGAGGTAAGCAGACCTCATCAGACAGTAACAGGGAAAAGCCATCTAGATAGGAAAATAAGTAGGGAGCAAAGAAAACCATGATTATAGTTCAAAATCACCAGGAGGCACCATGTGGTTGGGCACACAATTTCAGCAGGTAAACAATGACTTGAAATAAGGCAAGTCTCTCTTACCAAGGGCAAGGGGCAACGTCTGTTCTCAATTTCTATCTGGAGTTCGTCGAGACAGGCATTACTAGATTTCCAGCCGGGAGTGCAGGAACAACTTAGGTTGAAGAAAGTTCCATTAGCTGCTAGCTCAGAAGAATGAGAAGATAGTTCAGGGCACCTGTGACAAGGAAGAACGGAAGTGGGGTCAGGTGTGCTTAAGGGAGAAGCACATTAGGAAAAGCTTTGTTTGAAGATGGAGCAGATTTGAACACATTGTAGGCTGCGGCCCAGCTGCCCTTGGCCATGGGGGGGATTGATGACACAGGGGAGAACAGGGGTAATCCGTGAAGCAAGTTTTGTACCCATGCCTGGCCTAGCATGCAAGTTTCTTTCAAATAACTATGTGCGTCAGAATCGGTCGTTTTGCAGAAGAACACACTACGTTCTCTTTGCCGTGATAACACCACACAAGAAGGGAGAGAGAACAGGAGCCATTAGAGAAACGCCTTCATCTCCAGGTAGATGGAATGGTATTGATGAAAATAGTCGAGCCACGAGGGGCAAAATGATGGATTAGACACGATCGTATCCCAGAACAGTCAAGTTACTGATACCGAAGAGCTGTGAAGGGTGGTGGAGAGGGAAGGCAGGCAGGAAGGAGAGAGTGTAAAAATCAGACAAAGCGCAGTCAGGAGAGGATAAACAGGGACACAAGAGTCCCGGCCTTTGTGAGGGGGAATAATGGCTTGAGGTTTTCAGCGGCTCTCGGCGTCCTGTGCCCCCTGCCTGCCCCTCCCCTTCCCTTCTGGAAATCTGTGAATGAGACACCAGCTGCAGCTTGTGATGTCAGAGCCTGGAAGCCCGTGGGGCCTTTGCAAATGGCTTGCAGTTTGTGTGGCTCTCTTGGGTCGCCCCACTGTCACGGGGCATCTTCGCACCTGGCCGGCCACCACACGTACTCCTAAAGACAGCTGTCCACCGACAGCCTGGCCCCGGGCTCCTGGGAGACACCGGGATCTCGCGTCACCTCCGATCCCCTCTTCGGTCTCCTCAGCAATGAATAGAGGTAGTGCTCTGCTCACGGGTCAAGGAGTGGTTCCCTCTCTCCAAGTGACAGGTGCGGACAGGGATGGGCACAGCTGTCCTTATGCTTTCTGGACTCCTTCGGAAAGTGTGTTCAGAGCCCGCTCAGGGCTTCTCAAAGATTAAGATATAGAAGAGTCCTGGGAACCTTGCTGAGCACGTGGGCTCGGATTCAGCAGGTGTAGGTGGGGAGCGAGACTCTGAACCTCTCCACCCAGGCCCCAGGTGACGCCAGTGCTGCCGGTGCGAGGACCCCTCTTGCATAAAGGGCCTCGGAGCCGCCCCTCTGCCTGCGTGGGAAGAAGCCGTGTTCCACGCAGCGAGAGGTTGGTGCTCTTTCTCCGCTTGCCTGCCGTCACCACGAAGTTGTCCTTGGCTCTGTTCAGCCCCGCAGTGGACTTGGCCTGCGTTTTTCTGACCCGAGCTTGTGGAAACGGGTAAGTACAATTTTTCCTTCTTTCCTAACGGCGCGGACGAGGCAGGCCTGGCGCTTGTGGGATTCTCCCACTTGGCAGAGAATAGTCAAGCCCACAGAGAAATCAGACTTCCAAATGACTTTTGCTTATGACCTGATTTACGTTTTCATAAAGAACTTGGGGAATGAGCTGCTTCGCCGATCCAGGCCCTACCACCTTGCTAAATTCTGCTTGGGGAGGGGGGAAATGCAAAACTGGGGGATTTCAGCAAGGTTTACTCAACTAGCAAAGCAGAGGAAGGCA
>NC_043712.1:82383172-82384184 GCF_006229205.1 Suricata suricatta
ACGCACAGGGTGTCAATTATCGAGCAGGCACTGTGCTGGGTGCTGAGTGCGTGGAGGAAGGGGGAAAGGGCTGCTCTCACAGAGGAATGCTCAGTGCTCTGTGGGAGACAGGCAAGCAGAGGGTCATGTCTATGCAGTGTTGGTGGTGCGACGGTTGAGGTAAGCGTCTGGAGTGCCTCTGAGGTCTCCTTCAGCAGCCCGGAGGTCGGGGTGGTGGAGTGGGGAGGCCTCTCTGAATGGGCAATACCTGACCTGAATCTAGGATCTTGAGTAAGAATTCGGTGGGTGAAGTCTTGAAAAGGTGAGTCATTAATACTCCTCACTGGTCTCCTGATGGATGACTCCTTAAATTCCTGACTCTTTGCTTTGGCACACCATAGGATAAGACACCCTCAACTCTGGAATTTAAGTGGTGGGCATACCTTGTGCTTGGGCCAATGAAATGCAAAAGGAAGGAGTGTCACTTCTGGGTAGAAGCTTTAAATGCCAGTATGTGATTTATCATTTTCCTTCTTTATTGCTGAAGAAACTGGGGAACATACATTAAGACAAAACATCCGTCAGGGTTCTTGAATGACGACAATGAGCAGAAATAAATCTTTTTTTGAAAGCCATGAAATTTGCGGCACTGGGTACCACAACATTAGTCTGTCCTGGCTGACACAGAAGGGCATTCAGGGTGGGGAGTTTTATTGGCAAATAGTTCTGAGACCTGTAACCTCTTTGACGTGGAAAGCGCAAGTGCTTAGTAACACCAAAGTGCGTGGCGTAGACTGGGGTGGGTGGGAATTGGGCGGGACTTAGCCACTCTTGAGTCTGGGATAACAACAGCTTGGTTGGTTGAAGTAAGAGGCTCGTCAGATGAGCTCTTGAGTTTCCTTTATAATTGGAGACGTTGATTCGACAAGACAGGCTGCAGTTAATGATGGTTTCCTTTGGGAACACCTTTTGCCGATTTTTCCTATGTGGTTGGATTTCTTCCTCCTGAGAACTATGGCTTTTTTTTTTTTTT
>NC_043712.1:82384284-82385561 GCF_006229205.1 Suricata suricatta
AGTTTGCCCAAGTACCTGCTGGAAAGACAAAGATGACACAGGTCAACCTGTCGGGTAATTTTTTTGTTTTTTTGCTTATGGGTGAGGGTAAGGAGATTGCAGATAAATTCTCTTTCCATCCCTACCGTGGACTTTCCCCCAGGAACCCCCCTATGGAGGTGTCCACATGGCTAAGCAGTTACCCTGCCTCGTGATTGACCACATTTCAAATCGTGTCCAGGAGGTGACCTACCCCGTCACCCCATTTCATCGCTGCTTCTTTTCTGTGCCTCAGCTCTATTTTCCTTTATTGTCACTACCCTGGGCTCCAAAAAGTATTGGTGCATGATCCTTGGCTCTGACTCTATTTTCTAAGGAATGTGGGCTTAAAACCGTTGGTTTCAGAAGTGACTGTAGAGAGCAGACCCTCAGGGTACGACGGTGAGCGTGCCTGTCTGTGGTCAGAAAGCAATGGGAGGACCGACCCTGCTGGTAGAAAGTGGATTGTTAATAACCACTCCTAGTCAATGATCTGACAAGGAATTCACAGGAAACTGTCTTGTCTTAAGTTCAACCTGGAAATTCTCCCAGGTTGCCCTGGCATTTCTAAAATGATTAATGTCTAAGTGAAAAATCGGTCAGGATATGAAACAGAAGTTTGCAACAAAAATTCGATGGCTACAACCCTGTCCAAAGAAGTAAGGAGCTCCTGGCAGGACAAGAGGCTGCAGAAAGATAGCTTGGGGGGCACCCATCATGGGCCGGCCCAGAGGGGAGGTGGCACTGGAATCTGGGGCATGAAATGCAGTGAAATTGTGTAAATGCAGGTGGTTCCAGACTCCAGAAATACCCTTTAGCTGAGTGGTCCTTTTCAAAGGCCTGAAAAACAGAATGCCTCCTCTCAGTTGCCACACTTTGTAAAAGTGTGAAATTGAAAATCACACCCTTATCTGTCTGTTCCCTGTGCAAAGCCGGCCACGGCCAGGAGTTGGGTGGTTCTGTGGCCAAGTCCCCAGTGCTCTGTGCCAAGGGCATGGTTAGCCTTGGCCTTTGTTCTCACTAATGACTGTTGGGAACTGGGAGTGGGAGCTAGGTATTGGGGGGGAGGGGGCGCGGCCAAAGGGCCAGTGTCCTGCAGCAAGTAGATCGGCGTGCGGTTGCACACTGCACAAGCAGACGGCCTGGTCCCCTCTGCCCTCCTGGCATCATCTGTGCAGTGGGAGTGGATGGTCATGTTGCAGGGGTGTGGGAGTGCGTGACCATGCCTGCCACCTTTCCTCAGTCCTGACTGCCCTCTC
>NC_043712.1:82385661-82386937 GCF_006229205.1 Suricata suricatta
GAGAGGGCAGTCAGGACTGAGGAAAGGTGGCAGGCATGGTCACGCACTCCCACACCCCTGCAACATGACCATCCACTCCCACTGCACAGATGATGCCAGGAGGGCAGAGGGGACCAGGCCGTCTGCTTGTGCAGTGTGCAACCGCACGCCGATCTACTTGCTGCAGGACACTGGCCCTTTGGCTGCGCCCCCTCCCCCCCAATACCTAGCTCCCACTCCCAGTTCCCAACAGTCATTAGTGAGAACAAAGGCCAAGGCTAACCATGCCCTTGGCACAGAGCACTGGGGACTTGGCCACAGAACCACCCAACTCCTGGCCGTGGCCGGCTTTGCACAGGGAACAGACAGATAAGGGTGTGATTTTCAATTTCACACTTTTACAAAGTGTAGCAACTGAGAGGAGGCATTCTGTTTTTCAGGCCTTTGAAAAGGACCACTCAGCTAAAGGGTATTTCTGGAGTCTGGAACCACCTGCATTTACACAATTTCACTGCATTTCATGCCCCAGATTCCAGTGCCACCTCCCCTCTGGGCCGGCCCATGATGGGTGCCCCCCAAGCTATCTTTCTGCAGCCTCTTGTCCTGCCAGGAGCTCCTTACTTCTTTGGACAGGGTTGTAGCCATTGAATTTTTGTTGCAAACTTCTGTTTCATATCCTGACCGATTTTTCACTTAGACATTAATCATTTTAGAAATGCCAGGGCAACCTGGGAGAATTTCCAGGTTGAACTTAAGACAAGACAGTTTCCTGTGAATTCCTTGTCAGATCATTGACTAGGAGTGGTTATTAACAATCCACTTTCTACCAGCAGGGTCGGTCCTCCCAGTGCTTTCTGACCACAGACAAGCACGCTCACCGTCGTACCCTGAGGGCCTGCTCTCTACAGCCACTTCTGAAACCAACGGTTTTAGCCCACATTCCTTAGAAAATAGAGTCAGAGCCAAAGATCATGCACCAATACTTTTTGGAGCCCAGGGTAGTGACAATAAAGGAAAATAGAGCTGAGGCACAGAAAAGCAGCAGCAATGAAATGGGGTGACGGGGTAGGTCACCTCCTGGACATGATTTGAAATGTGGTCAATCACGAGGCAGGGTACCTGCTTAGCCATGTGGACACCTCCATAGGGGGGTTCCTGGGGGAAAGTCCACGGTAGGGATGGAAAGAGAATTTATCTGCAATCTCCTTACCCTCACCCATAAGCAAAAAAACAAAAAAATTACCCGACAGGTTGACCTGTGTCATCTTTGTCTTTCCAGCAGGTACTTGGGCAAACT
>NC_043712.1:82387037-82424169 GCF_006229205.1 Suricata suricatta
TGCCAATGAGTCTTGAATTAGAGTATGTTATTGGAAAGAAATTTACAGCTCCAAATGTTAATTAAACTCTGCCTACAAAGTATTGCATGGTAAACACTCTGGGAAGAGCTCCCTTATTAAACAAATGGGAATGATTTAAAAATCGGTTCCTCCCGCCCCTGGGGTGGTGTAGGGGGTAGGGGGGAAGTAGCTCAGGCACTGAGTTGGACAAGGCCCTGAGGACCAAGGGCCTGGGGGGTTGGCTGGGGGATAAAGAATCAGGCGGAGAGTCCCCGAGCCCTGGTCTCCCAGCCAGCTGGCCAGCAGGTCCACACAGTGTGCATGTGTGGTAGCCCAGGCCCCCATCGCCGACCTGTGGGTCCCACGGCCCCCAGGCCTTGGGGAACCACACTTCCCCCTTGTGCTCCTGTGGCAGACTGGAAACTGCTGGTGGTGCTTGAAGCCATAGGTGCTCAGGCAGGCTCAGTGGCCCCAATGCTCCTGGAATATGTGGGTTGGAAGCCATGATGTGAGCCCCTGGGCATAGGGCAGTGAGGAGCAGAGGGTGCCCGGTGTAGAAGCGGTGCAGGGAGACCAGGGGGACAAGGCCGGATCAGGCCCTGACTGGGGCCCACAAACCTTCATCCTGACCCACTACTGGAGAAACTGTGGCCAGGAGCCCCAGGTCCCATGGGGACAATCTGTCCAAGCACCTGGGCCTTGACCCGGTGGTCTGGGTGGGCTGTAGAACATGAAGACGCTGAAGGCTGGGGGACTGTCAGCAGACCGCTGTGTTGGCAAAGGGCACGTGCAGGATAATTTCCGGGACACACGACTTGGGATGGCCAGCACGTGGCTGTCCTATTTCAGGGGCCTCTTCTACTGTCCCAGAAATTCCCAGATACAACAAGCTACCTGCTGGGCTTGTCCATGGGTGACGTGCCCACAGACACTGTGTGACCCACCTGGTCCTCTGATGCTCAGCCTGCTGAAGATGCTGGAAAAATAAGTTGGCCAGAACATTGGGCTCAGTACTTGCAAGTGCCCCCTGAAAGCATGTGCTGGCCTCCCCAGGCACACCTCGCGTGCAATCCCAAGATGACCCCAGAGGAAGAGAAACGGGGTTTCCCTGGAGCCCAGGCTCTGGCCCGCATGGTCCCTTTCTAAGCTTGAAACCTGACAGTGACATCAAACTGACCCTGAGGCTCAACCCCAAGGCCAATATGCTGCAGCGGCACTGTGAGCCTTGCTGGGTTCTGACCTACCACTGCTCAGCCCAGTCTGCAGGGCGGGGAGAGGCAGTCAGTCCTCTGTTGTGTGATGACAAAATACAAAACAAAAAACTAAAGGCCTTTGTTGTTCTACGCACAAAAGAATGATTAAAAAGTCAACAGGAGTTACTTACCTGTAACTGGCAAGAATTTGGTAGCTCTGTCTCCAAAGTAGGTGAGGCTTTCCCGTCTTTTATGTAAATCATTGTATAAGCCCTGTTCATAGAAACATGTTAAATCAATGCAGCTGCAATGAATGACCCTTGATTTTCCTGCTCTAAAGTATTCCTCAGCTTCTTGTCCAAGCAAAGCTAGAACTTGTATTCACTTTCTTCGTACTATAGACAGAGACCGACATCTTGCTCTGCACTTACCCGTACTTAATAAATACTAAGTTAGTGATGAGGTCTCCTACTCTGAGGTATGATCTTTCCTTCGACTGAATTGAAGATCGTTCACCTCAAATGGTAACACTGAACTGGGGTGGAGTTGGGGGAGGAGAAAGGAGGCTGAAAAGCCTGTTTCACTAATTTTGCGTCTCTTCCAAATTTTAGCACGTTGGAAATTCAAAACTTTTGAACATACCTGATCACTTACATCAGGATCTGATCACTGGGATTTTTCAGCTACGTTTATAATTCCATTTCTAGCCAAGCTGCTCAGGGACCTGGCCGGGCAGTTTGACAATCATTAGGAAAGTTCTCTGTAATAAGTGGGAATAGTGTGTGAAGCAAGTAATTTATCATTATGTCTAGCTTTTTGGTTTCCTTGTCTTTATGATGGCACACTGCCAGGAAAGACGACTCTGGAACTTTGTTGAGATGTGGGAAATACTTGCCGGCAATGAGGTCCATCATGAGGTAGGCCATGCAGGAGGTGGAATGGGAGGGGAAGGCATGAATATTCATTGAGCACCTGCTCTGCACCATTGGCTTTAGCCATTTATTTTCTGGCCTTTCCAGAGCAGCCCTGAGAGGGAAGGAAGTGTTATTTATTAAGGGTGTACCCTGGGCCCAACCCTTGAAGGGCCTCCTCATGGCATTGTCAGAACAACCCACGAGGTAGTGGTCGGTGCATTTCAGAGGTCAGGTGTCCAGGGATAAACGTCTTGGCTGAAGTCACCCAGCTATATGGAGGTGGAACCAGAACTGAAAGGGACTTAATCCCATGTCAGAGTTCATTTTTCTCGAAATAAAAATGCCTTTTCACACTCGGGCAGCAGGTGCACATGACTGTAGGTCTTGTCTCCCCCATGCCCAACTTGACTAGATTTTGTAGATCTTCACAAACCCTAGCAGGAGACTTTAATTCATTCTAAGGAGCTGCATTGTTTCTATTTTCTTTCTAAAACTGATTTCCATAACTAATAAGTTCTTGATTTGGCAATTTTTCAGTTTTTTATCCTTACCTGTCCCAGTTCGTTATCTCCAAGTGCTCCTGTGTCTGGGGTGGATTGCTGAATGTAAGGTAAAGACGGGCACTTGGAGTTCGGGTAGATTCTACCCAACTGCCCTCCATGGACTGGGCCCTCTTGCAAGCAGAACTGAATGTGTCTGACTGCCTGTAGCCTGGCCAACAGGTTTTTTTTTTTTTTAATCAATTTTTCAGCTTTTTTGCCAATTTGATAGATGAAAATCGGCAAGTCCAGGTAGTTTGAATTATTTTTTGTTGTTCTCAAGTGTATGCAAGTGGGCGAGGGGCAGGAAAAAAAAGGGAAAGATGATCTGAAGCAAACAGCAGCGAGTTCGATGAGGGACTTGAACTCTGGAATGGCGAGATCATGATCTGACCCGGAGTCAGATGCTCAGCTGACTGTGCTACCCAGATACCCGAGGTAGTTTGAATTATTTATCCTAAGATGCAGTTTAGTATCTTCTCATGTTTGAAAGATACTTGTATTTTTTTCTTAGTGCAATATCTGTGCCTACCCTTGGTCAAATTTTCTTCTTCTATTGGATGCCCTTTTGTATATTAGGGAGTTAGCTTTTTGTGATGGGAGTTGGAAATACTTTGTCCTAGTTTCTCTCTTGTCTTTTGACCTTAAGTAGGTTTTTCCATGGAGAAATTATTTTTAAGAGGCAAGTTTACCAGTTTTTAGTCTGTTCTAAATGGGAGTTCTCATTAGATCATGATCCCTCCAGTGTTAAAGAATTATCCTATATTTTGGTCTGGATTTTGACTTCAGTATTGGCATTGAAATCTTGTGTCCATTTGTCAATAATCCCATGGTAGGGGTTGAAGCGTGCATCTAGTTTTACATATTTCTAGGTAGTTCTCAATCATGTACACTTGATGGAATCATGATGGATTTGAGATGCCTTCTTGATTGGTCTGTATATGCCTTTTTTGGACTTTGTATTCCATTCTATACAGTCTATTGGTATATTACTATTCTGTTCTAATAACTAAAGGTTTTTAATACATTGTAACATCTAGTGTGACTAATTCCCCATCCTTGGGTATTCGAGCTCCTGTTTCCATATGAGGTTTGGTATCCCATTCTTTAGTAGTGGAAAAATTTTTAAACTAGAGAATTTTGGGGTATATTGAACACACAAATTGGGTTATGAAAAATTCACCCCTTAGTCATGGTACATGTTGTCATTTTTTAAGTTTTTTTTGTTTTTTTTTTGTTTTTTTTTGTTTTTTTTTTTTTTTAGGGGTGCTGGGTGGCTTGGTCAGTGAAGCATCTGATTGATTCTTGGCTTCAGCTCATGTCATGATCTCCTGGTTTGTGGGTTCGAGCCCCATGTGGGGCTCTGTGCTAACAGTGCAGAGCCTGCTTGGGATTCTTATTCTTTCTCTCTACCCCTCCCCCACTCTTTCTCTCAAATAGTCTTTTTTTTTTTTTTTTTTTTTAATCTTGAGTAATATTATGATGTTGCTCTTGTTGGGACCCCTCTACAGTATTATTTTAATTCCTGACATGGTGGCTATACTCATTTAACCTTATCTGTGTGGTTGGTGTGTGTGTGTGTGTGTGTGTGTGTGTGTGTGTGTGTGTGTGTGGGTGGGTGTGTGGTGTATGTGAAAACTAACGTATCTATTTTATACCCCTGAAGTGTTTATGAATTTCTTACTGGTCATGGTGGCTTTTCAGTTGTGGCTTTCATTTGCCAAATATACAGTCGGACCATCTGCAAATAATTCCTCCTGCTCCCTTCCAATGTTTAGAATTAGGATAATAACTTCCTGTTACCTAGTTGTGTTGGTCATTACTTCTGGCACAGCATTAAATTCTATTTCTGACTTAATGATAATGTTTCTAGTGCTTCCCATTAGGCATAATACTAGCTTTGGGATTATGATAGGATTTTATGTTGTTAGAGAGTTATTTATCTAATGCTATCTTACTGCCATTGTAATTTCTAAAAACTAAGAATGGATATTGATTTTTGTCTGGTAGAATTTAATAGTTTTATTTCCTTGCTTATATAGTCTCAAGCACGAGGGCCTTGTAACTGGCTTAAAAAATAGGAGCTTGCCATATATACTCACCAGTGGTTTATCTTTCACACTACCTAACACCTTGTAGAGTTCTGCCCAAGTTTCCTCCTGTAGATGGAGCTCATTGTTGGAATTGTTGTATAATACTCTATGGTTTGTAGATTTTCCACTTGCTCAGTCAATTCCCTATGATAGGCATCCACTTTTCTCCCTTTTTCACTTCTCTATAAATACATCATAATCATCCTTATAAATGAAGTTTGATGCAGTTGGTCTTCTAATTTCTAAGGACCATATTCTGAGGGTTGGGAGTGCTCAGTTGAAGTTTATGTATAATTGTGTTTTAATTACCATCCTGCTATACTCCTCAAGATCTCAGAGCTAGAGCTGGTATTCAGTGAGGCCTCGGACTCCAGATGTCATTAAATCAAACGGCTGTGCACATCAGAGCCATATACGGCAAATCGTGTAAAATGACTGTGGCCATAGTGAGATTCCTGCTCCCCTTCATTTAGCAGATGAAATATAAATATGAAAAAATTCTTTAAGGAGAATGTTGACCTCACAAGCATTTGTCTTTGTGGCTCTTGGAAATTAGATGGGCCTTAGTTTCTGTGACCTTGGACATGGTCTCATGGTCTCTGTGTTCTCTCTCTGGGATGTCCTTTTTTTTTTTTTTTTCTTCTTCCCCTTTTTTCATCTGGGAAATGGGAATAATTGTACTTCAAACAGTCATGAGTTTGGAGCCCATAGCATCTAAAGCCTGTTGCAAGGAGATACGTGTGTGTGTGTGTGTGTGTGTGTGATTTAAGTTCAGGCTGAAGCCAATTATTTTCACTGTATGCTTTGAAGTTGTCCAGACTGGCAGGACAAGTGGAGTGGAAAGTGTAGCTATTGTGTGAAACTTGGACTCTTGGGCCAGCAGTAGCCTATAGAGTTGTGCCCAGGCTCTCAGGACCACAGGACACTCCCCCTAGGGCAGCCTTCTGAAACAAGATTGGCAGGCAGTGGAGGGGCAAGAAGGAAATAAGTGGGCAAGGGAAAAGAGTGGGGGTAGGGATGGAAGAAAGGGATGCTAAAGATAAGCATATTAGTCCCATATGGCTCTTATGACAAAACTTCCACAAACATAGTTGCTTAAAAGAACACAGATTTACTAAAGTTCTGGAAGTTGGAATTCCAAAATCAGTCTCACTTGGCTGAAGTAAGGTATAGGCAGGGCTCATTCCTTCTGGAGAAGAAGCTCTTCCTTGGCTTTCTCAGCTTCTAGAAGCTCCCAGCATTCCCCTGCTGGTGACCCGTGGCCCCACCTTCTGAATGGATTGCTCCAATCTGTGGTAGCATAGTCACATCACTTTTTCCTTCTGTGCCCCTACTGTCTTTTAGAAGGAACTTTATGGTTCCTTTGGGTCTACCAAATAATCTAGGAGAATCTGCTCATTTCCATGTTCATCCCCTTCCAGGTTCATCCACTCATACTTAAAAAGCCTCTTTGCCATGTGAGCTTTCTGAGTCACAGGCTGGGGCGTTGGTTTGTGGGTATCTTTTGGAGGAGTGTGTTCTGCCTACCACAGACCTCATCTGTGGAGCCTGTAGCACAATTTCATGTACCTTGTGATCGGTGGGGTTTCCCCCTAATGTGAAAGGGGAACTGGTTTGTTAATTGGCCCTCTACGCATCCCTAAGCGCTTGCTTCTTGATCAAGACAAGTTCCCTTCTCCTGCTTGTAAAGAAAAGACAGGATCCATTTTGTCCTACATGAGATGGGCAAAGCCTGTGATAGACTTGGTCATTTTTACTGGTCCTGGCCTCTGGGTCTCTCTCAAAAGGGCCATCTCTATAAGCTGAAGAGTTGGAGGAAATGGTCAGAGGAACTTGACCATCTGTCTGATGTCATGTGTCATGTGGGCTGCATCTGATATTTTCCAATGACAGAATTCCTGTTCTGTCTCTACCAACTCCTACCTCTCAGCTTGTTCATTTTATCTTTCCTTACCTTGACATTCTATTAGTCTGTTAGGGCTGCCGTAATAAAACACCACGGACTGAGTGGCTTAACCAGCAGAAAGTTCCCTCCCAGTACTGTGAGAAGATGGAAGTCCAAGATCAGGGTGTTGACAGGTCAGATTCCTCCTGAGACCTCTCTTCGTGGCTTACAGATGGCTACCTTCTCAAAGTGTCTTCACAGTCTTCTTTCTGTGCTTGGACATCCCTGGTGTTCTTTGTGCTGATCTCTTAAAAAGATACCAGTCCATACTGGATTCGGGCTCACTCCAATGACTTCATGTTAACTTAATTGCCTCTTTTAGAGGCCTTCTCTCCAAACAAAATCACACCCAAAATTATTGGGGGTTAGGATTTAAATAGAGCAATTTTAGGGGGATACAATTCAATCCCAGCAACCTTTATGTGCCCCTTCTTTCCTTCTGCTTAAACTTGGGCCATGCACAATGCATATTAACTCTAATCTCTTGAGCCACCACCTGCCTCTGTCCCTTCTGGTTACCTGATAGCCAGCCCAGCTGAGTCTAGCTGCCTATCACGAGAATGTGCTCAAAATGAAATGAGGTAAACCCAGAGAACCTATTCATCACGCTAGGCCATTATGGGCCTAGCATAATGCAGTTGGTCACTTCCTGGAACAAACGTTGGTTCCTGCAAAGATAAACACAACCTTGTTTAAACAGAGAAGGCACAAAACACAAGTGATAGTATAAGAGCCAAAAGATGGATAATGAAAATAATGGGGAAAGTTTCTGTTGTTTCACCGCCCACGGGGTAGCTTCATCAGGTGACTGTTTTGGGCCAACCACACTTTGACAGCACAAAACAAAAACTCTACAAGTTGTTGGATTCTGAAGTCAATCTGTAACCATGAAACTTTGTTAAAGGAAAGAAAAGGAAAAGGAACAACGCATTACTGTGCCCTAGATTTCCTCCTGAGTCCAATCACACTTTGGGAGAATGAAGCACAGATTGCATAAGAGGGAAAGTCTAGAAAGAAGCTCATTGTCCTGAGCCCCCTAATGTGAGAAGTGACTGCACTTTAGTCCTGGATGGCGGTAGAATTTTCTTTTCCATTTCCCCAAGATGGATTAAGGAGCAAAGAGAAAGGAAGAGGAGCAAAACAAAGACTGATTGATTGTGCTTCAGGTATTCTCCGTAGTGGAATAATCTGCCATGCCAATGCGGTTACATGGGGCCTGGGGAAGCCTGCATGTGGGATAGATAGGCTTATGTCCTCTGAACAACTTTGCAAATGGAGGATTACCCAGGGGCAGCTGTTGGAGGTGTCCTTGACCTCACCTTGAGAGAGGGTGGCTCCTCTGTTGCTCTTTCTGCCTTGGATCTTGTGGAGATCCATATGGGTGCAAAGAAAGAGACTCAGGGAGAGATCAGAGCCTGGGGGAAGATGGAGGAGTGAGAGAAGATAAATCTCCTGACCCTAGCCCTGTGGCACATGCTGAAACCATCTTACAGGATGATCTTAATTGGGACTCTCTATCTTGGGGGAAAAACCTGAATACAATTTTTGAAAACTATAACCTTTTCCAAATGACCTCCTTTTTGTGGGCTTTTCCCAAACAAGTTTCCATTAATTTACAATCAGATGCAAGAAACTTGGTTTACTTCCCCCTTCTCACAGTGAATTTCACCTTCCCGAAACAGTCTTTCATGTTATAGCACAGCCCTTTACCCTGCAGAAGGGTGTATACTATACCTGTGCAAATGTGTAAGACAAGAAGAAAAATTAATCAACTAGCAAGAGGATTGGAGGGCATGCCGTGAAGGAGGGTGAAGAGCTAAATTTATATAACCTAGAAAAGGAAGACTCTGGAGGAACATGATGAAGTTATACTTCACAGAAGCAATATAAATGAAGGCAGGGAATTGTTCACGGTCTCCAAAGATGGTGGGACAGGAGGGCTGGCCCCAAGCCAAGGTCATGAAAGGGAGTCCTAATGGATGATCAAGACAGAGTAGAGGGTAGGGTGCTCCTGATGTGGGGAGCAGGGCCCCACTCTTGTACTTTGTCTGAGACAGACATGGGGTCTGGTAAAGGCTGATGATCAGCTGGGTGGCTCCCCTTGGATCTTACCAACCCACCACACCCTCCTGGCCTGGGAGAGACTCCTGCTCTGCCGGGGACAGTGAGGTCAGGAAGACAGGGATTTTTTTTTTTTTTTTTCATTCTCTTTCTTTTGTCTCCAGTGTGGACAAACTTTGTGTGAAGGTAACTTTAAAGAACCAAACCTCCCTAAATAGAGAAATAATTGCAAGCATAACACTCTAGAGACTTGTGTTCCTTTTTATATTCTATCTTGCTCTGTTTAATTTTTGATCAAGTGCAGCTATTTTAATGCTTGTGAAGTTTCTTGTCTAGCCAAGAAAGAGGACCACTCTTAGCATCCTGAGTTCAACGGTGTGGACATCTGCTGGCTGATGACTGGGGATCAAGGCTCCCAGTGCCTATGCCATACAGAGTGGTAAATGGAAGGGAAGAGGTCAGGATTCTGTTTCTTACTCCACCATTATTTCCCTATGGCTGCCATGGTGCTATGATGTATAGTAAGAATTAAATACTTTGTCTTCATTTCTGTTTCTGGCATAAAGGTCTAAAAATCCTTGGGAATTGCTAAGCAAGAAGAAACATACAAATATTCTTGTTAGATTAAAGAGACTGAATTTTGGAGTCCACCCGAGGATGGAGACTGGTTTTCTGGAGTCTCAACCATGTGATGGGAGGTAGTCCTACCTCACCCTGGGAAGGACCGGGAGCTAAGGGCTGAATCGATTGTAATTTAATCAGTTGGGTTTGTGTACTCAAGCTTCCATCAAAAATCCAAAAGAACAGTCTAGATCTTCCAAGTTGGTGAAACCACAAGGGTCGCTGGGAGAATGGCAAAGAGAGGACAGGGAAGCTCTGATCTCTTGGCCATATACCTAGCTCTATGCAGCTCTCGCATCGAGTGGTTCTGAGTTATATCTTTGTCTAATAAATGGGTGATCTAGTAAGTAAAACAGTTGGAGTTGTGTGAGCCATTCTAGCAAACTAACTAAACCTGAGGAGGGGGTCGTGAGAACCTGTGATACACAGTCAGTCTTGTTGGAAGTACAGGTAACACTGAGGACTTGGGATTGGTTGGAGGGAGTCACTGGAGCCTTCAAATGACAGATAGGGTGGGAGTACAGATAAAAACTTTGGCTTCTGACTGGCATTGGAAGTGGGGGGCAGAGGGCACTCTTGCAGGACTGAGCCCTTAACCTGTGGAATTGTGGGTAGATTGAGTCAGAATTGGGTTAAATTAGACACTCAGCTGATATGCTGGATAATTACTTGGTGCTGTGTGGGGGAAGCCTCAGAGAACTGCTTGTTGGTCTGGGGAATACCCACCCCTCAAACACTAGATTTGGTACCAGAATATTTTTAGATGATTTTTATGTTTGTTTTTGGGAGAGACAGAGCACATGCAGGAGAGGGGCAGAGAGAGGGAGACAGACAGACAGACAGATATGGAATCTGAAGCAGGTTCCAGGCTCCGAGCTGTCAGCACAGAGCCTGATATGTGGCTTGCACCCACAGACCAAGAGATCGTGACCTGAGCTGAGGTCGGACGCTTGACTGACTGAACCACTTGGGTACCTGCAGAACATTTTTTCAGAATAGTGTTATTTTTTTTTAAAAAAAGTTTTGAGAGCAAGAGAGAGAGCATGTGCATACATGGCAGCAGGGGAGGGGCAGAAAGAGAGGGCAAGAGAGAATCCCCAGCAAGGCCTTCCCTGTCAGCACTAAGCCTCAATCTCCCTAAGCCATGAGATCATGACCTGAGCTGAAACCAAGAGCTAAATGCTTAACCAACTGAGCCACCCAGGTGCCCCAACACCAGAACATTTTCAACAGCATAATGAGGGACTAAAAACTTAGTGACCTAAAACAGTAACGGCTTCTGTAGGTCAGGAATCAAGGTGTGGCTTAGCTAGGTTTTTGGCTTCTGGATTTCTCAATTGCTGCAATCAAGGGGTTAGCCCAGGATCTCTTAGAAGGTTATAATCAAGGTTTGGGTTGGACTACATCTGAAGGCTTGATTGAGGGCAGTAGCACTAATGCCAAGCCCTTTCAGTGATGGAAGGATTAGGTTCTCACAAACTGTTGGACTAGGGACCTCAGTGTCTTACTTGTTATTGGTCAGGTGACACCCTTAGTTGCTTGCTGCCTTGAACTCTGGAACCTGGGAACTTGACTCATCAAAGTGAATGAGCCATGAAGTCCATAGGACAAGAGAAAACCAGCAAGAGAGTAAGAAAGAATAGTCTCCTAGAACATATTCTGGGAAGTGAGATCTGGAATATTTCTCATTGGATAGCAATATAGAGATAGGATTTCAGAAGGGGAATGTTTTCTATTCTTTGTCTTAGAAGGAAGTTAGGAGATCGAACTGTCCTACAAAGGACATAACTTGGACAGGGAATGGGCAACAAGAGGTAGGGACCATGGGCAGCCATTTTAGAATGCTTTCTACAACAGCTTTGAACAGACAAGTGACTTTGGGCTTCAGTACTTTTCTGTTTACTATCCTAATTAAAAAAAAAAAGTCTACTAAAGATGGCTGTACCAAAACAGGGTGGCAAACTCCACTGTCGGAGCCTCATGGGTCACAATACTATCTGGACCTGTCACATTCTAATCGAATTTGTAAAAACTACATATGCTGATCAGGAAGAATTTCTCCATCCAGATTGTATCTGCAGGTCAGCAGTCGGTCCTAATCCTAACCAGCATGTTGTTGTAAGCAGAGGGTTAATTCTAGGGATGCTAGGTAGCTTTTCCTTTTCCATACTCTGACCAGTTGAATTACCTTCCAACTGGCCAAAGTAAAGGGCACAAGTTCTTGTCCGGGTCACTGGTCCTGGTGCTTGGGAGGAATCAAACCGTAATAATGCCCTAGAAGAGGAAGATATGGTAGAAACAGAATGGATCTTGTTAAAACCAGTGAACATTGGTTGCCATAGGGGGAAAGAAGATGGCTACACAGTTCCCCGGACCCAGCTTAAGCCGTGGAAGATACTCATCTGCATCCAAGGAATGTGTAGGGGAATTGTCTACAAGGTTATGCGGAGTAGAGGCAATGCTTTGGGAGGATAGAAATGTTTGTCATAATGTCACTTCTTCACCAAATGCTAATTGAGCCCCTGCTGTGCCTGGAGCTGTATTACTGGGGGACACCAAGCCCAGAACTGTGTTTGTTGTTGTTGTTGTTTTGTTTTGTTTTGTTTTTGAGAGATCGAGAGAAACAGCATAAGCAGGGGAGGGTCAGAGAGAGAGAGAGGGAGACACAGAATCCAAAGACAGGCTCCAGGCTCTGAGCTGGCTGTCAGCACAGAGCCTGAAGTGGGCCTCGAACCCACAAACTGTGAGATCATGACCTGAGCTGAAGCTGGACGCTTAACTGACTGAGCCATCCAGGCGCCCCCAGACCTGGTTTCTTAAGTTCTTCCAGTCTGTGGAGGACCCATGGACAACACAGTGTGACTCCTGCCACAGAGAACGGTACACAGAGGACCAAGAGGACAGGGGAGGTAACGACTAGGTCTGTGTGGAGTAGTTAGTGGAGGTTTCAGAGGGGACGGCAGTGAGCATTTCTCTATCCTGAGGCATCCTCTGTAACTCCCATTTGTGCTTGGTATTTGAAAATGTTGTGCAATAAGATTCTCTCCTTCATCTCATTACGATGCTGGCTTTGCCAGAAGAACCTAGGATAGTACTCTGATAGAAGGAGAACTGAGTAAGGATCCCACAACATAGAAACCTCCCTAAAGACGGCCCCAGTGCCTAACACGGGGTATGATCTACTAGTGGCAGGTTTGCTGAGCTCTGCTGGAGTCCAGGGGAGCTGATTGGAAATACTATTGTTCATATTGCTGCTTTGGGATTATATACGGCTGTCTATGTGACCCTTACTGAGTGGGCTAGTAATAAAAAACTAAAACAGCATCATACTATGCTTTATATGGTATCAGCAGCATTTATCATTTGAAGGCAACATACAGATGTGATTTTTAGAAAGGGAATGTTTTCTTTGATCCAGACGTAAAGGGTTCAGACCCAAAGTTCTAGAAACCATCTCAATATTCCTGAACCACTGAATCTAGGATCAAGAACAGGTGCTTATAAGGTATGCTTAATTTTAGATGGCAGATTCACATATTTTTCTATATTACTTGAAAAATATGAAAAAGTGGTCTCTCCCCCTTTCTCCTACCCTAAACTATTTTGAATGCAGGGGTTATTTACAAAACTGCTTTGTCATTAGATACCTGACTGCCTATACACCCAGAGAGACACCCAGACAAATTTGCATATTGAAATTGATACAGGAAATTGCCTAATTTCTCTACTTTGTGTCCATCAATAAAACCAAAGTCTTGGTTTTCTATGATCAGAGAGAAGGAAAAAATTAGGTGTATTTATTCATCTGAGAGCTGTATAATCCATAACTCTGTATAACCCCAAAAGGCAGTTGAAACAGCATCTCCTTGGGTTGGAGACCAATTAAGTAATTATCAAAAGCATCCGGAAGACAGCAAGGATAAGACTCGGAAGAGAGTGAAGTCTGGCAGGAAAACATAATTGCCGTTTTGAGTTTTCCCCTCACTTACCATCTATTAAGTCACGGCTTCCACCGACCTCTGCACGTCAAACATACTTGGGCAGCTCTTTAAGGCACCAACCTCCTTGAGCACAAAGTAGTTTCCGGGAGTGTTTTGCAGGCTGAGAGATGGATTGATTTCTGTGCCCACCCTCCCCCTGCTAAGCTGCCAGGCCACTCAGACTGCAAAAATGAGCATTTGGTTGAGGACTGAGTGAACTCTGCATTCTGGGGGCCGGTACATGAGGAGTTTGTTCCTTTGAACTCTGTGCAACATCCCCACTTTGCCAGATCAATGTGGCCATCATCTCTAGGATGCTCAGGTAGAATGGTAAATGTGGTCCTTGTTTTCCCCTGATGGGGTTCTTCTCCTTGAGTTCTCTTCATTCTGTTCCTGCCTTGCTCAAAGAAGCAAGCTCGGGGAAATCTGAACCAACACCTTCGATGAACTGAAACCCGCCTTCTCTTGGCCATGCACCTGGCTTGCAGGCTTCGTGGGGCTGCCCCAGAGGGCTGGCTGTTACCTCACAGGCCCCCATTACTGAGGCAGAAGGAAGGCAGTGTGCAGTCATCGGCTGCAAACAAGCCCCACACATCCACCCCCGCTAGAGAAACAAATGGTCAGCAAATGGCCTATTCAGCCTGGGTTTGGAACTCATCTGTGTCAGAAAACGGGAAATCTCTGAGGTGGCCCAACACAAAAGGATGCAAATGACAAAGGGTCAACAGCAGATGCTGAATAATGGAGCGGGAACAAATAGCATTCACGGGCTTTATGGTTTTTTGTGTCTCCCACAAATGGTGCCTCATTCTTCCCACGTCATTTTCAATTTCAACTGTTTCTATTTTTATGTCTGAGGGGAGCGTGAGAGGGGCATCTGGACTGATTTCCGTTTGATGTTTTCTGCCCTTGGATTGAAGTGGGCCTCCTCTGTTGGTTGGCCGAAGGGTGACATTTATCTACAGAGCTTTGTAACCGCCTCCCCCTTCCTGTCCCTTGTCTCAGAGATGGCTGTATTTTCACGCCCGGTGCAAGTGACTGATAGCAAATTTGCAGAACAATTTAAATCCTCCATGAAGAAAACGTGAGCTTGTCAGAACTGTCATCTGACCTTGAGCTTGATGACCAAGTACAGGGTGTGTAAATTTTATTAAAATGAGACCATTTCTCTGGTGTCAGAAAGCAAGGAGAAAAGGCGAATACATAATACACACCTCTTGCCTCTCTGTGTGAGGGGAAGTAAAGTTACTGGCAGGGACCTCCTTGTCTGGAACACAAGATGAGTGAAATAAGCATTTAAATGAAACTGCACATAGTCATGTCAGATTGAGTCAACATAGGGACTGATTATTCTTTTAGAGGTAATGTGATCATATTTAATGAAGACTGTATTCCAAGGACACTTCTGAGAGCTAAATGGTATTATCTTGATCCTTTTAATTACTTTGAGAAAGTTACTCTAATTATCCGTTTCTTACTTGAAATTAACCAGCCACAGAGAGCTTGACTCAATTGTTCAAGGACACCAAGAGAAGCATGGGAGGGCAGGCCTAGGACCCCAGAAACGTTGTTCCAAACCTAATAACCAGAGGGCTTCATCAGCCAGAGCTAGGAAGAATTGTAATAGCATAAAATTGAAAATAAGAGTTCATGGAGTGTTTTTTTTTTTCTTTTTTAATCACTCTCTGGTAATAAAAGTCGAAGTAGCCAATCAAGGGTTATCCTGAAAATTTTTCATCACTGGAAGTAAGGTTCCTTCTCTTTTAAGTAGGCCTCACATCTAGTATGGAGGAGCCCAATGCAGGGCTTGAATTCACGACCCTGAGATCAAGACCTGAGCTAAGATCAAGAGTGTGATTAACCAACTGAGCCACCCAGGTGCCCGTAGGGTTCCTTTGTTCTTTCTTGTTCCTTTCTTTTTCCCCTTTTCTTCTTCCTTTTTCTTTGTTTTCTCTTATTTCTTTCTCCTTTTTCCCCCCCTTTCTACTTTTGAGAGAAGGTGTGCACGTGTGGGAGGGGCAAAGAGACAGAAGGAGACCAAGTCCCATGCAGGCTCCACACTGTTAGCCCAGAGCCCAACGTGGGGCTTGAGCTCACCAACATTGAGATCATGACCTGAGCCAAAATCAAGAGCTGGATGCTTAATTGACTGAGCCACCCAGGTGTCCCTTAGGATTCCTTCTTAACTTTCATGCCACCATCCTCACTTGATGCTTCTCTTTAATCTTCAAGTTCATTTCACGGCACAAAAAATGTTTTTAGATCCTCTGCCATCCCTTCCAATTCCAGGAAGCAAAGAGGATGAAGGGAGAAGGGCGGGAATGTACCTGGTGAGCTGGCTCCTCCCATCTGAAAAGTTTCCAGAAGTCCCACCCACTCCCAGTAACAGGTCATTGGCTGGACCTCCATCATAAGTGTGCACCTATGTACACGAAGGTGGTATACAACCTTCAGGGAGACTATTGTCACCTTGCCTACAACTTAGGTTTCAGGGGTGGGTGCCTGGTGGCTCCGTTGGTTGAGTTTCCGACTTCAACCCAGATCGTGATCCATGGTTTGTGAGTTCCAGCTCCATGTCAGACTTGCTGTCAGTGCAAAGCCTGCTATATATCCTGTCTCTCTCTCTCTGCCCTTACCCTGCTCATGTGTTGTCTCAAATAAAACATTTAAAAAAAAATATTTAAAAACAAGAACTTAAGACTTCATCTTCAAAGAAGGGGAGAGTGGATTTTTTTAACATCAGGATATGCCAGAGCTGCCAGTTAAACTCAAGATTGAGATGCAATAGCCATAAAGATGAGGCCTCATCCCTACTGCCTGCTTGTCTACTTGGTTTTTGGATTATCATGGGCATAGAGGTGGCTTCTGGAAGCACTTCCTACTACTCTAAAAGTGAACTTCCTTCTAAATCATCTGGCATTCCCAATGGCCTGGGTAGGGTTAGCTTTGGAGGATCTCAGAAGACTCTGAGAAAAAGGTTAGGTCCCTGACAGGGTTAACTAGGAGGAAGGAATCTTCCAGTTTGAGTGTGAGGTGAGCTGGATGGAGCAAAGCTGGGTAGTTGGTGGTAAGGTCCTTTCTGACCACGTCCTCTGTGGGTGTATAAACTCAAATGACTCTACTATTAAACTGTGTAACAAGCCTGGACCCCAGCAGCTTTGCTGGAGATCTTTAGAGTAGAACATGGAAGGAGGGAGCCATTTCTTATTGTCCTCAAGTTCTTTTTGAGAGAATTGTTGATGTCTTGAGAATTAAACCCCAAACATACAGAAGGAAAGAGAAGGGGCAGCCACAGAGGAGAAGTGTGGCTGAGATCAGGATGGAGTGGAGGACAAGGTCAAGTGATAAGTGTTGGGTAAGTTTGGATGCTCTTCCAAGTTATGGGCAGGAGGTTGGGGATGGAAGTAGTGGTCAGAGTACTAGAGTTAGAAACTTCCAGATTTAACTTTTAATTTTTTTTAACATCTATTTATTTTTGAGAGACGGAGCATGAACAGGGGAGGGGCAGAGAGAGAGGGAGACACAGAATCTGAAGCAGGCTCCAGGCTCTGAGCTAGCTGTCAGCACAGAGCCCGATGCGGGGCTCGAACCCATGAACCCTGAGATCATGACCTGAGCCGAAGTCGGACACTCAACCAACCGAGCCACCCAGGAATCCCTCAGATATAATTTTAAAGTGTCCTACATTCATAAGCCTGGGGAGAGTTGAGCTACACTAAGTTCATACCAGCTTCAGTTGAGTTTGAGTATTTGCTCGAACACCAGACTTTGAATCTGGACACCCAACTCCAGTGAAATGAACCTCCCCTCTCCCTCCCTTCCCTCCCAATAGAAATGTTGACAGAAAGCTGTCCATAGAGGGAAGAAAAAATAAAGGACCAAAAAAAGGACAGGAAAGATGAAGGGGGTGGGGCAGAAAAAGTGAAGAGGAAACAGAAGGAAACCTGCCAAACTCTTAAAAACCGTAATCTTCATTCAACCCGGTGCTGAGGCGATAGCAATAAAATCGTGTTTGGGGATGGATGACCATGTAGCTCGGGTGGAATTGGGCTGTTAGTGTGAGTACATGTTCATTCTCACACGTAGCTTAGCAACGCTGCAACATGTATTAGGTAGTCTGGCTTTACACACAGTACCTTGAGACTCTTTCATGTCAGAGTTTTGAATATGGTGAGCGTTGAGGGTAAGGAGCACTGAATCAGAAGACTGATGTCCTGACTTTGAACCATCATTCCCCTCCCCTCTGTGGAAGAGTTGTACTTCCTGTCCTGCTTAGCCCATGAGGATGTGGTGAGGGTCAAGTTAGAAGACCTTGGTTAAGGTGCTGCATCAACTTAGAAGTTTCAGAGAGATCCAAGTTACCTGTAGCAGGGACTCAAAGCCCTGAGCTAGGTGCAAGGAAGTCTGATTCCTTCAGGTGAGTTGGAACTCCCCAGGTTATTCTCACGGTAGGATGTTGATGAGCTCTATCAAAGGAAAGGGATAAAAATAGGATTCCTCAGCAAGCCACATTCTGATGGAAATGCAGCCTTTGTGGGTGAAGGTGGCCCAAAGAATTTCAAGCTTGACAAATAGGTTCCAAAATAATACTCTGGATCCATCATAGGATACAGCATTTCAAAGAGGCTCTCCTAACCATATTGCATGGGACATCTCTAAAACACGCATATACACCATCTCCGTTTTCAGATTCTGAGAAGGAAAATTAAGTCATTTGGATCAATATTTGAGATAAAGGATTTTTTACAAAACTGTTTTTTAAAGCCTTAAGCAAATCATAATACCTAACTGAATTACCCCGGATTTGGTAAAAGTGAAAATGAAACTTGAAAAATTAAGAAAAGCCTGGGAATCGAAGCCACTTGTATTTTCTGGGCATTTGACCGTTCTGGTCCTTTTTAACAACCTCCCAAATCAAGAGAGTCAGAAGTTCAGGCTACATCTCTGTTGGACCCAAAAGAAAAACCCTCTGGATAAGTGTGACCCGGAAGTACCTGCCAGAGAATTTCAGGCCACAATGCGTGATGCCCAACAGCAGGAAAAAAAGGGAAGGTCTTGACAAAATGTTGTGGCCACTGTCTGTCTATGCACAGATTTGCATCCTGAGTTTATGCTGCTAGGTTGATCCATGGCACCTCCAGTCATGAACCTGCTTGAAGATGATTGATGACCCATAGTACTAGCAAGCAGAAGTAAAAACAAATCCACTTTAGAAGAAGGCACATTCATTCTAGGCTTCAAAATAAAATCTCCATAGAAAAAACTTGCGGGCAATTAATGTTCTGCAGTTGAAGATAACTGAACATTTTAAGGTACTAAGGCACTGTAAGTGACAATCAGGAAATACAGAGAATGAAACAGCCCCATAATGATACCGTGATTTTAAATATTGTAATTTTAAAACCTTGATTATAAAGGAACTATGATTATAAGCTTTAAATTAAAAGATAAACCTTGTAGAAATTTCTACAAAGAACATTGAAGTACAAAAATGGACCTATTATGTTAAGGGAAAAAACACAAATAGAACTGTTGATAAAGTGAACAAAATTGAAATGTCAATTGATGGGTGAAAAATCAGAGCTGAAAAAAATAGCCGTGAGGAAATTATCCAGAATGCAGTACAGGGGAAAAAAAAATGCATATGAAAGAGAAATGTGAAGGGTAAAGGGAAAGAAAGTTTAACTTGTGCTTCTTCAGGTCTAGGAGAGAAGGAATAATGGGGACAGATGGCATTTAGACTTAACAGTGGACAATTTCCTCAAATGAGGACACCTCTCTACAATTTCAAAAAGCCCGACAACTCCAAGAATGATAATAGAAGACCTCTGTGCTTAAATATAATGTAGAGACACTGCAGGAAACCAGAGACAAAAGCTTTGTCACATAATGATCACTTCTTTTCTTGTAAGAAGAACATTTAAGGATCTAGTTTCATAGCAACTTTGACGTTTATAATACATTGTGTTGACGGTTGACTATGCTGTGCATTAGATCTCTGGAATTTATTTATGTCCTAGTTGTAAATGTGTACCCTTAAAAAATCTCCCCGATATTTTACCCCTAGCCACTGCTAACCACCATTTTATTCTTAGTTTTTAGGACTTTAGCTTTTATATAGTTTCTACGTATGAGTGATCTGTTGTAGTTATCTTTCTCTGACTTCCTTCACTTAGTCTCAAGTTCCAAATGTGAGGCTGCAAAGGGCAGTATATCTTTTTTTCTTGTGGCCAAATAATTTTCTGTTGTGTTGATGAGTACACCACATCTTCGTCATCCATTCATCTGCTGACTGGCACTCAAGCTATTTCCGTGTCTTGGCTATTATTAATAATGCCGCAATGAACATGCTTCTGCAGATAGCTCTTTCCGATAGCGCTTTCAATTCCTTCAGATGTATACCCAGGAGTGAAATGGTTGGATTATGTGGTAGTTCATTTTTAATTCTTGGAAGAATTATCATAATTTTTATAATGACTAACTTTTTGTTTTTTTTTAAATTTTTTTTACTTTTATTGGAGTATAACGGACCCATGGTGTTCGATGTGTAGAGCATATGGATTTGACAACTGTATACATGATGCTCTGCTCACTACTAGTGTAGCTACCGTCTGTCACCATACAATGCTGTTACAGCATCATTGACTATATCCTACCTCGTGCCTTTGATCTCTTATTTATTCCATAATTGGAAGCCTATGCCTGCCACGCCCCTTTACTCATTTTTCCACCTTCTTGTCCCCTCCCCTCAAGTTGGCAACCATCAGTTGCTTCTCTGCATTTAGGGGTTTGTTTCTGCTTTTTGCTTGTTTATGTGTGTGGGTGGGGTTTTTTTCTTTTTTCTTTAAGATTACACATATAACTGAAACCTTAGTGTATTTCTGTTCCTCTGTCTCATTTGTTTCACTTAGCATACTACTCACTAGGACCATTCATGGTGTCACAAATGTCAAGAACTCATTCTTTTTATGGCTGAGTGATACTCTATCTTATGTATGTATATGTACATGTACCAAAACTTTATCCATTTATGTCCCTGTAGACCCTAAGGTTGCTTCCATATCTTGGTTGTTGAAAATAGTGCTGGGAGTAAATATGGGGTACATTTATCTTTTCAAATTAGTGTTTTCATTAGGGAAATAGTGGAATTACTGGACTAGATAATGTTTCCATCTACTGTATTTGGAGGAGCCTCCATTCTATTTTCCACAGTGTCTATATCAGTTTACATTCCCACCCATAGTACATGAGGGTTCCTTTTCTCCACACCCTTGCCAACTCTTTTTATTTCTTGTTTTCTTGAATCTGGCCATTCTGACAAGTGTAAGGTGATCTCTCACTGTGGTTTTGATTTGTATTTCCCTGTAATTACTAACATTGAGCATCTTTTCATGTGGCTGTTGGTCACCTGTATGTCTTTTTTTTTTTTAATGTTTATTCTGGTTCTCTATCTTTTAATTGAATATGTTTTTGGTGTTGAGTTATTTAAGTTGTTTAAGTTCTTTATGTATTTTGGATATTAACCCCTTATTGGATATGTCATTTGTTAATATCTTCTCCCATTCAGAAGGTGGACTTTTTGTTTGGTCAGTGGTTTCCTTTGCTGTGCAGAAGCTGTTTACTTTGATAGCTTATTTTTACTTCTGTTGGTCTTGCTTGAGGAGACCTCCCCCCAAAAATGTTGCTAATGCAATGTCAAAGGGATGACTGCCTACACTTTCTTCTGGAAGATTCATAGTTTTAGTCTCCTATTGAGGTCTTTAATCCATTTTCAGTTAATTTTTGGTAAAAGTGCTCTAGTTTCATTCTTTTACATGGAGCTATTATATCCCCAGCATCACTTATTAAAGAGACTGTCTCTTCCGCTTGGATGTCCATGCCTCTTCTGTAGACTGACCATATAAGGATTAGTTGATTCTGCACGGTCGATTCTGTTCCACTGGTGGATGTGTCTCTTTCTGGACCAGTACCGTGGTGTTCTGCTCATTATAGCTTTGTAATGTATCTTGAAATCGAGATTTTGCCTCCAGCTTTGTTCTTCTTTCTCAAGATTGCTTTGGCTATTCAGGGTCTTTTGTGGTTCTATTAAATTTTAGTATTATTTGTTCCAGTTCTGTGATAAATGCTGTTGGTATTTTGATATAGATTGCATGAAATCTAGAGATTACTTTGGGTAGTATGGACATTTTAACAGTATTAACTATCTCAATCCATGAGCCTGGAAAATATTTCCATTAGTTTGCATCATCAATTTCTTTGGTCAATGTTTTACAGTCTTCAGAGTATAGGGCTTTCACCTCCTTGATTAGGTTTATTTCCACGAATTTTATTCTTGGTGCAATTGTGAATGGAATTGTTGATTTCTCTGCTACTTTGTTTTTAGTGTACAGAAACAAATTTCTGCCTATTAATTTTGTATCCAGCAAATGCACTAAGTTCATTTGTTAGCATATTTTGGTGAACTCTTTAGGGTTTTTTATGTATAGTATCGTGTCCTCTGCAGAGTGGCAGTTTAACTTCTTCGTTACCAATTTGAAGGCCATTTATTTCTATTTCTTTTGTGACAGCTGTGGCTAGGATTCCAGTACTCTGTTGATGAAAAGTGGCAAGAGTTGTACCATTTTACATCCCAGACAAAATAGTTTTCCTTGTGCTACAATCTCCCCAATATTTGATAATTGCTTGAGAAACAGGTGTGAAGCAATAGTTCCTTGTGGCTTTGGTTTGTTTCCCTATGATTGGTGATGTTGAGCATCTTTCATATACTTTTTTTTTTTTCCACATTCTTTTCACATACTTATTGGCCATTTGTAGGTCTTCTTTGCAAAAATGTCTATTTAAGTCCTTTGCCTATTTTTGGGTTATTTGCCATTTTCCTATTGAACTGTAGGAGTTCTTTATATATTTAGATAGAAACTTACACCATTTGTAAATATTTTCCTCCCATTCTGTGGGTTGCCTTTTCAATTTGTTTTCTTTACTGAAAAGTAGCTCTTTAGTTTAATGTGGTCTCATTTCTTTGTCTTCTTGTTGCCTGTCCTTTTGTTGTCTTACCCAAGAACTTACTGCCAAGATGAATGTCAAAGATCCTATGTTTTTTTTCTTGGAGTCTAATGGTTTCAGGTTTAAAATAGTTTTTTTTTTAAGTTAGTATATTTATTTTGAGAGAAAGAGAGGGAAGGAGGAGTGGAAAGAATCTTAAGCAGGCTCCATGCTGTCAGTGCAGACCCCAGTGGGAGGAGGGGTTCAATCTGAGCCATGAGATCATGCTGGGAGCGAAAATCTAGAGTTGGACACTAAACTGACTGAGCCACCCAGGTGCCCCTAGTTTCAGGTTTTACATTGAACTCTTTGATTCACTTTAAGTTAACTTTTGTGAATGATGCAATATAGGAGGCATTTTTAATCTTCATAGATAGCTAATATTCCCAACACCATTTGTTGAAGAGACTGCCCTTTCCTCACTGTGTGTTTTGGCTGCCTCACCAAAAATGAGTTGACCATAGATGCCAGGGCACTCTCTTTGTTTCCACTGGTCTGATGGCTGCTATTATGCCAGGACAATACTGTCTTGATTACTATACTTCTGTAATATAGCTTGAAATCACATGGTGTGATGCCTCTAGGGGTTTTTTTCCCCCTCAAGGTTGCTGTGGCTCTTGGGATCTCTTGTGGTTCTGAAAACTTTTTAGGGTTTTTTCTATTTATATGAAAAATGCAGTTAGGATTTTGATTGGGATTGCATAGAGTCTGTAGATCAATTTTGGTTGTATGGATATATTCACAATATTATTTCTTTCAATCCAAGAATGTGTGATGTCTTTCTAGTTGTGTCTTTTTCAATCTTTCATAAATATCCTCTGGTTTTTAGTGTATGAGTCTTTAATCTCTTAGGAATAAGCTTAACCAAAGTATTTGATTGATTTAATTCTCTTATAGATGGAATTGCTTTCTTAATTTCTCTTTCAAATACTTTGTTAGTATATAAAAAAGCATCCAATTTGTATATATTGATTTTTATATCCTGCAACTTCATTGAATTCATTTATTCTAACATTTTTTAGCTGAGAACTTAGCTAAGAGCTAAGATGTAAGAGCATGTCCTCCACAAACAGAATTTTACTTCATCCTTTTTGATAAGGATGACTTTTATTACTTGCATAATTAGTCTGGTGAGGACTTTGTTACTATGTTGAAGACAAATGGTGGCAGAGGGAACCCTGTTTTGTCTCTAATCTTAGAGGAAAGTGTCTTAACATTTCACCATTGAGTATGGTGTTGGCTGTGGGTTTGTGACCTACGGCCTTTATTATACTGTGGAATATTCCTTCTACACACAATTTGTTGAGTGTATTTATCGTGGAAGGATGTTCTATTTTGTCCAATGTTGTTATGCATCTATTGAGATGATCATATGTCTTCTGTTTTTCATTCTTTTAATGTGGTGTATCATATTGGCTGATCTGTGTACATTGAACCCTCCTTGCATCCCAGGGCTATATCCCTCTTGATCATGGTAAATGAGTGTTTTAGTGTGTTGTTAAATTCATTTGCTACCATTCTCCTGAGACTTTTTATGTCTATATCAGGAATACTGGTCTGTAATCTTGGAGTGTCCTTATTTGGCCTTGATACTCAGGCAATGCTGGCCTTATAAAATGAGATGGGCAATATCCCATCTTCCTTCCTTTTTTTTTTTTTTTCTTTTTAAAGAATTTGAGGGGAATTACTATTCATTCTTCCCAAAGTGTTAATTAGAATTCACCAGTGAGGGGTGCCTGGGTGGCTCAGTCAGTTAACTGTCTGACTTCAGCTCAGGTCACGATCTCATGATTCATGGGTTTGAGCCCCATGTCAGGCTCTGTGCTGACAGCTAGCTCATAGCCTGGAGCCTGTCTTTGGATCCTGTCTCCCTCTTTCTTTCTCTGACCCTCCCCTGTTCATGCTGTCTCTTTCTCTCTCAAAAATAAATAAAACATTTTTTAAAAAATTCAGCAGTGAAGCCATCTGGTCCTGGACTTTGGTTTGTTAGTAGGTTTTTGATGATTAATTCAATTTGCTTCCTTATTACTGATGCTTTCAGATTTTCTGTTTCTAGTGCCCCTAGCAATGAAGTGTCACAGCTACATCCTGGGTCTCTGGGGGTGGGACTCAGGGCAGCTTCATGGGAAATGGTAGGAGTAACTTCAACCTGGAACCATGGGTGGGGCCCAGAGCAGTAGTAGTTCGGGCCCATATAGGGTGAGGTGCAATGGTGTCTCCCTCGGCTATAGTACAGCCTTAGGGAGTGGATGCAGCTGGGGGTGGGGGCGGGGCTCCAGGACAGCCCCATCAGTGGGATCATTGTAAACCCTGGTAATAAAGTAATAAAAGCTCAAACATCCCCAGTGGTGAGGCTTGCTCTGCTTTTCCCCTGGGGGCACGATTCCTCTGAGAAGATCCTCCAGGTGCCCAGCTGCTCTCGACTGAGTGATGCAACAGTCTAAAATGAAAAACAAGAAAAATACAGAGCAAAGAAAGGTAAATAAATGATTAAACCCTAAAAGGGAAGATTGGATAAAATGTTAAGAATGTCTTACACATTTAAAAAAAAAAAAGTACAAATAAAATACAGGCAACAACAGCATCTGTGTTGGGAGGAAAAAGGATTGGATTGAAATATTGTAAAATATTCACAGGTCCTGTGAGTGGAACAGTGGTATCAACCTTAAACTTAAGTTTTTTAACATTTACTTATTTTTGTGAGAGACAGAGACAGAGTGAGCAGGAGAGGGTCAGAGACAGAAGGAGACACAGAATCTGAAGCAGGCTCCAGGTTCCAAGCTGTCAGCACAGAGCCCAATGCGGGGCTTGAACCCATGAACTGTGGGATCATGACCTGAGTGGAAGTCGGACGCTCAATCGACTGAGCCACCCAGATGCCCCGGATATTAACCTCAAATTTTAATGTTATTTAATATTTTCAGTAATCACAAAAAGTGGAGAAATAATACAAAGTTGCCATTCTGGCCAAAGGAGAAATAGAATGAGGAAGTAAAGAAATAAAGGTTGTGAGATTAAAAACTATAAAAGAGGCCCAAATAAAATTGAAACTATAAAATAAAATGTTAGATTGAAAAAAGCATATAAGTAATCACATTAATGGAAGTGAACCAAATTCTCCAGTTAATAGAAGAAGATCATAGGCTAGATTGGAAACTGGAAATAGCAATAAAATGTAACTATACATTGTTTACAAAACAGAACTAAAACAACAATAACAGAAAAGTTAAACAATGAAGGAATATGGAAATACTAAGGTGTAGCTGACTAAGCTTCTATATTATACAATTTGAAGACAAAATATACTTCTACAGATCAGTTTCTTTAAATAGTTCAAGGGACCAGAAGTTTATTCTGCTCTGTTTTAAATGGATCTTCATGTAATAATTTATCTTCAAAACATATGAAGCAAAAATTGACAAGAAATAAGTCACAGTGGGAGAGTTTTATCCTACGTGTCTTTTAAGTTCCTTTCTGACCTCGCGTGATTCCTGTCTTTGAGTGTTTGGTTTTTTTTTTTTTCTTCCCCCCTTAAGTGTATGTATTTTGAGAGAGACAGAGTGTGCTTAAGGAGCACACTCAAGCAGACCGAAAAGCTTTGTGATGATAGAAAAGATTTAATCAAGATGATCAAATTGACTAAACTTGTATGGAACACCACACTAATGAATGAAAAATACACTTTATTTTGGAACTACACCTGGACCTTTCACAAAAATGTACCATGTCCTGGACAAGGCAAGTCTCAACACATTTTTAAGGATAAAATGATGTATATAATGTTCCAGGACATGTTGCAGTTAATGTAGAAATTCATACCAAAACAATAATTAGAAAATCTTTATTAACTGATAAATCAGGAATTCTGACAAATCTGTAGGGCAAAGAATAAATCATAAACAAAAAATGGGAAACATTTTTAATTGAACAACAAAAATGACTATGCCCTATCTATGAGGGAACAGACCTAGCAGTGTTGGAAATTGATAATGTAAATACATATGTTAGAAACAAAAGTAAAGCTTCAAATTAATGACTTAAGCATTTATATGAAGAAATCAGAATAAAGGCCTAATACTCCAGGTTCCTGGGTGGCTCATTCAGCAAAGTGTCTGGCTCTTGATTTTGGCTCAGGGCAGAATCTCATGGTTTGTGAGTTTGAGCCACTCTGTGGACTCTGCACCATCAGTGTAGAACCTGCTTGGGATTCTCCCTCTCTCTCTCTCTCTCTCTCTCTCTCTCTCTCTCTCTCTCTCTCTCTCTGCCCCTTAAGCACACTCCATCTCTCTCAAAATAAATACACTTAAGGGGGGAAGAAAAAGAAAACCAAACACTCAGACAAGAATCAAGCTAGGTCAGAAAGGAACTTAAGGCACACACAAAATAAAAAGCATTCATAAAGTTGAAAAGAGATTTTTGTAATGACAAGTGAAATTAAGAGACTTCAGGCAAGATCAAGAAAAGAGATGCCAATAATGAATATTAGGAATAATAATTTAAAGTCTGTAGATGTTGCAAACACTTGCAAGTGTAATAAGGGGATATTGTAAATAACTTGCATAATTTGGAAAATTTTGAAAAGATCAAATCCTTTGAAAAATTGGTCACAACCAAGTTAGGGAGATCTAGAAAATCTGAACAATCATACAACCATCAGTGAAATGGAATCGGAAGTCATACATCTTTCTCCAAGTAAACCCATTGCTGAGTGCTATCACAAATGTAAGGGAAAAACATTTCAAACTTTAGTTAAGTTCTTCTAGAGAATAGAAAGAGAAGGAATGTACTGTCTATTAGTAGGAATCTACTAGTAGAAGAAATTCAAGAGAATAGAAAGAGAAGGAACATACAGTCTGTTAGTAGGGGTAATTAATGCTGTTTAGCCTTCCTCCATTTTTTAATTTTACGATCTGAAATGCGTGTGATCCCCTCTAGGAAATCTGGAGAAGGTACAGCCGCTCCTCCAGGAAAGTCTTTAAAGGCATGTCTTCTTCATCCATGTCCCTGTTGGATGATAAAGTCTTAAACGCAGAGGATGTGAAAATGTCATGGTCTTTGCCTCTCACAACTCTCATTCTACGAGTTAATATCACCCCCTTACTAAAACCTCACAAGGACAATAAAAGAAAGGAAAACTGTAGTTCAGTCTCCCTCATTAATACAGGTACAAAAATCTTAAGCAAAACATTAGCAAACTTAATCTAGTAATGTTTAAGTAAAAAGGATAACACATTAGGGCAAAATTAACCTTGCTTTCCTAGAATAAGCTTAACTTAAAAAAAAAATGGCTTAGACCTCCAATTAGTGTAACTAACCACATTAAGATATTAATGAAGGAGGGGCACGTGGGTGGCTCAGTCGGTTAAGCATCTGGCTTCGGGCTTTGGCTCAAGTCTTGATCTCACGGTTGGTGAGTTCAAGCCCCGCATTAGGCTCTGTGCTGACAGCTAGCTCAGAGCCTGGAGCCTGTTTGAGATTCTGTGTCTCTCTCTCTCTCTCTGACCCTCGCCTGCTCATGGTGTCTCTCTCTGTCTCTCAAAAATAAATTTAAAAAACATTAAAAAAAAATACTAACAAGGGAAAAACTACATCAATGGATAAAGAAAAAGATGATGATGAAATTATTATTTATGATTGGTTAAAAAAAGCGTTGAGGATACAAGTAAAAATGCAGCCATCCGATGCAGATTAAAACTATCTATAAAACACCACTCAGGAGAGGTTATGTTTAATGGTGAAACATTGACTGTTTTCCCCTTAAAATCTTAAGAAAGGGACTGAAATCACTACTACTATTCAACAAGGCCCTGACAAGGACTTCGAGAACAGTAAGTCAGAAAAGAAATTAACAATTGGAAACAAAACTCCATTTACTTAGGGGTAACAGTTGATTACAAAACATACAAAATTTGTCAGCATTAGAATCTAACAAACTTCCAAAGATAAAATGTAATAATCATTGTAGTCCTATATATCTGCATTAAAGGAAATTTTTTAAAATATTAAGTTCTTGAGTAAATCTAACAAAATCAGTGAAAGACCTATAAAGAAAATGATTATACTTCAGAAAGTTTAAAGAATATCGGGGAGCCTGGGGGGCTCGGTCGGTTAAGCATCCAACTTCAGCTCAGGTCATGATCTCAGTTTGTGGAATCTAGCGTTGTGCTCTGTGCTGACAGCTCGGAGCCTGGAGTCTGCTTCAGATTCTGTGTCTCCTTCTTTCTCTGCCCCTCCTCCACTTATCCTGTCTCTCAAAAATAAACAAATGTAAAAAAAAAAATTAAAGATTTAAAGAATACCTATTCAATATAGAGAGATACTATGTTTGAGGACTATAAGACTTGTTACTATAAAAATGGTCAGATCTCTCCAAATGGATTTATAGAGTCTGTAGAGCTTATGGAATTTGACAAGTTAATTCTAAAGTTTACATTCTAGTACAAATGGCTAAAATAGCCATACACTCTCTTGAAGAACCAGGTGGGAAGAATTTTTTTTTCTTACCAGTTTTCGCAACCTATTTTATAATGAAGACATGATAATATTGGGTGTGAAAATACACAAACATACCAATGGGACAGAAAGATAACCAAGAAAACACATCTATGCACATATGGTCCCTATGTATTTGGAAGAGAGGTCCTGGGGAAAAGTGTAAAGTATATTCAATACGTGTTTTTGGAAACAATGGTAGCAACATGAGGGGGAAAAATAATTGGGTCCCTATGTCACAAAACTAATTCTAGTTGAATTAAAGATCTCATGTGAAAGGCAAAATAAAAAGCTTTAAAAAAGAGAGTATCTCAAATATTAGGAGGAATTTATTAAGACAAATAGACCTTATCCAGAAAAGAGAAGATGGAGGGTTTATTACTTTTTAACACGGCCTAGTGTAAGAACTTCTTTTCATTGAAAGACAACATAAAAAGATAGAAAGGAAAGCCCTAGAGTGAGAGAGGCTATTTACATTGCATATAACTTCTGAAGGACTAGGATCCAGAATGTATAATGAACTACAAATGAAGAAGAAAAACAGTAACAACCTAACAGGGAAAAGGGGGAAAACTTGAAGCATTTCACAGAATAAGGAAATCCAAGTCATCAGTAAACCTGAAGAGTCCTCAATCTCCCCTGCTGTTAGGGAAATAAAGTTGAACAACAATGAGCTAATTTTACATTGGAAGTACCCTTAAAAAACTGGCAAAGAAGGGGCACCTGGGTGGCTCAGTCCGTTGCACATCCAACTTCAGCTTAGGTCATGATCTGGCGGTTCCCGAGTTCAAGCCCCATGTCAGGGTCTGTGCTGACAGCTTGGAGCCTGGACTGTTTCAGATTCTGTGTGTGTGTGTGTGTGTGTGTGTGTGTGTGTGTGTGTGTGTGTGTGTCTCACACACACTCTCTCTCAAAACTAAACATTAAAAAAAAACAAACACTTTTTTTAAAAAGCTGGCAAAGAAGACTCTCAGGTACTTGTAATGACAGTGGGGACCCGGACCAGCTGGTTCTGCTTTAGAGGGTAAATTGGTACAAATCCTTTGGAAAGTAATTGGGAATGGTGTATTAAAACTGGAAATGATGTGTTAGGGTGCTATGAATATACTCATACACATGAACAGGAAATGTCCATAAAAATGTCCATAGTACCATTACTCATTATACTGAAATGATCCAAATTGTCATAAATAGAAGGAATAAATTATTTTATCCATACAATAGGAGTATAATTTGATAATGAACAAACCACAGCTAAATGCCACAACATGAATCTCACAAATCAATCTTGAGCAAAAGAAGCAAGATAAGGGATGCCTGGGTGGCTCAGTTGGTTGAGCATCTGGCTTCGGCTCAGGTCAGATCTTCCATTCGTGGGTTCGAGCCCCGCGTCAGGCTCTGTGCTGACAGCTAGCCCAGAGCCTGGAGTCTGCTTCCGGTTCTGTGTCTCCTTCTCTCCCTGACCCTCCCCCTCTCATGCTCTGTCTCTCTCTGTATCAAAAATAAAACATTAAAAAAATTTTTAAAAGATGAAAAAATCTCATATGGTATGTTTCTTAAAGAGTTCAAAAGCAGGCAAATCTAAATTATGCACTTCAATATTTGGGTTCTAAAACATTTAACTAAAAAAAAAATCACAAGAAGCAAGGTAGGGGTTAGAGATTGGGTTGTGAATGGGAAAGGCATAGAGGAGTCTTTGAAAATGCTGGCAATGCCCTGTCCTTGATCTAGGTCCGAGGTCAGCAGACTTTATCTGTAAAAGGTTAGATAGTAATTATTTTAGACTTCATAGGCCAGATGGCTTCTGTCACAACTACTTTACTCTACAGGGATAGCCTGAAAGGAGACTACACTATGTGCCGATCTGGGCCTGGGAAAGAACTGATAAAACTTTGAGGGATGCCTGTGTGGCTCAGTTGGTTAAGCTTCTGACTTTGGCTCAGGTCATGATCTCAGGGTTCATGAGTCTGAGCCCTGCATCAGGCTCTGTATTGACAGCTCAGATCATGCAGCCTACTTGGGATTCTGTGTCTCCCCCTCTCTCTGCCCCTTCCCCAACTCACACTTGGTCTCTCATTCTCCAGAATTAACAAATATTCATAAAAAATTAAAAAAAAATTTAGTATGGTGCCCTACTGCACAAGAATGGTTCAGACCCAAGAAAGAAGAGCTCAGGAGTTAAGCTTTAAGGCTGTGGAACTAGAAGACTTACCCACTCTGCATGTATTAGACGTTGGACAACATCTATAATGTAAGCCTATAAAACTACAGTCATGGTACCTACCCAATATGTTCAAGTGTTTGCTGAGACGGTGGGGTTGGGGAGTTGGTAGAGATGCTAGGATATGGTGAGTGCACAAAAATTTTTTTTCTCAGGGTCTAAGACATTAACCACTTTTAACAAGACTTGAAAGAAATTCTTGTTGCTGTTCATAAAAATTATCTCCCAGGGAAGGAATTTATAGATGAATAGGAAATACACATAATCCTCTCTATACATAATATGGAAATCACACGTAAACCTCACAAGTAAAAATAGTATGCTGCCTACTAGTTCTTGGAGAGCACTTCTCCTTAGCATACTTTGGGTGCTCAACAGAGGACGTGTGAAAGATTATTTTTAAACATGCTCCAAATGTAAATTATAAGGAGAAAGAAAAATAGTGTGAAGGAAAAAGTTCATTTCAGATTCCCAAACCAAAATGACTGGGCTTTATACCTCAAGGAAGTCTTACTGAGGAGATAAAACCTGATTTTGTCCATAAAAGGATAGAGATTTTCCGATCCTGATTTCTAGAGACTGAATGGGTTAATTTACATGACAAAAGAGACTTTTCAGCTGTAATTAAACTAATGATTTTGAGGTGGGGAGATTTTCCTGGATTATCTGAGTGTTCTGAATGCAGCAAAAGATCTTTATAAGAGAAAAAGGAAGATCAGAATAAGATTGGAAATATGCTCTGGTTTTAAAGATTACAAAAGGGGTCACAAACCAAGGGATGGAGGCCTCAAGATGCTGGAACAGGCAAGAAATAGCTTCTCCCCTAAAACCTACCCAAGAAATGCAGATCTGCCTTCCCTGTAAAGGGAAGATCTATATTCCTTGAGTCTATTAAAATCCATTTCAGACCTCTGACCTCCAGATTTCTAAAAACTGTTGTTTTATGATACAAAGCTTGCGAAAATTTGTTCTAACAGCACCTGGAAAATTAGTTACTACAGTCAAACGGGTAGAGTATCAGAGTGGACCAAACAACTCCTTAAATTCCTTCCATACTTTTTTATAAAAAAAAAAAGTTACTCATTTTTATCTAAAATGTACTAGTCATTGACTTCCTGGATACTGGATTCTGTGGTTACAGAGACGAATAAACATGGTCTCAGTCCCCAAAGAGCTTCTAGAACAGTGTTGGAAACAGTCTTTGGTGTTTCGGTGCAGCTTGTGAGCAGAGATACTGATGGTTTTTGGTCAAGACTATCTTTAAAGGAAACCTATCCGTTACAGTGAACGGCCTTGGAAGATAGAGTGTCTATATCCAGAGCACAGGCCAGACAGGCTTATAGTCCAGTATAAAAGATTCAGGGTTCCTAAACTCAGGGTTTCTTATAAGGCAACCCAATGTGTGTAGAAGTATCATCTGGCCCACTTGGTGCTCCCCTGTGAGAACCGGGATTAGAAAACCAGCTCAAGGAAATGTTTAATGGTCTGACTGAGGCTATTTCTGCGAGTAACAAATGGTCCTTTGTCTCTGACCCCAGGGTTTTAGGTCTTCCCTCTGCATCCATGAAACTGAAATAGGTTAACTTGTTAGCTTACAAATAGCGTAAAGTCTCAGACCTTTCACAGTTATTGACCAGCAGTAACCAACAATGTACAAATCTCTATGATCACCATGGGTCAGTGTCTCCAAATAAATTTATAATAGATCTGGGAAAGAGACACTATGTCTATCAGATTCCAACCACTCTGCTAATACTTAATACGAGTTGAGTGTTCACAATGCTCTGTAAGAGATTTGCCACCATTTTACTGGCCACATTCTAGATGTCGGCTAGAATAATCTTACTTGATTGTAATTCAGATAAAATTGACTCTCTACATCCCAAATGGCTCATTCATTACACGTCCTTTTTTTTTTCAATAATATTTTATTGTCAAATTGTTTTCCATACAACACCCAGTGCTCTTCCCCTTAAGTGCCCTCATTACACGTCCTTTAGATAATCCAGTGCCCCCAGGAGACTTCAAAACAGTGGTTCTCAGAGGAAGTGATTTCCCCCCTCCACTTGACAATGGCTGAAAACAGGATTGTGGTGTCAATTTGGAGTAAGGGTATTATTGGCATCTAGTGGCTAGAGCCCCCTCAAAAAGAATTAACCAGTCTAAAATGTCAGTGGTGCTGGAGTACTTGGGTGGCTCGGTTGATTAACCTTCCAACTTCAGCTCAGCTCAGGTCTTGATCTCATGATTTGTGAGCGAGTTTGAGACCCTCATCAGGCTCTGTGCTGACCTTGCAGAGCCTCTTCAGATCCTGTGTCTCCCTCTCTTTCTCTGCCCATCCCCTGCTTTCTCTCTCTCTCTCTCTCTCTCAAAAATAAAGAAATATTAAAAAAAAAAAAAAGCACCTGGGTGGCTCAGTCGGTTAAGTGCCCTGCTCTTGATCTCTTTCAACCACTGTATCCTTGGGGTGGGGGTGGGGGGTCCTTATGCAACCACTTGGCTTTTTACCACCCTGCTGACTCCAGTCTTCATATATTCCCCTCCCAGCCTCTACCCAGAAACTCCAGATTTCTCTCAGTCTTGCTACAGACAGTCATTTCTTTCTTGTGAGCTTCCACATTGACATTTGCCTCCAGGACTTCCTTTACTTACACTGGTGGTTCCCAAATGTAAGCATGTAGGAGTCCCCCCCGAGTCTTATTAAGGTGCACCTTGCTGGCTTTTAAGTCTATAGATGTGGATGACACGTTGCATTTCTTACACGTCCCCAGGTCCCAAGTCGTGAGGATGCCATTGGTTGGGGAACAACTCTTCGAAAACCACTAGATATTAAAAAAAAAAAAAAAAATCTAAACAAAAAGCCATTGATTTCTGTGCCAGTACAAAGGACCTACGGAAGCCCCAATATGAATGTCTTTTCCCTTACTTTGCTCTGCCCACTTGAGACAGTAGTGTAATTCTGTATATCGTTCCCCATCTTCCTGAGTTACACACAGAAGAGGACTTTGGGACTCTGGTTAAGTGAGTGTGACCAGGAGGGCATGACCTAGAACCACAGTCTGCCTGATGGTGAAGCCTTGGCCTGTGTAAGCGGTATTCGATGGGAAGTGAGCAACAGAGCCTCACTTAGATGATCATAAACAGTTTGCTCAACAGTGAGGCAGGCTTGGTAGGTAGACTTCACAAAACATAACCCAGAAGCGCATTTAAAATTAGTTTACATACTAGCAGTGATGATGTGAACCCTTACTGCTAGGTTTCATAATAAATAATTCCTTAGGACAAGTATGACAGCAGTGCCATCAGATAGATGACCCTTGGCAAGAAGCTCTGAGGTGGCCTTCAGGGACAGTGGATCCACATGTGCTCGTGTTGTATGTAGAAGTAGCTGCCCTCAAATTGTTAAAATTCCTCCAAAACATTTGGGTATTAAGCATAAATGACCTTCAAAATGAAGACTGAACAAATTACAGGATCTTAGGACATGGTGTATTATTTTCAGAGATAACGGCCTACATCTGATGTTCCTCCCTCTGGTCCACCAAAGAAAACAAGGTTAAATTTATTGTCTGGGTCACTGGAGTAATTCAATCTAATCCTGACTGGGAATTTGGCTTCTAAAATCAAGATTGATAACTTGGAACACAGTACTTCTTGGAAAGTACCGCTTTCTAGGTTGTCTGATATGTTGCATTGCATATCTTTCATCTATAGTCTTGACGGGTTTCTACATCAAAGTGATCTCATATGCAATTCTGACTGCCAAGATAAAAATCAATTCCTGTCATCATGAAAAAGTCTATTTAATTATTAAATGGGCAGAAAGTAAAACAGCACAGAGGTGCTTGATTATCACAGACAATGACTAATCATTGATAGTACATACAGAGAACAGAATTCAATTCTATTTGATGAAAATAATGTTCTGCATGCACTCAGTTCTTAGAAGGTACTTGTCCAAATGTGAGTTTGGATGGGCACTAAACACTACCCAGAGTCAAAATTTTGGAAATAAAGCAGACATGCTGGCTCTTGTAATGGCTAAAGCATAAAGTATCCCAAAACACAATGACCAATACAAGGGTTTTCCAAACAAGATTTCCTTTTCTTTGGAGATTCACTAGGGTTTGAATTATTTCAGTGAAGACAATGACCACATATCTGACTAGCTAGTGCACCCAAAGCAGAGGACAGAAATAAAGGTAGTCCTAGGACAAGAAAGGTTAGAGAAAAAAAATGGGGGAAAAAACAGGGAGCATGGAACATGAGAAATCAAGAGCTTGGGACAGGAGTCAGATCTATTTGTTTCCTAGAGCTGCTGAAACAAAGTACTACAAACTTAGTAGCTTGAACAACCAAAAGGTATAGTTTGGGAGGTGAGAAGTCTGAAATTGAGAGACCAGCTGTGAGGGAAGGTTCTGTTCCGTGTCCCTCTCCTTGCTTCTGGTGGCCTCCGGCATTCCTTGACAAAAGATGGCATTCTTCTCGAGTCTTAACATCCTTTTCCTTGGGTCCCAGTGTCTCCTTTTATGCGGACACTAGTTATGTTAAATTAGGGCCCACCCTAATGACCTGATTTTAACTTCAATGCTTCTGATGGACCTTATCTCCAAATAAGGTCACATCCTGAGGTACTGGAGATGAGGAGCTCCAATATACCTTCCTCATTTGTGTGTGTGAGAGGTGTGGTAGACACAACTCGATGCTTGAGAGGAAGAAAGAGAAAATTGTGAGTAAGGGAAAAGAAGGGGACGAGGGTGCTAGATGGGGAAAGAGAAAGAAAAATGAGCAGAACAAATGGGTGAAATAATGAAGAAAGAGCAATTTCCTTACCATCCATTACCATCCATGTCACTTGGCTGGCTGCTGACTGTCAGGGCCACTGGTAGCCCAGGTCCAGTGACTGCGCAATGTAGAGCCTGGTGGGAACATGGCAACTCAACTAAAACAGTGCTGTGAACTCCATTTCCTACTGGCTTAAGGGACAGAATTGTCGCTTTTAAAAAGCCAATAAATGTTATGCAGAATTTTTTAGGATTTGGGTTATAAACCTTTTGATCTCTGGAGATGTTGGCTTGATACAAGGAAACCCCACTAAATGGGATAAATGGTGACTTTGATCCATCAGTCTGGTTTTCACAAATGAAAATATATGCCAGATTGACAGCTTTTAAATATTAATAGGTCCAATCACTACCGTATGACAGACCTAGGAATTGAAATCTCAGATTTCAAATGACCTCTTCATGGCTCACCAATTTTCAAATATACAACCAAAGTGGGGAAAGCTCCATAGGAAAGAAATATTTGTTTTTAAGATGCATTCGAAATTGTGTAAAGGGCTAAAAAGCTGAGAGCCAATGCTGGAACAGTAGCGCTGGATAGTTGGACAGATTTCTTCTATATGTCATCTATAAAAAGTATGTTATATAGTTGTGCAATTGTACTCTGTACAAAGTGGGATCAGGCTATGTGGATTGAATGTCCATTTTAGAAAGTCTGGAGAATAGCCAGAGAAGAAAGGAATGGAAGCCTGTATTCACTGCATATTATATGTCCCAAAGCCAGCCCCTGGGAATAGTAGGTATATTTTCCTGTGGTCTTTCTTTTGTCACACATCCTTGATTTGCTTTAATTTTGATCTGATTGAGTGTTATCCCTCTTTTGGTTGATGTATAGTCATACGTGTTCAGAGTAAAAATAGTTAAAAATCAGGAGGCCCCTCTCCCCCCTCTCATGCTCTCTCAAAGATGAATAAACATGTTTTTTTTAAATGTTAAAACTCCTTATTTAAACACTCATTATTTAAGAATCACCCATAATTCTACTACCTAGGGATAACCATTGTTAATATTTTAGTATATTTTACATGATTCAATGCACATATGTTTTTAGTCATAATGTGTCTGATTTCAATAGCTACATAGTTTTTCATCATATATTGTGAATGCTTTTTTTTAATGTTTAATTTTGAAAGACAAAGAGAGCATGAGCAGGAGAGGGGCCGAGAGAGAGTCAGAGACAGAGAGAG
>NC_043712.1:82424269-82453191 GCF_006229205.1 Suricata suricatta
AGAGACAGAGAGAGAGACAGAGACAGAGAGAGAGAGACAAAATCCAAAGCAGGCTCCAGGCTCTGAGCTGTCAGCACAGATCCTGATGTGGGGCTTGAACTCACAAGCTGTTGGACCAAAGTTGGACCCTTAACAGACGGAGCTTCCCAGGAACCCCTGTGAATGCTACCATTTTAAAAGAAACTGAAAAATCATCTGAATTTTTAAAAAATCTAGCTAAACATCATTTCTTGGCTCAGTTTACTCCCATCCTGATGAACCTGATCACTCGCTGTTGTTAGACTCCCCATCTTGGCTATTAGCCAAAAACTCTGCATTTCCAGTTAAGGTTTTAAAGACTTCAGTATACTTTCCTTCCCACCTCCCAGCTACAGACTTTGAGGTTTTTTTAATTTTAATTTTAATTATTTTAGAGAGAAAGGGCACACTCAAGCTGAGTGTGGAGCTCGATCCCACAACCCGGGGATCATGACTCAAGTGAAATCGAGTCGGTTGCTCAAGTGACTGAGCCGCCCAGGCGCCCCTGATGTCCTCTCTGTCTAACATGTAGTCTCTCTCCCGCCTTTACTTTGCAGAAGCACTAGCTAAGCCAGGTGTTTTTGCCTTTACCAGGGTCGTATTGAACTTCTAGTTCCAAAATGGACTCTTTCCCTCCCCTTCTCTTTGAAAGACTGCAGAAGAATCCGAAGCCTGACTGGTCTCTGGTCTCTTTCATTCTCCAAAAGATCTCACTGAGCACATATGATGTGCAGGCTTTTGTTCACATGCTCAGCTGCAGCATTTACCAAGAACCCCACCAGCTTGGTGCCTCCAGTCTGAAACTCTATGCTACTTACTCCACTGTAAGCTGCTTAAAAACAAGATCCATGTCTGTTCCATCTGGGAGCTGTTCCCCAACTCCTAGGCAAGTGCCTTTGTCACAGTAGTAACTTAATACGGTAGCTCTTTGCCAAATGAAGGAATGAAAGTAAATTGCTTTGGAAAATAAATGACTTTTGCCACAGCTTTATTTCTTTAAATGAGGGCAATCTGGTCCTAGTAAAAAATATGAATATCTCTAGGAGGAATCGTATAAAAACACTGCTAGCCATTAATAGGTTAGCAGGAATAAATTTTCCAACCAACCTCGAAATTTGAACTGGGAGAGAAAAAGGCGACACCTTCTTTGGATCATCAAGAGCTGCTTAGGACAGACCTGGGAGCAGTCTGGGGGTAACCAGGGAGCAAAAAATGGGGCCTAGCAGGGCCAGCATGAGGGGTAGAAAAGCTTAGAGGGCAAACTTCTCTAGTCTGACAATTATACTCTCAAAATTCTTACAACGGGAAAGGTACCCAACCCAAAGAGTATTAAAAATGCTGGTAAAGAGCCTCTGGCATTAACAAATCACATGCCTTGGCCCGCTTGGGGTTTGGGAAGCAAAGATAAAATGAGGTTCCTTTCCCTGGTCTCCCAATGCAGAGAAAGATCCTGCCCTGGAAACACACATACTCGTACTGATTTATCTTCATGGTTTACAGAAAGGAACCCACTGGGAAATTCTCCTACAAGCAGTATTTAGCTGCTTGAATTTGGGGCTTGGGGAGAGCCAGAATGTCCTCAAACTCAGAACTACCAGCAGTGGAGGTAAAAACCACACCTTGAAGGCAAGCTAAAATGTGACACCCTTGTAAATAAGCCCCATAATCTTTCCTCATTGGGATCCTGTTTGTTAATCACTCATGTAAACCTTAATGGAAAACAGATGCTGAATCAATTTGCCAGAACTGGCATCCATTAAAAATAATCTATAAAGGTACTTTTACTATGGTGACAAAACCCCACAATGATAGACCCTAAATCTTTTTAAATATTTGGAGAGTATTGGCATGAGAACTGAGTATAGAAAGAATTAGAACACACTTCCTGTAGGGTCTGGTAAATTTCCAAATGACCTATTGACTGGCCAACTTGAAAGTTGAGTGTCTTAGGTTTTATTTTTCTTTTGGAAGCTTCTGATTGTCTTTGGCCAAGTGACTTTATCTCAGTGTCTGGAACAAGAAAGCAGATGAAATAAGGGAAGACAAAGAACACTTCAAATTTTCTGGAAGCACACATGCATGTATATTTACACAAGCACTGAGACACCAGAGCATACAAACATGTAATCTTGCACTTCTTAAAATGTCTTCACATAGTTTAAGGTATCTACTTAGAGAAACAGACCAGCTTTTTAAAATTCAGGCTTAATTATTTCATTTCCCTCCTTAAATCTTCCAGGGATCCCCATTGACTTTGGATTAAAGTTTAAATTCTTAACATGTTATATCTTATATAATCTATTCTTTACCCTATTCTCCTAGGCAACCCCCATCCCCACCGTGGGCCCTGGCTGCCTTTTTTTTTCAGCCAGATAGAGTACCTCTTCTGGAAAGTCTATCCTGAATTTCCATATTGGGCCAAATGCCCCTCCTGTGAATCCCCACATGACCCTCTGCATAGTTCTATCTTATTTCATGGGATCTGTCCTCACGTCTGTCTTCACTAACTTGTGTGCTCCCTAAGAGGACAGATGCTATCTGTATCATCCCTGTAGCTCGAGGGATGTAGCCCAAGCCAGCATATGTTCAGAATAATTACTTGTTCGACTGGACAGAATTGAATGTATTAAAGCACTGCCTGTATGTAGACGGCTTACTGTGTGCAGGTGGATTGGAAGGTTGGATGACCCTCTGATGCTGGCAAATTTCCACTTGGACAGGTACTTGTCAACAGAGAGCAAACATGCTCTAGACCAAAGGCAGGCTAGCCACAAGGTGGACGCAGAACTGACCATTTCCAGTTTCTTTGGGTTCTTCTCTTGCATCTTGTCCTGTTCTCCGCCTCTACTCCCTGTGCTGTTTTCCATCTAACACACACGTATGCACAGGCATGTGCCTGGCCCCTAGACTAAGTCTTGGCTTGAGCTTGGGAAGAATTTAGTGACCAACCAGCTTGTATGGAAAGCTAACTTTGATCAGGGGATATAGACTCATATGCCTTAAAGAGATGAGCAGATGTGACTCTCATGAAGAACGTTCAAACCCAGACCTAAAAATAAATATATTGTAGGCTGTTTCTGTTTCAACGATTGGTTTACTAGTTGGAAACCTCTGGTCTAGACTCTTGATGAGACCTCCAACGGTAGTTCCGGGGAACGTAGGCTGAAAACTTAAATCATAAATGGCAAGTATTTTAATTCCAAATATGATGAAAGAAAAAATAGACCCTGGCATAACCATAGTTGGAATGTGTCTCCTACATATAAAAGGATTCTATTTTGAAGATGGTGATACAATGTGTACACAGACACACAACACCTCAGAGGTGTCTAGGACCATGTTGTAGGTCCAATCATGCTGGTTCTCTAATGTGTCTGTTCTTGGTTCTCGACTTCTGTTAATTTATGGGGCACTAACTATAAGCCAAGCATGGGCCAGAAACTGGGATGGAGAAGTAAATAGACATGATTGCTCTCCTCAAGCACTTAGGGGGTAGTAGAAGAAGACCAGTATCTATGTTAAAAAGTGCACTGAAACATTAGAAGGTACAGTGGGGTCTACAGTAGAGAGTGATCATTCCTGCCTGAGGAAGTCTGGACACATCTCCTCAAAGGGATAATCTGTGTGTCGAATCTTTGTACATGAATGAACAGTATTTTCTAGGGTGATAGGGGCCACATTAGTTGCTTAAACGTGAAACTGGCTTAGAAGAATATGGAATTAGTACTAGTTCTGCAGGGTTGGAGAAGGAGAGAAGGAGAGAGGGAGAGAAAGACCAGAAAGTAGACAGAATCCAGGTTATGAAGGCCTTAGAAGTCTGGCTATGATTTGAACTCTATTCTATAAGAAAAAAGAAAGAGTATTAGAGGGTGTGGGAAAATGACTTAGTGTGATTATTAATTCGCATTTGCCTTTTAATACTATTTTCCCTCACCCCACTCTTGTTTCCAAAGGTAGCCTGAGCTTTTCTCTTTCCTTACTCTGGGGCATTGGCAGGGCCCAAGGAGAAGCTATTGGAAGAAGTGCATTATATTTTGTTCAAAGACTCATGTCTTGGATGAGATTATGCTCATTATCCGGGGGGGGGGGGGGGGGGGAGAGAGAGTCCCTCTGCCGGGAAGAGAATAGAGATTGGACTTCTCACTTGCTGGCTTCTGGGGCTACTCTAGGGAAAGAGGAGAACCTCCATTAAGCACACTGATTGAATTTCCTGCCAGCTGTAACAATAGGGGCTTAGACTTGGACTTAATTGGATTTTTTAAAATGTGATATTTCTCAAACCACCAAAGTCTGTGGAGTAACATTTTAGGAGTCAAACCACAAAGTGTTTTCAAAAGGAAAATAACATCATCAGATTTGCATGACGGAAGGATAATGATTGAGAGGATCTATCTAATATCTGTGAACTTTATGGCCATGGGAGAATCAGATTTTTCCACAAACTAGTAAAAAGGGACAAAGGAATAGAAGGTGCACAAAGAAAACAATCTTATTCTTCTAGAAAAGACAGTCCTTCCTAGGTAAAGTGAGCACATCTTAAAGACTGTGCCGAGGGCATGAGAGATCAGAGATGGAGGCCAGCATTGGGCAGACTGGGCACACCTCCAACAGCTTAGAAAATGCCACTGTGATGCAGCTCAATTCAGCTCAGTCTTCGAGATATGTGTGTCCAGTAAAATACGTTTTTACGTGTTGGTCAAAGGATCCAAAATTTCAGTTAAAAGATGACTAAGCTCAAGCATCTAATGTAATAGGCTGCATCATATACTGAGAAGTTGCTAAGAGAGTAGATCTTAGTGTTCTCATCCCCCGAAATAAGAACAAAAGCAAAAGCTATGGTGAAGTCATGGACATGTTAATTAACTCGATCATGGTAATCCTATTACAATGTATACCTATATGAAATCATTACTTTGGACACCTAAATATATACAATTTTTGTCAGCTCTACCTACATGTAGCTGAAAAAAAACACAAAAATAAGTTTTAATGATAAACTTTTAATAAAAATAAATCTTGCTGAAATATATATACATCACATAGAAATATATGGAAGTTTCAGATGTGATCATAGGTCTAAAAAAAAGAATCTCAGTATTATTGGTCCAAGTTCTTTCCTTCAGGTATGAAGTATTGCTATTCCCATTTTAGAGATAAAAATCTCCAATATCAAAGATTAAGTGGATTCACAGAAGCGTTTTTTTTTTTTGGGTGAAAGTAGACAGGTCTCCATCCCCTTCTAGTACTTTGCTAAGAACTGCCCTAAAGAAGTCTATAGATGGGGAACAAATGAGTAAAACCTGGTAATGAGTTTAGATACAGCTAAGTCCTGATTACTTGTACCTTTCCTTTGGGATGTCTGCCCTCCACAATGACCCCATTTCTCTGAGAACTCTCCTTTTACACTTCCCCCAGTATTGACCCCTGGCAGATGTGTTTTGCAAATTAATCCAAACTCTGGTCTTAATTGTGTCTGGTGTGGTTGCCGGACTAAAGAAAGGGATGATTAAATTCTCTCTTCAGGGAATTTAGAATTGGGCTTGAGACATTGAGTCTTGGTCTGCGCTTGCCTCCCAGGTCAAAGACAGTTTTAGTAAATTATGTATTTCTTTGAATTTCATCAAAACTTTCTAAATTATTCAACAAAGTTTAGAATAACTTATCTTTTTAATATTTGCAGTGGTAGCCTCTTTCATTTTGATATTGGTTGTGCTTTATTTCCACTTTTGCCAGATTGGTCTTGCTAGAGGCTTATCTATTAACTTTTCAACAAACCAATATTTGGATTTATTAATCCTCTGTTTTATGCCTGTTCTATTTTATTGAATTCTTTATGATTTTATTCTACTTTCTTTAGGTTTGTTTTATGGTTCTTTTTTCCCTCTAATATCTTGAGAAGGATTTTTTGTTCATTAATTTTTAACTTTTATCTGCTACAAGGATTCAAAGCTATAAATTTCTAAGTGCCTCTGAAATTGCATTCCATTTTGTCATGGTTAATCTGAAAATGTTCTTAATATCCTTTAAGATTTCTACTTTGACGCCTGGGCTATTGAGAGAGAAGTATTTTTTAATTTCCAAACATGTAGAAAAATTTCCAGGTATCTTTTTGTTACTGTCTACTAGCTTTGTTGCACTATAGTTAGAGAGTACAGTTTTAATCTGTTGAAATTTGTGAAGAGATGTCCAGCATATGGCCAATTTTGTGAATATTCCATGCTTGCTTAAAATAAGTATTCTGAAATTTTTAGCACACCATTCTATAAATATCCATTAAGTCACACTTGTTAACCATGTTGTGCAAATATTCTGAATTCTTACAGCTTTGGTTTTTTATTTATTTGTGTCCCATTAGTTCTTGATAGAGGTGTGTTAATAGCTCCTAGTGTAATTGTGGATTTGTTATTGCTTCTTGCAATTCTTTTGTTTTTTACATCATCTATTTTGAGGCTGTGTTACTATGTACATATATGTTCTAATTTGTTATATCTTCTTGGTAAATTGAACTTTTATTATGCAATGATAGCATAAATCTAAAGCATAAAGCAAGTCTTTTTGCCTTGAGGTTCATTTTGCCTGATATTAATATGTATATACATTTTTCTTCTGACTTCTGTTAGCATGGTATATCTTTATTTTTTAACCTTTAACCTTTATATATCCTTTTATTTTAGGTGTTGTACAAAAAATTTGTGCTTGGATTTCTTTTTATAAATTCAGTATTATAATCTTCATCTTTTAAGTAGAGTACTTGGTTCATTTACAATTAACACAAATATTCATGTTTGGATTTATTACATAATACCATAATTTGTGTTCTCCATTTTGTTACTTTTGTCTCCATTTACTTTTGCTTTAAGGATTTTTTCTTATTTTTTGTCCTTTTGCTTGTTTGAAAGTTACACATTGTATTTCTATTCATTTAATGGTTAAGCTACAGATCAAAACATCAAGATTTAGCTTATCAAATCTGTATTTAATCAATACTTTCACCATCTCCCTTACAAGTTCTTAGACCTTTTTAACTCTATTACCTACCACCATTCTCTAAGAGAAATGCCATTTATAGTCAACATTTGTTTAGATTTCCCACATCTATCTATCTCTTCTTCCCTTCTCGCACCTCAAGCTTTCCATTTTAGATCACTTCCTTTTCAATCCAATGACCAGCCTTTAAAATATCCTATAGTGAATATCAGTAATGGCATACTTTCTCAGTCCTTGTTTCTTGAAGATACTGCATTTTATCTTACTGTTAGAATTCCATACCAATCCAAATATTTTCCATGTTGGACATTATTATTTCTCAGCAACTAGATAACACTCCAGTAGGAACCACCTAGGTGGCTCAGTCACTTGGGTAGCTCAGTCACCTGGGTGGCTCAGTCGGTTGAGCTTCCAACTTTGCCTCACGTCATGATCTCACAATTTGAGAGTTCAAGCCCTGCATTGGGCACTGTGCTGGCAGCTCAGAGCCTGGAGCCCGTTATAGATTGTCTCCATCTCTCTCTGTCCCTCTTCTGCTTGCACGTCCTCTCTCTCTCTCTCTCTCTCTCTCTCTCTCTCAAACATTAGAAAAGTTTTTTTTCTTAAAAAAACCACTCCAGTATATTCTAGTATTCATTTGTACTGTTAAGATATCAACTGTTAGTCCTCTACTCCTAGAGGATACTATATAATTTTTCCTGTGGCTGTTGATATGGGTTTTTTTGTTTTTCTTGTTTGTTTCCTATGAATCCCAAACAGGGTACACAGAAAGAAATCTATACAAAGATACAGAATAGAAAAATTATAAGACACTAAAGACAAAAAGAAAATCTAACAGTTGTGACAAGTATCCTGTTGTTAAACTTTTAAATATTGCCACTACCAAATGCTCTTTTTCCTTATTTCCATGAAATCTAATTATAAACATACATTTTAGAACTTACTATTCTTTCCTTTAAGTTCACTCTTACTTTTCCATTTTATACTCCATGTTGCATCATGGACAAATTTTTTTGAGAATTGAAGTTCATTAACTCTGCAGTTAAATTAATATACTATCAAATCTGACATCTTGAATTTAAGTTATTCTATTTTTCATTTCTAGAATCTCTGGGGGTAAAAAATACCTACTTGGTTATATTCTTCTTGTTTCCTGTAGATATATCAAACTTTGTCTTTTATGATGTCAAGAATAGTAGATGCAATTATTAAAATTCTGTTTGTGATAATATCAATATCTGAAACACTTGAGTTCTTTTTCTGTTAATTTGTTCCTGAAGCATCATTTTCTTGCATTGTTAGGACTCTTTTGCATTCATTGTAGATTTTCCTTGGAGAAATTATTTCTGGAAATTCCTTGAGAATTATGGTAAAGATGCATTCCTCTGGACCAAATTGGTTTTTCCTTGTCATAAATCCATGAGTACTACCAGTTTAGGTTTCTTTAATAATGATATTTTTAGAAGGCCAATGGTTGGAGATTATTTTGAATTTTCTTGGTGAGTTGAATTGGGGCTGCATATCGACAGCAAGTACTTGACTTGCTGGCTGCTCCTATATTGTAAGTACAGCCCTTTGGGGGTGTAGTCCAGCTTTATGGGAGACTTACCTCCTAGGTTTACTACCTTTAAAAGGTCTGGGATTTATCTTCTATTGCTTGTACGTAGGATCCTGTGAATACTTAGACTAAAGTTTACTAGATTTGATGAATGCCCTCGAGGCAGAAGCAACTTCCATGTTCCTCTTGTCTCTCTGGGTCTCCACCTTTACTAAGATTTAGTACTGATAAAATCTTTTTGCCTTTTTGCCTCTTAGGCATTTTCAGAAAGCATATTTTCTATATATTATCATTTATTTTAACTGTCAACAGTGGAAGACTTAGCCCACATACCAAGCTAAATCTACTACCAGAAAGAGAAGTTCCACTTTTACTTTGCAATGGTAATTTAGCTGTTAATCCAAGATTTTTCTTTCTTTAAATCATATCACAACACTATTTTAGCTATACCCCACAAGTCTTGATATGTTCTATTTTCATTATAATGCATTTAACATATTTTCTAAAATTCACTGGTTTTTTTCCCCTTTGTCCTATGTGGTATTTAGAAGTATATTGCTCAATCTCAAAACATTTGAAAATTTTGAGTTATCTTTTGTTATTGACTTCTAACTTCTGCCATGATAAGAAACTATACTCTATTTTTTAATTGTTAAAATATATCACTACTTGCTTCATGGTCAAACGTAAGTTTTACCCTATGGAGGAGTCCTCATGGTAAGGAGTCAACAATGAGAGAGGAATGGAAACTCTAAGCCCAACAGCTGGTAAGGAACTGAGTCCTGCCAATAATCACATTGGAAGTAGATCTTCCCCCAGCTGTATGTTCAGGTAATATAGCCCTATGAGAAATTTTTAAACATACAGTTCAGGAGGGTTAAATATATTCACACTGCTGTGCAACCAATCTCTGAAGCAAAACCAAAACTCTATATCCATTAAACAATAACTCTCAATTTCCTCCTTCCCCTAGCCCTTGGCAACCATTATTCTACTTTTTATCTCTCTGGATTTGACTCCTTGAAGTACTTTATATAAATGGAATTGTACAGTGTCCGTCTTTCTGTTATTTATTTCACTTAGCATGTTTTGAAGATTCATCAGGGTTGTAACATATGTCAGAATTTCCTTCGTCATCTTATTGTATGTACATAACACATTTTATCTTTTGGTCAGTCAATGGACACTTGAGTTACTTCTAACTTTTGTGAATAATGCTACAGTAAACATGGATATACAAATATGTGAGATGTTGCTTTCAATTCTTTTGGCTCTACACCTGGAAATAGAATTCCTAGATTATATGGTAATGCCATATAATCTAGAAAAATTAAAATTTTTGCTATGGTGTTTTTTATAGTAACTACACTATTTTACATTCCTACCAGTGGTGCATGAGTGTTGTAATTTCTCCACAAGCTTGAAAATACCTGTTACTTTCTCTTTTTTTAAATGGTACCAATCCTAATGGGTATGAAGTGAATTCTGTACATTTTTACCTTATTTTTTTGAAGTTAAATTAGTAGCTGAACAAACATTTATATAGTTTTGACAGACCTCCTTATAGTTACAAAATACCCATTTTTCTCCTTAATATTTCCTGTTTAGAGTATACTTTGTCAGTAATAATACCATTGGACTTCTTCTCATTGGTGTTTGCATGTATATATTTTTCTATGTTATTTTCAAAACCTATATCTTTATGATCAATGGATAGCAAATAATGAGGCTGAAATTGTAAATATCTAATCTGGTAAGCTTGGTATTTTACACTTGAAATATTTTGTTCATTTACATTTAGTACAATTACTGATATATTTGGATTTTAATCTGCCATCTTTGTGTTTTCTATTTGGCCATTTATTTGGGTTTTTAAACTACTAGTATTTCCACAAGTTCTTTTTGGTTCTGCTTAGTCTCTTTTTATAGTATTCTCTTCTTTCACTGTTTTTGTTTTCCTTTAACTTTGTTTTTATCATTAGGAACATGTTTATTTTATAATTTCTTGAAACTTGTTACCTAAGTTTTTAGGCAGAGTACAAATTCCACTTCATTTGGCATCAGTTCTTCCTTATGGTAGGTAGGTTTATATGTTTTATGGTTTATAGGTTTACAAATTTTATGTTGAGTGCATCAGCTCCCCCCTTCCTCCCTTTCTCCTTAGAAAATCCATATACACTAAACAAAAATTCTTTCTTTCAGATGAAATATGAATTTTCTTCAACCAGGACCCCATGTTGGATTTTATTATATCAGGACCAATTCACACATGAACTCAACTGCTTTAGAATTTTCATACAACATGGGCAATTTATATTAGGATATCACACCTGTATATTATGTGGTGTATGTACATTTGAGGGTTTTTTTTTTAATGTGTAATAGGAAACTTTTAGTCCAATCTCAAAGTCAAGAGAAGAGATTCCCTACCACTTTCCTAGGCCAGAGTATTGAGTTGTTCAAATCTAATACCATTTGGTATCCTTGCTTTATGCAAGGTGCAAGATTTGGTGCAAGGTTTCCTACTCCACTTAGCTCTAGACTATGTCTCCTATCCTTGCATGGCTGTTACTATTCTAGGCAATTGTGTGTCTTTCCAATAGGACCCATATCCTATTTTAATATCACCTTGGGTGTCTCACCATTAACTTCTGAACTCATCATTCTAGACAGATACTTTTTAAAAATTCTTTTTAAATGTTTTATTTATTTTTGATACAGAGAGAGACAGAGCATGAGGGGGGAGGGGGAGAGAGAGAAGGAGACACAGAACCGGAAGCAGGCTCCAGGTTCTGAGCTAGCTGTCAGCACAGAGCCTGACACGGGGCTCGAACCCACCAACGTGAGATCTGACCTGAGCCAAAGTCGGAGGCTTAACCGACTGAGCCACCCAGGCACCCCATACTTTTTTTTTTAATCTAAATATTTCTATTCTTTTTATAGAGCTCAGTTACATTCACTAAACTTTTTTTTTAATCTTGCTCTTAGACATATTTGGATTTGGAAGGGGAATGGAAAAATCCACAGTCAATTCATGATGATACAGGAACTGTAAATCCCATGCCTTTTAAAACAAGGGATCTATGTGGTGTCCAAAGTCCCCTGTGTATTGGAAATTATATTTGTGGTGTTCATATTGACTCTGATGTATGCACATTCTTGTCAAGTTCCTGTGGTCTTTACCTGCTACTCATTCCTTAAGACCAGAAAACTTTATCTTAAGAGTTTCAACCATAAACCAATTTCTATACAAGTCTCTTAGCAAACTTAGGACAGTGTGACTGAGTGCCTTGTCTATCTTCCTTTCCCAAGAGAGTAACCTCTTTCTTGGCCATTATCGTCATTAAATCTGTTCACAATTATTTCCTCTCTTTTGTCTGAGAAGAATATGGTAGGATTGTTATTCTCCTCTCTCTCTAACTTAAATGTGGCCAAATAACTGGTAGATGATATTCTTTCTTGGTGGAAGCCATGAGTTAATGTGTGCTTTGCCACATTCTTTTCCCTTTCTCATAGAAACAATGTGTCACGTAGTGCTAATGCTTTAGTGTAGGCTCCAGTGTGAGATCTAAGCAGAATTTCTATCTGAATTATAACGGACATGGAGTGTGGGTGAGAAATAAACCTTTGTTGTCTGAGAATTTAGGATTGTGTGTTACTGCAGCAAAACCCAACCTTTCCTGATGGATTCAAGAATAAATGGGATAGCTTATTTTTCATCATCTTGCCCAAATCCTAGCACAAGTCCTGGCACAATAAGTATAAGTTGAGTCAAATTTTAGAACCAGAGCCCTACAAACCCAGTGGTGGCACTGCAAAGATGGGGTCTCTGATCTTCTGTGAGGTCAGTTATGAATCCTCAATATATTCCATCCACTTTTCCAGTTGAAGAGAGGGAGAATTATATTTGACTTAGCCACAAATGAAAATCATTTTGTTGGGTATAAAACCTATTGGAAAAAGCAATATAAAAGACTTTCTTCCAGTGAGTCACCTGCTACAGTATTTCCTGAAAGCCCTAGATGTTGTATTGGCCTGTGAGAAATGATACTAGGCAAGAGAAGAGGTAAGGTTTTTGTCTTTTAGTACCAAAGAATAAGGAAACATCTCTGACTGGAGAATGATGTGCTTGGGGAACTCTTGGGCATTCATTGAATCCATCCTATTCCTTACAAGTAATCTATCTCAGAAAGGGTGCCTGACTTTCAGAAGAAAGGAGGCCATTCTTGTTTTATGAAATAAGATGATTGGATCTCCTGAGAGAGTGTCATCTCTTGGTCACAGACATATTTTATGGTTTTTTTCTCAAATAGGGGGAAGAGCCAAATTATTTCTAGACATAGAGATGTCTGAGAACAAGAGGGGACACCATTGTCAATTATACAGGACAACTGGACAAGCTGGTGTTTGCCTGGGCAAATGGTCACGAACACCTCATGAACCACAGCCTTTACAAATGTGAATTTCAAAACCTAGAACTAAAGCATCAAGCCCTTTGTTCTAAGGGGAGCTGGCTGACCGAGAAAGAGCCACGGGAAGGAAATCTCCTCCCCCTTTACCCACACTGAAGCGGGTAACATCATTTTTCCATTAGCTGATTATCACTAAATTTTTTCACATATATCCCTAGTGATTTGATACCTTTGTACAAATGCCTGACCTCTTTGCCTGGCATGAAAACCCCATTCTTGCCCAGCAATCCCTTGTGCCAAGACACAGAGGAAATCTTATTTCCTCTGGAAAAGCTTCTCTAATGTCCCCTAGATGTAGCAAGGCTTTGTCACCTGGGTTTCCCCAGTGCAGTGTGGATAGTTCTGCACGACACTTAAAACATAACATTCTAAGTTCCCATTTATGTCCGCCTTCCCTCCTGGGCTGCTCAAGGGCAAAAACCACATGTCATTTTCTCTTTCTAAGAAACACCTTACCCAACACCCCTACCCCCTGGCCCCAAAGTAACTGCTCAGTAGATTACTACAAGTGTAAACTCAGAGAACTATTTATTTACGAAGAGATCATGCTTAGAAGGCCTTCCCAGCTTGAACATAAGCTGGAAGAAATTAAAAGGGTGAACGAGGTGTACCAGCTGTTTCCTGATTCATAGGGAAGAAACACAGAGGGATTCCGAGCTGAGGGTGAAGGAGAAACAAAACAGAGTTCCTTCATCTTAATTATATTTGGTGGTGGTGCCATTTCAGGATGAAACTCACAAAGCTGTAACTGCTTGAAACTCTGTGTTCATTATGGAAGGGAAAACAAGGTAATGGAGTAATCTTCGAGGGTTTTTTCAAAAGACTTTTGTGGCATAGCTTCTAGGAATAAAACTGAATGCAGATCATATTCCCCAAGTGGTAATTACAGAAATTAGAGATGCAGAAAATTCATCTGGTCACCTCCCCAGCACAGTGTGAATTTTTATGTAGCTCCTGTCACTTCCCAGAAGTAGGCCGTACTCTGAGTGGGTCAGAGCAAATGGCTTCGGATATAGAAGGCAGATGCTTGGCTCCGAATGCTAAATGGCCTTGGTGTGAGGGATCAGGAATTGACGAATGCTAAATGAGCAGAATTTGCCAAGGCAGGAGTTAAGGCTGAAGCCTGAACTATTAAGAAGTCCTATATATTTAGGCCGAAGAGAGAGCCCGCTCTTCTGGGCCAAGAAGTGGGTGGGTTAAAGGTCCATGAGCCGCCTTAAGCTGTTGTGCAAGATTGGAAGAGCTGATTGCACGGAGGCATGTGACAGGTCGAGCAGCTGTTCTCAGAATCAGAAGTAGTATGGTCCACGAAGGACAGCACGGACACACAGACTTGCAGGGCTACTTTGGGTTTTGATTCTGGGCTGACGTTTTCATCGGGGAAAAGCATTAAATGTCTGTGTTTGTCTCCAGGGCTAGAGTTGTCATGGCACTAGGCTGAGGAAGGAGGCGGCCGCAGAAGCAGAAGGCACAGGAAGGGCATCCGATCTCCCTCCCTGCACCGAGTGGCATCGCCCCTATCAGCCTCTCAGTCTCTCCCTTCAACAAGTATACCCCGGGCCGCCACTAAGCTCACGGCATGGTGCCAAGCTGTCATGGCAAAAATGGCAGCCTTGCCTTTCAAGATCTCCCAGTCTCTGGGGGAAGGCAGCTATGTGACCAGACCATCATTCGCTGCGACGGGTTTGCTATTGGAAAGTGTACAGGAGGTTGTGGGAATGTGGAGGAGGGAGTTGCTGGTTCTGTATGGTCAATAGTAAAGGAATGGAAGTTTGGAGAAGCCTTCACATAAGGCTCCCATTACAGACCGGAAGGAGCCCTTTAGGTGTGGCATTCCGGGGTCTCCAGGATGCGCCTTTGTCGGTTGGTGCTGCTGTAGCAATTGCATATACAAATAGCATATACTGCGCGCTGTAACGTACAGGGACTCGGGGGTCTGTAAACAACAGAAGTTTATATCTCACAGTTCTGCGGGCTGCGAAGTCCAGGATCACGGCGTCAGCAGATTTGGTATTTGGTCAGGGCTTCCTGGTTCACAGACTCTTCTTCTCCCTGTGTTCTCACATGGCAGAAGGGGCAAAGGCAGTCTCTGTGGTCTCTCAAAAATGCACGAGTCCACGATACCTGGGTGGCTCAGTCAGGTAAGTGCCTGACTCTTGATTTAAGATCAGGTCGTAATCTCACAGTTTGTGGATTCCAGACCTGCAATGGGCTCTGTAATAACAGCATAGTGCCTGCTTGGGATATTCATTCATTCATTCCCTCTCTCTCTTCTCTCTCTCTCTCTCTCTCTCTCTCTCTCTCTCTCCCCCCCCCATCCTCCCCTCTGTCTACCCTTCCTCCACTCTACTTAAATAAATAAATAACTTAAAAAATAAATAAAAGCATACTCCAAAGGCCCCATCTCCTAATATCATTATCTTGGCCATTAGTTTTTCAACAGGTGCATTTGTAGGGGAGATGAACATTCAATCCCTGTGTCTACACTAGTCAGTGTCTCCACCCAGGATTCTTGACACAGTCTCTTTACTCCACTCAGCTTGTGCTGTTTCTGGTTTTACCCTCTTTGTTCTTCAGTTGGAATGCCCCACTTCTCTTTACTAATTCTGAATCTTATTCCTCAAAGATCAGCTTATGTCACACCTCCTCCATGAAGTCTTCCTTGATTATTACAGCCCTGAGTGGTCTCCCCAATCTGGACTCCTCGTTTAGAATTCTACTTCGACCCCTGGTATTGTCCTGCATTGTGACATCTCTTCTGTCATTACGTAGGTCCTCTATTACTGATCTAATACATTCTTTTCTGTTCAACTGTAATTAAAGGCATGACATGACAGAAGACGTTATCCACTGTACTGTATGAACTGTAGTAACGGGAAGACACTGTGCTCAGTAATACTTGTTGAATGAACGGATGGGAAAATACAGGCATTTTGTCCCTTAGGGGAGATTTAGGATGAAGTTCTTTTTTTTCTTTTTTTTTTTCTTTTAAGCGTCCACATTTGATATGAAGAGTCTTCCTCCCCTGTGGCTATTAATTGACTAACGGTATATTTCCCTGAAGGCCATACATCAGTCCATCAAATATTTACTCAGGACTTCACTGCAAGCTACTACTTGGTTCCCCAGAAATGAAAACCCTCCCGGAACTGACCTCTGGTTGGGAAGGGCCAGCATGGGATCTATATCTGTCAGGGTGGGGACACAGAGGACCGAGAGTCAAGGGGGAAGTAATGATTTCAAGAGTCGGGAAATGTTTATTCCCATGCTCACCAGGGAATGATGTGGCTGGGGACTTGGAGGGGGAAGGAGTGTGAATGAAGGAGGAGAACTTTCTAGAGTGTAAGGCAGCTCAGTGCAACTACGCACCTCCCAGCTCTCACATCCAAGTGAGAGGCCTCAACACCAGCTAGTTGTCCGAGTTTGCGGTGCCTCCTTTTTGCATTTCGGAACTAATTCCATTGTTACCCTGCATATCTGAACACGGCCTTATTCTATCCTTTGCAGATTGATACTTTGGCAGGAGATAACAGTTCATAATGGGAAGTTTCCTTCAGAATTCTTAGGGCATTGCCCAATTATTTTTGGGTTTCACTGTGTATAGAGTGAGATGCCATTTCTGATTCTTCATATTTTTTTTCAGTTTTTTTCTATGTATATTTATTTTTGAGGGAGAGAGATGATAAGCTGGGGAGGGGCCAGGAGAGAGGGAGAGAGAGAATGCCAAGTAGGCTCTGCACTGAGGGGCTTGATCTCATGAACCGTGAAATCATGAGCTGAAATCAAGTGTTGTATGCTTAACTGACTCAGTCACCAAAGAGCTCCTGATTTCTCAGATTTTGTGTGTGATCTTTTCCTCCCCCATTGGCCCTGGTTGTTAGGATCATCCCTTTGCCCCTGGTATCAGTGATAATGTCCATTAAGGAACATATCATGTTTAGTTGTTTGTTCCTGTTCCTTTTTGATTCTTGCTCTCTTTCATTTTAATTAATTATTTAAATTTACATAAAAGTTAGCATATAGTCAATAATGATTTCAGAAATAGATTCCTTAATGACCCTCATCCATTTAGCCCATTCTGGCCTCCGATAGTCCCTCTGGCAACCCTGTTTGGTCTCTATATTTAGGAATATCTTATGTTTTGTCTCCCTCCCTGTTTTTATATTAGTTTTGCTTCCCTTCCCTTATGATGATCTGTTTTGTGTCTTTTAAAAATTTTTTTAAATGTTTTATTTTTAAGAGAGCGAGAGCAAGAGAGACAGTGTGAGCAGGGGAGGGTTGGAGAGGGGGGAGATACAGAATCCCAAGACAGGCTCCAGGCTCTGAGCTAGCTGTCAGCACAGAGCATGATGGGGGCTCGAACCTACGAATCCTGAGATCATGCCTTGAGCCAAAGTCGGACGCTTATCCAACTTAGTCACCCAGGCACTTCTCATCTGTTTTGTATCTTAAAGTCCTCATATGAGTGAGGTCATATGATACTTGTCTTTCTCTGACTAATTTTAATTAACATAACACCCTCTAGTTCCATCCACATGGTTGCAAATGGAAGATTTCCTTCTTTTTGATTGCCAAGTAATACTCCATTGTGTGTATATACCGTATCTTCTTCATCCATTCATCCATCGATGGACCTTTAGGCTCTTTCCATACTTTGGCTATTGATAGCACTGCTATATATATTGGGGTGCACGTGCCCCTTCAAAACAGCACACTGTATCCCTTGGATAAATACCTAGTAGTGCAATTGCTGGGTCATGGGAGAGTTCTATTTATAATTTTTTGAAGAACCCCCATACTATTTCCCAGAGTGGCTGCACCAGTTTGCACTCCCACCATCAGTGCAAAAGAGATCCTCTTTCTCTGCATCCTCGCCAACCTCTATTGTTGCCTGAGTTGCTAACGTTGGCCATTCTGACGAGCGTGAGTTGGTATCTCATTGGGGTTTTGATTTGTATTTCCCTGATGATGAGTGATAGAGCATATTTTCATGTGTCTGTTAGCCATCTGGATATCTTTGGAGAAGTGTCTATTCACGTTTTTTGCCCATTTCTTCACTGGATTATCTGTTTATGGGGTGTTGAGTTTGACAAGTTCTTTATAGATTTTGGATACTAACCCTTTATCTGATAAGTCATTTGCAAATATCTTCTCCCATTCCATCAGTTGCCATTTAATTTCTCTGATTGTTTCCTATGCTGTGCAGAAGCTTTGTATTTCAATAAGGTCCCAATAGTGCATTTTTGCTTGTGTTTCCCTTGCCTCTGGAGACGTGTTGAGTAAGAAGTTGCTGTGGCAGAGGTCAAAGAGGTTTTGTCTGCTTTCTCCTCTAGGATTTTGATAGCTTTCTGTCTTATGTTCAGGTCTTTCATCCATTTTAAGTTTATTCTTATGTGTGGTGTAAGAAAGTGGTCCAGTTTAATTTTCCTGCATATTGCTGTCCAGTTTTCCCAGCACCATTTGCTGAAAAGACTGTCTTTATTCCATTGGATATTTTTTCCTGCTTTGTCAAAGATTAGTTGACCACACATTTGTGGTTCCATTGATTTGAGTGTTTTTGTGCCAATACCGTACTGTCTTCATGATTATAGCTTTGTAATACATCTTGAAGTCTGGGGTTGTGATGCCTCCAGCTTTGTTTTTCTTTTTCAAGATTGTTTTGGCTATTTGGGGTCTTTTCTGGTTCCATACAAAGTTTAAGATTGTTCTAGCTCTGTGAAGAATGCTGGTGTTATTTTGATAGGGGTTGCATAGAATATGTAGATTGCTTTGGGTGGTATAGATGTTTTTAACAATATTTTTTTCTTCCTATCCAGGAGCATGGAATATTTTCCTGTGTGTGTGTGTGTGTGTGTGTGTGTGTGTGTGTGTGTGTGTGTGTCTTCAATTTTTTTAAAAATAAGCTTTCTATAGTTTTCAGCGTATAGCTTTTCCACCTCTTTGGTTAGGTTTATTCCTAGATATTTATTCATAGAATGAGTTTGGAAGTTTTCCTTCCATTTCTAGTTTTTGGAACAGTTTGGTAGAATTCCCCTGGAAAGCCATCAGCCCTGGACTCTTGTTTTTTGAGAGATTTTTGATTACTAATTTGATTTCTTTGCTGTTTCAGTTCTGGTAGTTTATGTGCCTATGAATTTGAATTTGTCCATTTCTTCCATATTCCCCATTTTATTGGCCTATAATTGCTCATAATATTATATTATTGTTTGTATTTGTGCTATGTTGTTTGTGATCTCTCCTCTATTATTCTTGATTTATTTGGTTCCTTTCCCTTTTCTTTTTGATCAAACTGGCTTGGGGGGATTATCAATTTGTTAATTCTCTCAAAGAACCAGCTCCTGGTTTCATTCATCTGTTGTATTTGTGTGTGTGTGTTTGGGGGGGTGTTGCTTTGTTTTGTTTGTTTTTTCTTTGTTTTTTTTGTTTGTTTGTTTGTTTGTATAGCATTGATTTCTGTTCTAATCTTTAATGTTTCCTGTCTTCTGGTGGTTTTAGGATTTATTTGCTGTTTTTTTGGGTGTTTTTTTTTTTTTTTTTTTTTTTTTTTTTTTTGCAGCTCTTTAAGGTGTAAGGTTAGGTTGTGTATCTGAGACCTTTCTTTCTTCTTTAGGAAGGCCTGTTTTGCTATATACTTCCCTTTTATGATCACCTTTGCTGTGTCCCAGAGGTTTGGGGCTGTGGTGTTATCATGTATTTTTTAATTTCCTCTTTAACTTACTGGTTAGACCATTCATTCTTTAGTAGGATGTTCTTTTGTATCCAAATTTTTTTCCTGTGGTTGATTTTGAGTTTCATGGCATTGGGGTCTGAATGTATGCATGGTATGATCTCAGTCTTTTTGTACTTGCTGAGGGCTGGTTTGTGTCCCAGTATGTGATCTTTCCTCGGTAATGTTCAATGTGCACTGGAGAAGAATATGTATTCTGATGCTTTAGGATGAAGTTTTCTGAGTATATCTGTTAAGTCCATCCAGTCTAGTGTGTCATTCAAAGCCATTGTTTCCTTGTTGACTTTCTATTTAGATGACCTGTCCATTGCTGTAGGTGGGGGGTGTTGAAGTCCCCTACTATTACGGTATTATTATCAATGAGTTTCTTTGTGATTGATTTTATATATTTGGGTGCTCTCACCTTTGGAACATATGTTTACAATTGTTAGATCTTCGTGGTGGATAAGACCCTTAATTATGATATAATGCCCTTCTTCATCTCTTGTTACAGTCTTTAAAATAAACTGTAGATGGTCTGATAAATCAGTATGGCTACTCCAGCTTTCTTTTGGTAACTATTAACATGATAGATGGTTCTCCATCCCTTATTTTCAATCTGAAGTAGGTGTAAAATCAGTCTCTTTTGATCATCATATAGATTGATCTTGTTTTCTTATCCATTTTGTTACACTATGTCTTTGGAGTGTTTAGTCCATTGACACTTTGAGTACTAAAAGATAAGAATTTATTGCCATTAGTTTCTGGTGGTGGTCTCTGGTCCTTTCTAGACTTCATTGCTTTTGGTCTTTTTTTTTTTTTTTTCATTTTTTCTCCCCTCAAAGAGTCCCCCTTAAATATTTTGGTTTTGCAGGACTGGTTTAGTAGTCACAAACTCCTTTAGTTTTTGTTTGTCTTGGAAACTTTTTATTCTTCCTTATATTATGAAGGACAGCCTTGCTGGATACAGAATTCTTGACTGCATGTTTTTCCAATTAAGCACATTGAATGTATCCTGACACTCCTTTATAGCCTGCCAAGTTTCTGTGAATAGGTCTGGTGCAAACCTGATCTGTCTTCCCTGGTAGATTGAGGAATTTTTTTCCCTTGGTACTTTCATGATTCTTTTCTTGCCTGAGTATTTTGTGGATTTGACTATGATATGCCTTGTTAATGGTCAGTTTATATTGAATCTAATGGGAGTTCTCTGTGCTTTCTAGATTTTTATGTCTGTGTCTTTACCCAGGTTAGGAAAGTTTTCTACTATGATTTGCTCACATAAACCTTTTATCCCTTTTTCTCTCTCTCCATCTTCTGAGACCCATATGATTCTCCTATTATTCCTTTTTAATGAGTCACTGAGTTCTCTAATTCTTATATCATGCTCTTTTGCCTTAGTCTCCCTTTTTTTTCCTGCTTCATTATTCTCCATAAGTTTGTCTTCTATATGGCTGATTTGCTGCTCTGTTTCATCCATCCTGGACACTGTGGCATCCATTTGATATTGTAGCTCAGTTAAAGCATTTTTTATTTCATCCTAGTTATACTGTTTTTATCTCTATTTTCAACCTCAGCTAGTATTCTTATCATGATTTTAAATTCTAATTTAAAGGGATTCTAATCTATTTTCAACCTCAGCTAGTATTCTTATTATCATGATTTTAAATTCTAATTCAGACATTTTGTATGTGTCTGTGTTGATTAGGTCCCTGACTGTCACTTCTTCCTGTTCTTTTTTTTTGGGGGGGGGGTCAATTCCTTTGCTTTGTAATTTTGAAGAAAGAAAAGGAATTAAGAAAGTAAAAGAAATTAAACAACAAAAAACAACACACACACACAAAAAACAAATAAAGGATGTTAGATCCTAGGTGTGTCTTGATCAGGTTGTTGAAAGAAGCTTGATTAGATTAGAGGGGGGAAAGGGGAAAGATAAGGGGGGGAAGGAAAATGTTTGAAATTTTGAAAACATAAATACAATAGTTAGTATAAAATTAAATGATGGAAGTAAAATAAAATATTAAAAATTTACAAAAAATAAAAAATTTAGAAAAAATAAAAATCTTAATAAAAATGAAAAACTAAATTCTTTATCTTTCTGTATTGAAAGATAAGAAAAGGAAAAAAAATTGAATAGATGGACTAGAGAACAGAATGAAATGCGATTGAAATTACATCCAGTTTCCCCTAGAAGTCAAACTACAAAGCACTTTTTAGTCCATAGCATGCTGAGAGACAGGTGTTCCTCAAGAGCACGGTCGGCCCAGCTGGACAGGGCTTAGTGGTAACAGCTCCACCCTCCACTAGATGGCACTGCTTAGCTTACTGGGGTGGATTGTTGTGGCTATGTAGGTGTGTATGCGCATGCGTGGGAAGGAGGAAACTAGCGTCATCCAGCTCCCCAGTCTCTAGTATCAGAACTCCGTCCTCTCCCCTACCAGTGATCAAGCACCTTCCTTGTCTCCAGCTTCCATCCACTCCCTGCTTCTACACTGTCCATGACCCAGCCCTCAGGCTGTGTTCCCCAATTCCTCACTTTGGAGGGACTGCAGCTTTGATCTGTTCTGACCCTTGGAGGGAAGGTCTCCCGGAGCAATGGCCGGGTGCTGGCCCACCGCTAGGAACGTTCGTGAGACCATGCCACGACCGAGGCCCAGAGACGGCCGCCGGGTGCCAGGCTGCCCCGGAAAACGTTCACGCAGCCGTGTAGTGGCAGCATTTCAGGGATATGGCAAATCACAACCAGTCTCTGGCCTCTCTCCATAAGCAGTACCAGCTCTCTCCCCCAGTTCACTGCTCTGTGTTGTGTGTGTGCTGCGTGTTGCGATTCCGGTTATGCAGATTGTTGTGTGAATCCTCAAATCAGTTTTCTAGGTATGTGAGAGGGTTCGGTGTTGATCTGCTGCATTTCAGGGGTGAGACACACACAAAAATAACTCTTTGATGCTGTTCTGCCGTCTTGGGCCCCTCCCTCAGTTTCGTTGTTAAGTCATGACTTTAATTCAGTTAAATTAAAAACTGAATTTTTAAACACTTGATTGGCCCATTTAAAATTGAGATTCATGTTCTTATGTTATTTGTTTGTTTTAAATAATTTGCCCTTCTCCATTTTCTCCCTTCTGTGTTCCTGGCATTTCTATTGGGTAGAAGTCTAATACAAACTGCTTATCTAGTTTTCAGCCCTCTTTTTTTTTTTTATCTCTTTGATCATTTGTTCTACTTTCTGAGGTTTCTTTACCTTTGTTTTCCAATCATCTTACTGAAGGTTTTCTATTACCCCATTTTTAATTTTGTATTTGTTATTTCTTGCCCTGAATGTTTTTTTATAAATAATCTCATTTCCTTCATCCAAAACGTTCTCTTATTTCTCTGAGACTGCTAGTTAAAATTTTCCTGAATGTTTTTTGTAGGCCCTTTCTTTGGTCCCAGTACCTTTTATCTTTTCCTGTTAATTTTGGGGGTCTCTCACCCACTTTAGAAAGTTTCTTTAAACTTGCACTACGCAAGTAGAAGCAGGGAGTGGATGAAAGCTGGAGACAAGGAAGGTGCTTGATTGCTGGTAGGGGAGAGGACGGAGTTCTGATACTAGAGATTGGGTAGCTGGATGACGCCCAAACCCTGGTGGTCTATCCGTGGCTAAGAAGCAGCAGAATGAGTGATCTATCCACAAAGGCAGTGCTGGCTGATGGTGGGTAGCATGGTAAAGCGATCGGTCAGGGATACAGTGAATTTCCTGTGTATTGCTTGCAAATATCAGTGGATGTTTTCCCTTAAGCTAGGGTATTGGCAATCTGGAGGAAGGGAGTGGGCACCTTAGCACTCACTGTGTGGACTTACGTATTGTGTTTTCAGCCGTTCTTCCGTGCTTTTCTGAGCCTGATGTGTTCAACTCCAGAGCCTGCCATGTTCCTGGTATATCTGCCAGTTTCTGTGAGTCTGGGGCAGCGAATGTGTCTGGGTACCATTTGCTTATAGGCACACTAAACCCGCCCCACCCTCAATGCCTTCTGAGGCTCTGGGTGCCCCGAATTCCTCGCGTTTCCAGATTTTTGCAGGTTTAATCAGTTTCTCCCCGTCCAGGCTTTATCCACTATGAAGTCAGTTACCACCTCTTACTATCTGTCTCCTCCAGTTTTTCAAAATCTGTCCTCTACTGTCATGCCCTATTCTCTTTGCCCTCATAAGATTTTCTTCTTTATTCTCTTACTGTGATTGTGAAAATCCTTCCTGGATTGAATTGAGATAGATTTGTAATGTTCAGCCAGCCATATTTAACTGACAGTCCTTTTCCTGACGCTGACCCTTAGATTTCTACTCCTGACTGTCTTGAGAGATCCCCCTCACCCTCACCTTCTATTCCACACCCGGGGCTGTGGAATAGGGCTGACAGAATTAGCAAATACAAATACAGGATGTCCAGCTGAATTTGAACTTCAGAGAAACAAATACTGATAGAACATACTTCAACTTAAAAAAATACTGTTTTCCTGAAACTCAAATTAACCTGGTCATCTTCTAGTCCATTTGGCACCCAGCTAGGAATGAAGCTTCTCACTCTGGCTTTGGCCTTGTAGATCCAGTCCTTCCGTCTAACCACGTAGCTGGTGCCCAAGTAACCCTCCCTCATTCTGCCTGCACGGAGGGCAATGCTAGACCTCTCTCTGTTCGGGGCCTTCTCCACCCTTCTGAAACAAGGTGGGCAAAAGGTTGGCTCTTTCTAGCTTGCATATATGAAGTTAGAGAGTTTGAATCTTAGCCTTAGAGCTTAGGAGAATCTGCAAATAGTTTGAGCAGTGGAGTGACCTGATCAGACGTGGACTAAAAAATGATCATCATGCTGTAGTTTAGAAACTAACAAGCCTGGGGAGCAGGGAGACCTCTGGATCCCTGTGATTCAAGCAGGAACAATATGGCGTCCTGAGGCAGAACACGTGAGAATGGGGAAGAGAAATGAACAGAATATTAAGGGGGGGGGGGTAGGAGCGTCTGGCCTGGGAAATTGAAATCTCCGGTGAAGGGAAGGGGAGGTGCTGGCGCTCTTTGCTTAGTTGCTGGCTTAGGCAAATGATGGGGAGTATAGACTTTAACCAAGAAAAGAAATTCAGGAGAACAGAATTTGGGAAGTAGATGGCTTTGCCTTGTCTCCTAAATGATTCTCATTTACACACACACACACACACACACACACACACACACACACACACACACAGAGGGTTTTCTTCTGGGAATCATGAATGTGCTTGGCCTTGTCCCAAACTCCACCAAAAAGAAACCAAGGAGGTACCCAACTTGGTGAAATCACTTGAAAACCGTCGCTCCTACCCCCGCTGTGAACTCAGCTGACCAAGGAAAGCTGTCAATTTCCCAGATACAAGCAGGAGAGGGACCTTCTCACTTGATCATCCTAGCTGACCACCCAGTGTGTGACAGCTGTGGACAATTGTCAGCTCAGCAACTCGGGGGAAGAGCTGTTGTCATTTTGCCTGAGCCCGTGGTGAAAACACAGGATGGTAGGGGTGGTTCTGTACTCAACCTGAGCTGAGTACCCCGTCCTGGATTGAGACCTGCTGGCACCTGGGTGCTGGGGTGGGGGCGGGGTGGGGTCACTGACGGTCTCACGGGACCATTTTCCTGCCGCTTCAGCAGCCTCACTTGCTCTGAACTTTGAGGTCACATCCTTTGGATCCAGTTCTCTCCCTGCCCTAAATCATCTGCCTGGAATAATTGTGTCCAAGATAGTTGATCAGCTGCTGTCAGCGCCCGTCCCTTCCCGAGGCAGTGGGAATCCTACGGACTCCTGTTGGCGTTAATTTTTTTTGGCTCGCACCAAATCTTATTATCGAATCGAGTTGGTTGGTTGCGAGTTTCACATTACCTTCAACACCAGTTCTTGGCCCTGTCAGTAGTCACGGCGATGAAGGCAGCAGCTCTCTGCTGAGCTAATGAGGCAGGGCAAACGCTGAGGGTGGCAGGTGCGGCCAGCCCTTCAGCTCTTGAGTGTCTGTGTTGCCCGGGCAACTTCTCCCACAACTGCAAATGGCAGCGTTTTGCTTTTCAACGTCCTTCCCTCTGTCCTGGGTCAGCAAATCGACTGGCCTCTCCTCTTTGTTTTCTCAAAGAGGATGTAGAATGAACTTGAACAAGCATCATCTTGGCGATTCAAAGCATGGCTTCCCTTTCGATTTCTGTTGTGGTGGGCTTAATGTTTTCGTTGCGCAGCACAGAAAGCACAATTTCGCATGTGAAATTACCAGCAAAAAGCAGCCACTTGCCACAGAGCCCAGGAAAAGGAAAGTGGATTGTTGGAGGGTATGCTTTTAAAATTTGGGGCTGGGGGAAGGTGGTTCTGAAACTCGAGTTTCCAGCTGAATCATTGAGCCCATCGAGAAATGGAAAGAGGGTTTGCAAAACCGGAAGGACTTACTGTAGTAAGTAAGGCATTACTGTGCCTATGTTTGCCGTGTTAGATTGTTCAGGTTAAGTCAAAGAATGGGGAAATAATAGGTTATCAACGGAGTAGATGGTTCAAAATGGAGAGCTGAGCATGCCGGACTTGAGTGGAAACAGGGAGACACCTCACCTTGGGTTATATGGAAAACACTCATGGGCCCTGTGAGCTTGCTTTGGTTTTTTAACTGAACCACTTTTCTTGACTAGTCATGGAATATGATGAATTTAATTCAAGACTCAAATTCTTTTTTATTAAAAAAAATTTTTTTAATGTTTTTTTATCTATTTTTGAGAGACAGAGAGAGACTGTGCGAGCAGGGGGAGGGTCAGAGAGAGGGAGACACAGAATATGAAGCAGGCTCCAGGCTCTGAGCTAGCTGTCAGCACAGAGCCCATCACGGGGCTCGAACCCATGAACGGTGAGATCATGACCTGAGCTGAAGCCGGACACTTAACCAACTGAGCCACCCAAGGGCCCCTCAAGGTTCAAATTCTTAGTGCACACACACATGCACAGCTTCAGCACTGGTTTCCAGGAAGTAATATTAGACAGAGTTTAGAATCTGGCCTCTAGAGTAAAAAGGCCCAGAGGCACACCCAGGCCTGTAATCAGCTAAAGGATTTGGGGGAAATTATTCAGCCTCAGTGTGTTCCTCTGAAAAGTGGGTATGATGAAAAGAAAAAAGCCAGGATGCATTCAGCAGGGTGCCTGGGCCAGCCCGCGACCGCATTGTTACTTGGGGAGACATGCCTACGTCCTTCCCATTTCTGGGGCTCTGCAGCCGAAGCGCGGTACACACCATCCCATTTCCTCTGTCTCCTGGAAAGTGCTTCCGACATCTTTGCTGCCCGGTTCTGTTGTTCCTGCCCAGGTACAAAGCCTCGGGGCTCGGGGTCTGCAGAGGAGCCTTGGTGATTTGCCAGGCTTTGAGGACAGGCTCCCCTTGAGGACTGTGATGGAGACACTAATGAGGTCTCTGTTTAACCGTGGCTGTGAGCTCTCCCAGCAGGTGGGGAGAACAGAAACACCTTGTGCAACAATTAGCTTTTCACAGCCATTAGCAATTTATAGTCATTAGCACCTTGAAAACATTGCAAATAACACTCAGGAAACAAGTATCACTCTGAGTTGGAACAGGGCTTCTGGGCTACATCAGTCCCTGGTGAGTCAGGGGTCTTAGAGTGTGATACCCTGCTCTTGCACACTCCTGCAGAGGAGGGTATATGCCCCAAAGTGCCTCTGTTCCTTCCCATCCTATTCCTGAAAACGGCTGTATCAAGCTCATCATTTGTTTCAGTGAAATACAAATCTTTCAGAAGGAAAGCCCAGAAGATGTAGTGCCTAATAAAGCAATTCTGAACTCCTGCACAGGCCAAGAAATATAAACTGCATTGGAATGAAAGGCATGCATAATTGAAATGCAATTTGAATGAAACCCCAGTGCAGGGCGATGATTTAGCCCCAAAGCTGCTCAGAGCCACACTGCTAAATGCTGGAACCACCTAAGGGTCTTACAATAGGGTTTGGTTAAATAATTGTACTACACTGGCTTACTGGAGTATGACACAGCCATTAAAAATACTATTCTGGAATTTGGATTACATTGAAAAGGTTAGAAAATAGTATTAACATAGGATTTTTTTCTTTGAAAAATGATTCACACCTGAAATAGCTGGGTGCCAGGGATGACCATGGATGGGTTTTAATTGTTGTTGTTTAGCTGTTTTATTTTATGCTCTTTCTAAAATAACTGTGTATACATGTGTAATGCTTTTGAATCCATGAAAGCAAAAGAGAAAAGGAGCTGAGTGAAAAAGTAAGCTCTGTCCAGCAAAGCAGATTTAACATAAATGCAAAAAGTCTAACGTGTACAGAAAAAATACGCAAATAATAAGTACAGTTTGACTTTTCACAAGGTGTGTAAACCTAGATGCAGAGTGAATCTTAAATACAGTGGTGATTCTTCCTGTGGTTCCCCCACCATGAATCTGGATGGCGAACACGTAGAGTAGGAGAGGAGTGGATGGGGAGTCCGTGATCCAAGGTGGCAACTTGGAAGCTGGGGATGGGGACTCTGGAGGAAAGGTGGTGAATCTCTGTTTGACAGAAGTGGTAACTGAGAGGAAGAGAGTAACTTCAGTCTCGAATGGAGAAATTTGGGGAAGTTTCTAGCCTGTCAGTCTCTGGAATCAGTGTTTCTCCGAGAAGACAAAAAATACAGCTGGTCAACCGGAAGAAGGCCAGGACATCCCTAAGAGCTTGATGCCTAGACAGTAGGAGAAGGGATGGAGAAAGGCATGTAAGGGAGGCTGGGAAGGCTTAAGGGTTAGGAAAGAGCAATAGAAACACCAGCTCCTGGCAATGTCTACAAAAGGTCGAGCTTTGGGGAAATTAGTAAGTCTACGTTTGTGCACTGAAGGTCCATGTGGAGCTGAAAGCTGCTCTTGAAGCTACTGGAGCAGAGCTACGGACCCAAGAGCTCTAGCCTTGTTCAGAAGTCACGGCTGCATAGGAAAGTGGGATCTGACTTGTTTTTCCTTTACATTTGCTGATTCGTAGGGAAGCAATCCCCTTCACCTAGACAAACGCCCCTTGTCCCAAATCCTCACACGATTATCAAACCTATTTCCCCCGTGAAATAGCTACCCTGTGTGAACCACGCAGAGGGTGTATTCTGGGCAAGGGGTGCCTCTGGAGAAGAGGTGCTAAATGTTGAGGACTTTGGGTGATGAC
>NC_043712.1:82453291-82456202 GCF_006229205.1 Suricata suricatta
TCCCTCTTTTCACTGTTTTATCCCTTTGGCTTGTTGCTTCATGATCACAGAATGGTTGCTGCAGCTCCACGTGCCATGTTCCCATGCAATTACATTCAAGTCAGGCAGGAAGGAACTTGCTGTTACTCTTTGTAGCAGGAAACATAAAGCTTGTGAGAAGAAACCATCAACAGATTGTCTCTTTAGTCTCATTGGTCAGAATTGGGTCACGTGCCTGCTCTCAAGTCAGTCGAGGGGAGAAGAGAATGGAATTGCCATGTTTGGCAGAAAGCAGTTATGTGACGTTCTCTCAGGTGGGGGAAAGTCTCGGACTTCCTCGAGCATGTTTCCACCCTTTAGAAATGGGGATTTCATGACTTAAAGAAGAGTGAGTAACCGACTCTGCATGCCCCAGGTTTAAGCTTAGAGTGCCGGGTCAACATAACCTATTTTTTCTGATTTGATGCCCTGTCTTCAGCTCTAAATCCCTTCCCCAGTCCGAGGCTGCTGTCCAAACCCTGGCCCTTCATGGCCACTCGCCCGGCCTGAGTGCCGTCAGACTCGGCTTCGGCCCCATTCTTGAGCTCCCCTAAACCTCAACCTTTCACCGTCTCCACCAACTCTTGAAAATGCAGCTTGTTGATGTGAGTGGGAGCTTGGAATGCCGGAGGGGAAGGGTGAACGTGGGGTCAACAGAGGAGATCAAGCGGATTTTCTTCCGCAGACACAGAGCTGCCTTCAGGATTCTGAACCCCAGTGATTTCTGAGTGGGAAGACAGAGAAAGCCTTGCAGAACAGTCAGGATTCGCCCGGCCACTGATCCGGCTGAAAAGTCTGAGAGGAAGGACAAGTAGATTTTCTTTGTGAGGAACACTGCATTCTACTTCCCACAGGCACAGAACAGGGAACTGAGGAGTGGTTCTGAGTCTGGGGAAGAAAGGAGAGAAGCACTTATAGGAGATATTTTTGAAGGGTGTGACTTGGGCCCACACACCCAGAAGCTCTGGTTCTGCAAGGCGATGTAAATTTACTAGTGCCATATGTAATATGATAGTACACAAGACCAGGCAGTGCAATAAATGCAATACAGTAGGGCATGTAATATGATGTACTGTAACCTAATAGAATCCCATCTATCAATACAATAACAGTAACTAAATATTACTGAGCACTCATTCTGTGATAGGCATGACTACTTATGATGACATTCACAGTGCATGTTCCATTAGGACCCAGAGGTTGGTAACCTGCCCAAAGCCACTCCATCAGATGGTGGACTTAGGACTCCAGGGCCCAGGGCTGTCTGCCTCCAGTTGACCTTTTCCCTACCAGGGTGTTCAGGAATGCTGTGGTGACAAGGCCAGGTGGTGGCACCAGGCAAGGCGAGAGAGAGTTGAAGAGAAAAATAGCTCATTCGGGCTCTGGATGGGGAACAAATGTTTGGCTGGCTAGCGGAATAAAAGAACCAACACCAAAAGTTATTTTAACTCTGCCCAAATGTTCAGAGAACAAAATAGTTAAAGGTTTCTTGTTATACGCAGTTTGGGAGAGTAAGGAAGGAGGAAATGCAGTAGCGATAGGAATTGTATAAACAGATAAACTTCTTTCTCCAGCATAGCATCATACAAATTCATGCATGCATTATGAAGGTTTTGCAATTCCTTTGTGTATCTCCACAGTCATTCTCTGCCTGCATAGTTTTTTCACTTACTCATTAACTCAAACACTTTATTCTTTCCTTCATTCATTCATTTACATCGTCACTTGTCAGGTATTTATTCAGATGCTTCCATGCACTGGTACTACAAAGGATAAAGAAGGTTTAAGACTAAAAAAATTAGTAAATAAAAGTAAAACAAAATAATGCTGTCTCCTCCTGACTTAGAATTGGAATTAAGAGAGAGACTTTCCCCTTCAGATCTGCTTTCAGGTCCCCGTGGTTGGGAATGGTTGTCTGCTATGGACAGGTGTCCTTTAGCGCTGTGGCATAGCACTGACATACTGAGTTGCCTGTCTCGGATTTGTGACTGGGACACTGTGAAGAACAGAGGACATGTCTGATGTCCTGTGTCTACCTGTCCGATTGGAGCAAATCCTGGTTCAGACACGTCCTGTGAGTTTCCATAGGATCTCAAAGACCTCAGAGTTTCCAGGAACTAATGAACACAGTTTGGTCCCTTTAAAATTTCCCTCCCAGGGGCACCTCGGTGGCTGAGTTGGGTAAGCATCCGACTTCAGCTCAGGGCAGGATCTTGCAGTTCAGGAGTTCAAGCCCTGCATCAGGCTGTGTGCTGACAGCTCAGAGCCTGGAGCCTGCTTTGGATTCTGTCTCCCTCTCTCTGCCCTTCCCCCATTTGTGTACTGTGTCTTTCTCTTTCTCAAAAATAAAACCTTAAAAAAAATTAAAATTTCCCTCCCACCTATGGAGGACATTAGACTACTAGGGTAGGTGCCTGAGGATTCTCCAATCCCATTCAAGAGCTGTCTGTGGCAACTGGATGGCTGATGGCCACGTCCCTGATCTGGCCTTTTGGCTTGACTCACAGATCCTAATGAATGATCTTTCCAGAGCATTTCTCTCTATCTGAAAACTCAGCAATGAACAACATTCTTGACATCTCTAGAATCGTCCACATGATTTGGCCTAGTCTGTTTGGGCTCTTTTAGGGTTCCTGTTACACAAATTCCCCAGACTAAGATGCCTCCCCCGCCCCCGGCCCAACAATCATCCCAACCTGAGGAGGTGTTCCAGATCACTAAAGAGGATCTAAGTCAAAATGACTCACTACCGTGATGGTAAATGCCCTAAGCAGGTTTCAACCACTGAGGCAGGCAGTCTCCATAAGTGCCATGCCATTACAGTGATGTTCCAGAAAAATGTCCATTGGTGCAATGGAAAGGACCCTGGAATGAAACTCAGAACCCCACCCCC
>NC_043712.1:82456302-82487369 GCF_006229205.1 Suricata suricatta
AATAAAGAGTTGAGATGAAGATAAGGCCCCAGGTCCTATCAAGCTTGGACAATCTGACTTTCAGAGGACTGTGTGTATTACCTGCTTTGGCAGTTTGCGCTGAGAACCAGACTTCAGAGACTCAGTGCACCTTAATGTCCGTTCAAGTGGCAAGTGTGTTTAGTCTGAGTGGTAGACATCTATCCAGCTTCTCCAGCTTTTGGAGTGCAGGGGGAAGCTGGCATTCCCAGCCTAGTCTTGGGGGAGATGAAGCAGTTACGTTATCAAAGGACACTGTGGTCTCTGTGGGAGCCAGTCTGTCCTCCTGGCAGAGGGGACCCTGAGCAGAGGACCCACATCCATGAGTGCTGCAGCTTGGCAGATTGCTCTGGGAGCCCACAGTCTCAAGCACCTAGGAATGGAGAGGGGAAGAGTCCGTCATGGTGTGCTAATCCAAAGTCCTGTTTGAGCTTAGCAATTTGGAAGCCTTGTAGGACCTGGAAGTGCTAATGCCCACAGGCAGTCAGTGTGGTGGAAAGAACTGGCTTTGGGATCAGGAGTCGTGGTTGGAGTCTCCGCCTGGCCCTGACTGGCTACGTGACTCAGAGCAGGTCTCCTCCACCTGCTGACGGTGGCTTTTCTTGTCAGTCCAATGAGGAGAATTCGGTCTTCCCTGATGACCTCATGGGGCTGGTCTTGGTTGGTTACTTTTCCTGCACACAGTGTACACCCCTCACCCCCCACTGATGTCTCCGTCATGATCTAAGGACAATAGTCAGGCAGAATAATGATAAAATTATTACTAGTATTCTGTAGCACGTAGAACATTTGTAACTATTGCTACCAGCTGGTCTTAATGCGGACCAGACACTCTGCTAAGGATTGGAGAAACGTTGTTTCATTGCCCGAGGTCATCTGGCTGTGGTTAAGCTTACGGCAGGACTTAACACAGACATCCCGAGTTCAGAGCCAAGGTCTTCACCCCATGCATGCTTCACTCCTTGTGCCCAGCCAGCCAGATTTCTCTGCAGTCCTGGCTGGCAGAGAATGGGATGTGCTGGGTTCTCCACTAACATTAATAAATAAACAAAACCCCTTAATCAAATCCTTGAAAACAGGCAAACATGGCAACTTGAGAATATCCTACGTTAAAAGACATTTTTTGGACGAGAATGAATAGGAAAAAAAAATGCAACCCTATGTTCACTAATAGTTAATCAACACTGCCTGCTGCCTTAAGTAAAGCTTTTCTGTGGCTCATACACAATGGGCATCCATTCCAACCATCCACTCCCCTCACCCCTCTCTAAAGGAAATAACTTATGAGCACCTGGTTTGATCCAAGCCCCCAGGCAGTGGTCAAATCAATGGTGAATGAGATGTTTGTGCCCTCCGAGATTGTTCCAGAGGAATATATTAATAGGCATACAATTAGAGCATGAACGTCCTATGTTGGGGCATGGGCAGGGCATGAAGGACAAGTGGAAAATAAAAAGCTAACACACTCTGAGATTGTTAATGAAGCCTTCCCATAAAGGTGACAGCTCAGTTGAGTTAGTCAAACTGTTGTAAAGGAGATGAGGACTTAGTTGGGAAGGACAGAAAGGAGCAGTACATTTCTAAGAGGCAAGAGAGGCCAGACTCAACCAAGGAGCCAAAGGAAGTTCTGAATGGCTGGGGGACAGGGTCCAAAATCTAGGACTGGTGAGAACTGTAAAAAAAAAAAAAAGGGCCATATATCCTACAAAAGAGTTAGAACCTCATTGCAATCACATTGGGAATTAATGGAAGTGATTCAAGCTGTGGCTTGCCGGGTAGGGGTGGGGAGTGTGGGTGGGTAAAATGTAGGCTGTCATGTGATTGATGTCTTTTGAAGGTGATTCTGAACATAGCATGGAATATGGTTTAATGAGGGGCAAGGGAGGAGGACAGCATACAGAAGATCCCTTAGAGAGTATTTGGAATAATCCAGTCAAAAGATGAGGATGACAGCCTGGAGTTCTGGCAGTGGGGGTGGGGAAAAGTGGATAGTGTGAAGAACGGTTAGTGAGGTGACGTGGTGAAGATTGAATGGAGGTGCGGTGAGGGAGGACACAGTTCAGAGTGGCTCTGTCTGTGCCAGTCCCTTGGTCCCTGAGAATAAGGGCTGATCTGTTTTATGCCAGGTTCTTTCTAATTGAGATGGAATGGCTTTGTGTCCCGAAATTTCTGAATCCACCCTCCCATGCTTTTTGACATCCTTCATCTCATCTTTTGCCGTATATATATGTGTGTGTATACACGTATACATATGTATGTATGTATATGTATGCATATATATGTGTATATATATATATATATATATAGTTTTTCAGTGTATTAACTGGGGCAGTATGAACTGCTGTATCAAACTCAGAACTTTCAGTGGTTTATCACCATAGAAGTTTCTTTCTTGCTCATGTGGGACTCTTTGCACATAAGCCAGTGACTTCCCTCCACACGCAGGTTCAAAGAAAGCAGACCTCTTCCTATTGTATGGCTTTGCCATTCTCTAGGGTCCCGGTGTTCTTAGCATTCATCTAGCAGAGGGGGCAAGAGAGAGAGGATAGAGTATCCTTGCTGCTTAAAAACCTCATTTATACATCCTAAGTGTGAACGTGTCACATTTAGCTTCTGCTAGTTGACAGTTGCTGATCATAGGAATGACACATAGAAATGACACCATTTCTCTGGTTCAGAAACTGATGGAAGATGACACTCCTCTAAGACATAAACAACAGGGAAAGGACAGCTCATAAGCTTTCCATCACCGCTGAAGCCAGGACTCATTCATTGCACCATCACTGAGAAGAGGGCAGCTAACTGAGAGATGGAAATTGTGGGTTCAAGTTGTGGCTCTATCAGCAACTTCTAGTATGGCTTGTGCAAGTCACTTTGCCTCCCTGGACTCAAGTTTTCTTATCATTAAAACAAATGGACTGGACTACACCAGTGTTACTCCAAGTATCTTCTGTAGAACACTATTTCCATGACATTCTATGGAAAAATCTTTTCTGGGAGAATAGTTTTAAGAAATATTGTGAACTTGAAACTTGTCCTGGAGGATAGTCAAACCTCATAGGCATACTGAAGGATCTGGGAAATCCTTTGGTAAGGAAGCTTGTTTGGCTTTCTTTATATGGACTTTTTCTAACCTGAGAGGTGGAATTTACATTAGTAATTTCCAAAATTAATGTTTTACCACGAATCAGTGGGGCTACAGTACAGAGAGGCTTGAACCGAAGTCAGCAGGACGAGTTCTCCCGGTCACTAAGCCTCAATAAGGTGAAAAGAAGGAGAAGCTAAGAACCTTGTTAAGAAGGCGGGTATTTTTCGTGTGCCGAGAAGCTGTGAGGAAATTGGCTCTGCATGTAAATGTCCCTTTTCTCTCATTATGGACCAGTCTCTGCACAGTGGAGCTGCTGGATGGAAGTGAGGTTTGTTGCTGCCCTGGAGACTCGGCCTCGACCCCTCCCCTGTTCCACATGGACCCGTTTCCTGTAGACAAGCCACTGCTGGAGGTCCTAGATGCTCCTTAGTCCCACAGATCAAAAAAGGGCTTTGTCACTTGTGGCATGATGAAACTGAAGGGAAATTCACCTCCTAATCAAGACAGGGCAGGAAGGATGGGTTGGAAAGTCCCTTGTGAGCCAGAGCAGTGAGAGAAATCCCATCCCTCTTAGGTTTTTGGTCACAAGAGACTGTAGTTGATGTTATTTGTTCACTTCTCAACTCTACAGCCCACCTAAGCTCACCCATAGCTGTAGAAAGTTCCAGAAAACTGACGGCTTTCCCCGTAAGCATCTGCCTTTTTCTTTTCTAAGCCTGAAGGATTTCTTTCTTCTATAGCAAGCAGACACAGCCCAGAAGTGTGGGAGAGTGAACTCCTTCAGACCAGTCCCCACCTAGGAGGACATGTGAGCTGGTGGAATATGCCTCAGTCTCCCTACACTCCTGTGGGGCACTTTCGAGGCATATTGTACATATCTTCACAGAGGGTCCCCAGTGGGATTGAGCCCCAATTGCCCGCTTTAGGAAACTGATGTTTCATCCTGTCTTTTATTGGTTTTTCTTCCTTTTGTGTCTTTCTCCACTTACTCATTAGTTCTTCTTGGAATTACCACTTAAGTAAACTACCTAAACCCAAGTCTTTATCTCGGCATTTGCTTTGGGAGAATCCATAGCAAGATAAAAATTTGTTCATGGGGTGCTTCTTAGCTGGTCATTAGACCCCCCTTTTGTTCTAAAATTCAGTGATTACCTATTTGACCACTTGTAGTGGCCAAGCCCTGAGCCAGTCCCCATTTCATCAGAAAGACGGAGAAGGCAAAAGATGTGCCACATTCTGACTTTAACACTTCATCCAAAGAAGTACTTTTGTTTGAGACTAAAAACAGTCTATATGTCCACAACTACCTTTTCAGAGAAATCCAAGGCATTAGGGAATTTTGAGTTTGTTTCTGGGACATTTTAATAACTTAAAATCAGGAATGAAAATATTTATATAAGTTAAACATGTTACAATGATTTTTACGTATAACTTTACTGAGACATAATTCATATAACCATATCATTGACCTCTCTTTAAAGTACAGAATTCAAGGTTTTTAGTATATTCAAGTTGTATAATCATAATCAATTTTATTTTTTAAGTAGGCTCTACATCCCATGTGGGGCTGGAACTTAGGACCTTGAGATCAAGAGCGGCATGCTGCACCAACCAAACCAGCCAGGTGCCTCCATAATCAATTTTAGAACATTTATATTACTTCTAAAGAAAACCCCAGACCCAGTAGCAGTCTTCCCATTTGCTCATGATGTATAATCCTTTTTATATCTTGATGATAGCTTAAAACTTTTTAAAGATGTTGCTTGATTTGGCTTGTCAATATTTTATTGATGTTTGTGTCTCTTCCTAAGAGATTTTGATCTATAGTTTTCTTGTGATCTTTGGTTTTGGTATCAAGGTGGTAATGACCTCATAAAGTGAGTTGAGAAGTATTCCTTCCTCTTCAATTTTTTATAACAGTTTAAGTATTGATACTGATACTTTTTAAAAGTTTATTAGAATTCTTTAGTGAAGTTATTTGTTTTTCTATTTTCCATTTTATTATACTGTAACCTTTATTATTTCTCTATTTTTGCTTGTATTAAAGTTTGTGGGTCTTCTTTGTCCAGTGTCTTAAAATGAAATGTTAGGTTATTGATTAGAGAGATTTTTAACATAGACTATAAATTTCCCACTCAGCACTATTTTAACTGCATCCTACATGTTTTCCTATGTTGTATTTTAATTTTTATCCATTTCAAAGTGTTGTGTGATTACCTTCATAGTTTCTTCTTTGACCTATTGGAGATCTAGTAGTGTTTTTTAATATCAACATATTTCTGAATTCCCCAAATTTCTGTTAGACTTCTAAGTTGATTCCATTGTGGAGATGATCATTTCTATAATTTCAATCCTCTTAAATTTATTGTCTTGTTTTATTGCTTAATGTGTTCATGGGGACTGTCTCACATACACTTCTGAAGAAAACAGTGTTGTTGGTACATAGAGACTCTGTTACCCGTTTAGAGTGTTGTTTAATTCTTCTTTTCGTTCATCTTCTGCCTATTTGGTTTATTCATTATTGAAATTGGAGTATTAAAGTATTCAACTATTGTTGATTTTCAATGTCTCCCTTCATTTCTGTTAGTTTTTTGCCTTATGTGATTTAGGCTTTTTTTTTTTTTTGGGTGCATATATGTTAGTAATTGCTAAATCTTTCTTGATGGGTTGACTCGTAATAATTTAATGCCTTTATCTTTATTAACATTTTTTTCTTTGAAAGCCTCTGACTGTTGATACTATAGCCACTCCAGCTTTCTTATCATTACTCTTGGTAAGATACATATTTTTTCATCCTCTTACTTAGAATTTATTTGTATCTTTGAGTCTAAAAGGTATCTCCTACAGATGGATAGCATACAATTGGAACTTGTCTTTTTATTCAGTTTGACAGTCTCTGCTTTTTGACTAGAATGTTTAATAAATTCATACTTAATGTCATTATTGATAATTAGATTTGCATCTGCCATTTTACTTTTTGTTTTCTACGTAGACATTAGTTTTCTAAGGCAGTCATAACGAAGTACCACAAACTGGAGGGCTTAAATGACAAAAATTTGTTGTCTTACAAATGGAGCCCTTAAGTTCTGAGATCAGGTTATCAACAGGGTTGGTTCTTTCTGAGAGTTGTGAAGGAAGGGTCCATTCCAGCCCTCTCTCCTTGGCTTTAACATAGCAGTCTTCACCCTGTATCTACTCACACCATCTTCCCTCTGAGTGTGTGTCCAAAATTTCCCTTCTTAGAAGGACACTAGTTGTATTGGATTAAGGTCCACCCTAATAACCTCATTTTAGCTGTATTCCCTCTGTAATGGCCCTACTTCCAAATAAAGTAATATTCTGAGGTATTGCGGATTAGGACTTGACCATATAAATTGTAGGGGGACAAAATTCAATCCACAGTAGTTTGCTCCTCTATTCTTTTACTTCTTTTGCATTCATGATTTTTTTTTCCTAGTGTGACATTACACTCTATGTATTTTTGAGTCATTTTCTTATTGGTTGCTCTAGGACTTACCATCTGTATCTTAATTTTCAAACTGTACATCATGTTTATACTGAATTACAGTGAAATACAGAAAAGATGCTCCTCTGTAGCTCTGTTTTTCTGCCCCTTTTTTGTGCTATTGTTAGACATAACACATATATGTAACAATCCCCCAAATACTTTTCGTAATTATTACTTTATATAATTGATGTCTTTTTAAGAAGCTGAGAGAGGAACAGAGAGCAAGTACATCTTTGTAGAGTTTGTTTTATCAACTGTTTGATTTGTCATTGCTCCTGCTTTTAGGTAGCATATGGAGTCATTTCCTTACTACATTATAGCTTTGCTCCCGCATTTTTTTTTTGCTATTTTCAAGCATATGGATTTCTATATTATAGACCCTCAAATACAATTATATGCTTGTGTTTGACATGCTGCTTTTTCTATTCCATTTTTATTAAGATTTTATTATTTTTTTTCTCAGAGAGAAGGTGAAAGCAAGAGCAGGGGATGACAGAGAGGAGACAGAATTCAAAGCAGGCTCCAGGCTCTGAGCTATCATCACGGAGTCCAGTCCGGAACTTGAACCCATAAACCGCGAGATCACGACCTGAGCCAAAGTCAGACGCTTAACCAACTGAGCTAGACTAGAGCCCCAAGATTTTATTTTTAAGTCATCTCCACACCCAACATGGGGCTTGAACTTACACTCCCAAGATCAAGATTCACATGCTCTACCACCTAAGCCAGCCAGACACCTCCATAGCTGCTTTTTAAATAAGCTAAGGGAAAGAAGAAGAAATAGAAGAAATATGCATTTATATTGTGTTTTATAATTATGTTATCTTTATCACTGCTCTTTTCTTTTCCACATACATTTATATTACTGTCTGTGATCACTTGCTTTCAGCCTGAACTTCCCTTAGTATTTCTTACAAGATACTGTGATAGCAACAAATTCTCTCCATTTCATTTATCTGGGAAGGTCTTGATTTTGCTTTCATTTTTGAAACATTGCTTTTCTGGATGTAAGTTTCTTGACCTATTTTGGAAATTTCAGGACTTTGAATAGGTCATCCCACTGCCTTCCAGTCTTGTTTCTCAGAGGAAGTCAGCTTTTGGTGACTTGATGAGTTTTTTTCACTGCTCTCAACATTTTTCTCTTTGTCTTTTACCATTTTAGTTATGAAGTGTCTGGTGGTGTATCTTTTTATCCTTCTTGAAATATGTTGAGTTTCTTGGGTGTCTAGGTTATTTTTTTAAAAAATCAAATTTGAAACTTTTTAGCCATTTTATAATTTTTTTACTCCCTTTCCTGCTATTCTCATGGTCTCATTATGCATGTATTGCATCTCTGTGATGTCCCATATTTCTCTGATGTACTGTTCATTCTCATTGTTACTTGGGTTATGTAACCTGTATCAACGTATCTATTAGATCTTTGATTCTTCTACCAGCTCAACTCTGCTTTTGAGTCTTTTTAGCAAATGTTTCATTTTAGTTGCTTTTCAACTCCAGTTTCCATTTGCCTTATTTGGATAATTTCTGTCTCTATTATTCCTAACTTAATGGGACATTATGATCATACCTTCCTTTACTTTTGAAAGCATGGTCCCCATCAGTTCCTTAACCATAGTGTAGTAGGTGCTGTAACTTGTTTGAGGTCTGACATTTGGCCCTTTTAGAGGCATTTTTGTTGCCTGCTTGTCCCCACCCCCCCATCTGCATCACACTGTCCTGCATCTTAGCATGTCTCATTGTTGTTACTGAAAATTGAACACTTGTGACAATAGATAGTAGCAACCCTGGATACTGATTTCTCATCTCTCGGATTTGTGGTTGTTGTTTGCTTGCTTGTTTGTTTAGTATCTTGGCTGGAGTACCTCAGTGAAATCTATTTCACCTGCAGCATAAGGCCTCTGATGTCATTCTTGAGAACTTGCCCCTTTGGGCATGGGCACGGTCACCTCTGGATGACTAGTTTTAGCAGGGTTCTTCTTAGCAGGCTGCCCATTTTCCTGATCTCTCCACTAAACCCTTTGTCTGTTGGCATCACACTCAGCTTAGTGAGGCTCCACTTACTGCTGGCTGATTTCTATATGGTTTTTTATCATGTCCTAACACATTCAGTGCTCCCCAGTCTGATCTAAGTAAATTTGGGCCCTTTTATAGAGCTAGTCATGGAGGTTTTTTCTGACTCCAGAAGGACTCATCTTAGCAGTTCTCTCTAGCTGATTCTCTCTGGTATTCTAGCTGGCGTATAGTTTTTCCTTGTTGTTTTCCTCCTCTTTATTGTCTTCATTAGAATCTTCATTGTTCTTTGAGAATCTCTTAGGATTAAACTTACCTACATTCCATTCCAAATAAATTCAGTTGGTCTGATAAGAGCTTCTACACATCTTTTCTTCTTCTTGCCTCTCTCTATGCAAAAATCCCAGAGTTAAACTGCTCTGGATGTGGGAACAGGGACAATGACCCACTTCTCTTGGAGTACCATTTTTCCTCTAATGAGCAGGGCGCTGAGCAGGAGCCGTAGCCTCTGGTCTTCCCAGCTTGCCTCTCCCAGTGTGGAATACCCTCTGTGTGAGCCAACTGTGGGGATGGTAATTGGCTCCAGGATTATCAGTCATCATTGCCTGGAGTAGAACCAGTGGACTAAGAGTGGGGCTTGAGGGAGGAAGGGAGCTCCTGACCTCTTGGTCACCCCTGCCTAGAAATTAGCTTCCACAACAGGCAGCTGGAGAGGATGAGAAGTGTTGGCACTTGTCCATCCAGGGAGATAAAGCACTTGACTGGTAGCTTGAGGGAGAGGGACCCCTCTCTGGAACAGAACTTCAAGCATACTGAACTTGGGTGGGTGGGTGGGGGGCGGTGGAGGGTAAAAGATGGAGTGGATCATGACTCAAGTGACATAGGCTGTCACTGTTCTTACCAAGATTTATTAGATTTTGTTGAATAAATGTTTCTTCATTTACTGTATTCTCTTAGGCATTGCACAGAGATTTTAAACAGTTGTTGGTGTTCTAGTTTTAACTAGTTAAGGTTGTTTTCTTAGGAATTGAGTTTGCAGAGATCTTCATACTGCCATTCCAGAAGTTAGGTCTCTCTAATGATCTTTAGATGAAATGTATTATGTAATGTATATAAACAAAGCAGTGTAAAAAATGAAGAGAAGAAACCTGAAGTGTAATTAGTTTGTTTATTAGTGGTGATTATTATTTACAGATAGATCATTTGTAGCTCATGAACTGCAAACTTGATTCATTTCTGTTGTAGCTCATTAATAAAAAAAAATATGCTGAGTGATAGGCTCTAATGTAGGTTGGCTTGTCATTTTATTTATTTTTATTTAAATTTTTTTAATGTTCATTTTTTTGGGAGATGGTGAGAGACAGAGCATGAGGAGGGGAGGGGCAGAGAGAGAGGGAGACACAGAATCTGAAGCAAGGTCCAGGCCCTGAGCTGTCAGCCCAGAGCCTGATGCGAGGCTTGAACCCACGAACCATGAGATCATGACCTGAGCTGAGGTCAGATGCCTAACTGAGTGACCCAGGTGGCCCTGTATGTTGACTTCTTAAATAAATTCCGAGATCTGGATACCAGATTTCAAAAGAGCATTAAATAAGCACTTTAGAAGATTGAAGAATGGGTGGTTATATGCATTTTCTATGATAAAAATATTTTAGTATCTTAAACGTCAGTATACTTATCTACCCAGAGTCTGGGTTGATTTCAATATGTCTTCTTGCACCATCTCTCATGTTTGCACAGCTGGCACAAAAAGAAGCTATTTTATCTCCTAGAACACATAGTCTTTGATTTAATTAACCAGGAAATATTTATAGAGTATTTATGGTCTAAAATGTCACCATGAGAATATGCAGAGCTCAACAAATGTAGTACAAGATACCTGTCTCCAAGAAGATAATATCTACGCCTATTAAAAATAACTTGTAACACAACACAGCATAGTTCATTGATAGATACAGGAGGATTCAGAGGAGAGTCTAGCGCTTTATGATTGAAGTTGTTTATTTTACTTATAATGGGCTTAAAATAGCAATACATTATTTTTCTCATAAATATTTAATTTGGGCAGGGCTAAGTGGGGTAAGTCTTGTCTCTGCTCCATGCACCATTAGCTGAGGTGTAGTTGGTGGTTGCTGGTGATGAACTGAGGACTGGAGGATTTGCTTCCAAGATGGCTCCCTTATAGGACTCGTAAATTGGTACTGGCTTTTGGGGGACAGCTCTTAGTTTCTCTCCTGGAGAGTTCTAAAGAGAGGGCAAGGAAAATGATGACTTTCAAAGGTCACTGGAACTGTCTACATTAGAATCTGAGAATATTCGAGTTATGATGAATGGAACCACATTGGAATAAGATTAGGAAAGGGGTTAGTGAACAGGTATATATCTACTCTAGAAAATAAACAATAAAGGGCAGAAGAGAAATTGGTTCATAGCCAGAGAGACCATTCATTCAGATGAAGTTCAATTTTTTTTAATTTAATTAATAGTTGATTGCCAAGTTGGTTTCCATAGAACACCCAGTGCTCTTCCCCACAAGTGCCCCCCTCCATGACCACCACCTCCCATCCCCCCTTTGCTCCTCCTTCTTCAGCCCTCAGTTTTTTTTTTCTTCAGTATTCAAGAGTCTTGTTAAAAGAGATCAAATTATCACAGAAAGCAAATGGGGAAGAAAAATGTTCCATATATGGCTTGCTTTAGATTTGGTTTCTATTGCATTTGATCTACCTAGAATTACTAAAGTAGCTCTTGGACTCTTCTGAGATCTTGCTTTGTTTAGATGCCTCTATACCCCCAAGAAGGGAGTCTGAGATTTTTATAGCATTACGTCTTTGTATAACCTGAAACCAGGTATTTCCAGAAAAGAGTAAGTGGTTCCTTCTTCCTGGATCCTTGGAGAATAGTCTTCTTTGAAGATGTAGAGAAGGGTGAATACTTCCCGGCCTCAAGCAAAGTAGAACAGGGCTGAGGGGACAGACAAAAGTATGAACTGGAGTGGAAATTTGCATAGGAATTGTTAAAATTTTCTCCAAAGATCTGTGTGGCTTTATTCATAATCACCTACTGGCTGCCAAAGGTGCATGAAACTGGCCGACCTGTAAAACACTATGCTGATGGTTTGCTAATAGTAGTTAGAAGGATTTGTGGCTGCCAGGGGGTCCCATTGTTAGGAATAAAGGCAAGGTACCGCAAGGAGGCAATTTAGAGCCACTAACGAGAGCCATCATTTCTGAGAACAACAGCCTGCAGTTGAGAGCTCCTACCACAGAATGTTCCAGGGTATCATGTTCAGGTAAGCCAACTTCTGCTCCTGACAGCATGGATGGGAGGAAGCTCAGTTGGGCTTTTCCTAAAGACACTGCAACCTTGCCTGTGACCTTCATTCAAGGTCAATGAATAGGGCTCTGAGCCAGAGAGGAGACTCTCCAGGAGGCTGAATTAAAATGAAAAACCAGGGAACATTCTTTAGAGGCCACTGACCCAATCCCTCCTCCTAGCCAACATTGGCCATGACATTGATGAGATGAATAGGTGGACATTCAGTAGAGATCAAGTGAAGAACAGTGTAGTGGAAAGAGCATGAGCCTTGGAGCCTAGTTGAGAGAGGTTTGTGTGCAGGCTCTGGTACTTACTAGTTTGTGCTCATTGATGATTTGTTTGTTTCCTTGAAGCCAACACTTAAAAAATCCTATTATGGTGTTAGAGGGCTGAGTGATGTAATAGATCCTAGTACATTGCAGGTACTAAGGATATGACAGCCAGTGGTGTTCTTTTCTGTCTGGACCTATGCAAAATGAAGGTCATGAGACTTCACAGGAATCCAGCCAGTTATTGAGTTCTTGAATTATAATCTGCTTTTTACATTCCTATGGAAATAATCTAGGAAGCTGTCGTTTGGAAAAACCATTAAACAAAGGACTAGAGGCAGACACTGTGCCTGTGAGATCCAGCACACTGTCGCATGTATGTGGACTTGGGACTAATCCTAGAAATTTCAGGCACTCGGGGGTCCGCATGCCCATTCTGTGTATTTGCAATGTTGACTCTATGACTTACTATCATTAAACTGTTCAAAGGATCATAGTTAAAAAAGATTTTGTTTCTGGGAAAAAAAAGCTTTCAACTTGTCTTCTTCACCTTATGTACAAAAGATGAAAGCCACATTTCTCTTTGAAAAACCCACTGCCTGATTAATTTCTCCTTGCCCAGCTCTATGCTGAATAGCTGGATGATTTGGGTATCACTTTGCAATTCAGAATCTTAGCTTTCCAAAGATGCTGCTTGATGTGATGTTCCAGGTGGCTGAGAAGAAATGGACATTAAGTAATTGCTCATGGCTTTGAAAGGTCATGATCTACTTTGTGCAGACTAGAGAACGTCAATCTGCACCTGAACTTTAAGCCTCTTATTTTTCTGATTATGGATATAAATCATGTGACACTGGCAAGTGGCTTATTCTCATGCATATCCAATGCTCAGTTAAGGCAGAACTCAGAGCTGAGGGGCACTTCTGTGACTGCCATTTCAGAGGTATATTTATTTCCTTTCTCCCTCAACTCCAGTATCAAAGAAATTTGCACAGTTTAGCTGGTGGGCAAAAGAGAAAGCAATTCCTCACCTAAAAAGTAATCATTTACACATTTTAGAGCCCTCAAAATGTGTCATTCTTTCCCAACTCCAATTTTGCACATAATCCATTTATTTAGGATAAAATTACTGGCACACTTCCAGAAAACATTCCAAGAATAATAGATGTGAGCATTAAAAACCCTATACAATTTAAAAATCTGTAAAGTTCATAGATTTACTGCTATTTTTGCATAGCATCTAATAATTTAATAAGGGACAATTTTGAACCTTATAAAATATGATTTGCATCTAGTATTTTGTACAGATACAACTACTTTACAATTAAAATATTTCCCACATTTAATGGATCATTAATACCTTCAAGGTCAATGTAGTAGATTCACGTGTTTAATTAACAAATTTTTATTACGAGTATTTTGTGCAAAGCCTTGAACTAGCATTTTAAAGGGTATCATCATAGGTGAATATATTATATGCACAGAAATAAAAGAGAGTGTTATATGTGTGATCAAGGACACAGTGTTCAGGAATAGTGAATTTTATGAGGTGATCCGCTTAGAATGGTCGAGGAAGGGCACCCTAGGATTTAAGTAAAGTAACATTTAAGCTGAGATCTATTAGCAGGAAGGGTTTATCAGGCAGAGGAAAAGCAAGAACAGAATCCCTGCAAGGGAGTTGGCATGTTGTAGAAGGGAGATGAGGGAAAAGATGGACAAAGGATACAAAAGTCATTGTATCTGGCCTCTTGAAACTTTGTGGTAAGACTACACATGGATTTACTATATTCTTCCTTATCACTTAATTTATCCATGAGCCCTGACAAAATTCTAGTACAGCAAAAATGAGAAAAAAAAATTAAGGCAAACCGAAGGAGAAATCAGCATTCCTTAAAAAATGAGGAGTCACGATGAGAAAAGCAAAAGTAGAACATAAAACAGTAATGGCCATGCTGGTTCATTTTCCTCAGCCTCACTGACTGCAGGAAGCTGCTGGGGACCTTTGAGTTAACTACATTTATCATGTAATTTGTAAAACACAAGCAAATGGTCATCTCGAGGAGTTGTGGCCTCTGTATTCTGTGGCATTTTGTCTTGACTTTGTAGTTATTTTAATTCCAAGATGTAGCAGGTGCTTCTGGAATTGGATATTGTCCTAACTGGAAAAGACGGCCCCTGGAGGAGAGAAGTAGAGTGGGGTTATCTCCAGATTTGGTGAACGTCACAGCTACTAAGAATCTTAGCTGGGGTCAAATGGCTTGGGATAGTGGTATTTGCAAACTCACGAACCCTTGAAAGGCGTGGTATCACTAGTGATTTATAAAGGCCGTTGACTTGGTGGGCTCAATGTAACCAACCAACTAATTCAAGGCATAATGTGCAACCCTAAAGTCCTCTCTTTTGGGCTTAAAGACACCGTCCACTACTACTGGCAGAAGGCAGACTGGGCTGACAATCAGGTCCAGGACCTAATTGTGAGTCAGATTGAAGAGAAGGCTTGATACACAGCTGTCGTAACCCGGAGGCCAGGTCCGGCGCGCTCGTCCCCGGCGTTCGGCGGTACCTGTTTCATCCGCCCCGACCGGCAGGGCAGAGAATTGTCGTGGGTTCTTTTCCTGAGGGAGGGAGAGAAAAAGGGGGGCAGAAGAGGGAGACGCAGAGAGTAAAGACACAACTCGCAGTTTCCGGTTTCCGATCAGGTGAAAGAGAGAGAGCTTTATTCAGAAAACTGTCTCTTATAAAGGTTTCAAGGCGGGAAAACAAAGCAGCTGACCAAGGTCAGTTACCAGGTAAACAGAGTCAAATGAATATCAAAAGAAATGCCCAGATTTGCCTCAGCAATGCTGGGAAGGGGGGAGTTAGCACTGAATAATCCAAAATACGGTTTTGATCTTTTATGCACCTTGGCCACTCCACGTCTTGCCCAGCATGACAGACGCCAAAGTTATTTTGACCAGGAAATGGCAGTCTCCAGCCTCTAGATGCAAATCTTGTTTGCTGGTTCACTCTCCGGAGAGTGATAATCCCTGCCTGAGGCAGACAGAAAGCTTGGCGGCCCCCGACACACAGCCTCCCCAAATCTCCTACAGTAAAGCAGAAAACTGATAGGGATGGCATGAGGCTATCGACATGGAAGACTCTGAGAACCCCACATGATCAGGATACCTTTTGAACTCTCTGTGCCTTCAAAAGTGGCCCGTTATTTCTTGCCTAAAAAATACTACAAGGCTCTCCTTGAGTCAGATGCCTTATAAAATGATAACATTCCTTAAGATTTTTCCCCGCCTCTCTTAGGACATTCAGGGCAATAACCAGGCTCAACTCAAAGTTTCCCGCCTCATAAAATACTGTTGTGAGGATTCAGATAAAACATGCATGCATTTCAGTTTCGTACTGCTGTGGTGCAAGTTATCACAGGTTTACAAAGTAAAATTATACAAATTTGCTACCTGACATTTCTGCAGGTCAGAAATCTGGCACATTGTCCTGAGGCTCTAAAATCAAGATGTTCACAGAGCTGCATTCCTTCTAGGAGATTCCAAGAGAATATCCATTTCCTTACTTTTTCTGGCTCCTAGAGACCACCTGCTTTCTTTGGTGCATGGTCTCTTCCTCCACCTTCAATGCCAGCCATGGGAGATTCAATCCTCACACTGTGTCATTGTGATCTCTCTTGTGCTTCCCTTTTCTGCCTATTAGGACTCTTACTATATTGGGCCCACCAAGAAACCCCAGTATACTCTCTTTATTTAATGTCTTTTAAAGATGAATGTATGTATGAATGAGAGAGAGTATGTGCGAGCAGGGTAGGGGCAGAGAGAAGAGGAGAGAGAGAATCCCATGAACTGAGTCAAAATCAACAGTCGAATGGTTAACGGACTGAGCCACCCAGGCACCCCATACTCTCCCTATTTTAAAGCTGCTTGACCAGCAATCTTAATTTGATCTTCAACCTTAACTCCTCTTTGCCATCTGTAATGTACCACCTGCGCAGGTACCAGGAATTAGGATTTGACATTTGGGAGAGGTGGTTACTATGCCTACCACACAATATCAAAACACTAAAAACAGTGTCTGATAGATGGTGGATACTCCGTTCACATTTGCTGCTATTCCCTGCTTCAATCCCTGGACATCTGCTTTCAGACGGAGGAAACCACAACCATGTGAATCAGAGGCATCTCAAACCCAGTGCCCTCTCCAGCTCTCAGTATTCTTGTCGTCTTCTTTCTCTGACGTTCCCAAACTACCATTTTCCTCCAGCCCTTTCCCCAGTTCCTATGTCCTCACCACCAGCAGATGGTATTTTGTTGCCTACTATGAATAAGAAAACAAAAGCCAACTGCCTTTGACCTGTGTTAACCTCTGGTGCTCCCACCCATGTATTTACCTACCCCTGTTCCCTTTCTTGGGTCTTCCCCCATTTTGGAAGACTGGAGCGCCTCCCTCTTAGTCATGGTCATCTCTTTTCTCTGCATGCTACTGTGGACTGCCTCCTTGAGAGGCTGGCTGTGATGTCTCGCAAAACCAGCTTCTGGGCCATTGTTCTCTCCTGGTTCTACTGGTATCTCTCCCCTCACTGCCTGATCCCCTTCAAAGTCCCCCCTTCCTTCACTTACCCCCTAATTTGTAGAATCTCCCAGCTCCTGTCCTCAGTTTCTCCTGCTTTCGTTTCATTGGAAGGAGGTGCACTGTCCTGTCCATCTCATGCATGGTGTTCATGTTTTCCATTGACCAGACTCGGCACTTGTCGGAAGCCTGCCCGTGACCTCTCTTCTTGGTCTTTCCTCCGAGATTCCAGAGCACTCATGAACACCTGTATCTAAGAATTTATATCATAATATATTGAAATGATAGATGGTCTGTTTTCCCTGTGATTCTATATGCTACACGTGGATAAAGATTTTAGTGATCATTCTCTAGTGCCAACTACAGAGTCTGGCACACAATTAACTTTTATTTTAAGTGTGCATATGTGCTCACAAGTTGGGAAGGGGTAGAAAGAGAGGGAGAGAGATAATCTTAGGCTCCACATTCAACCTGGGCCCTGACATGGGCTCAATCGCACAACTGTGACATCATGACCTGAGGGGAAATCAAGAGTCAAATGCTTAACCCATTGAGCCACCAGGGCACCCCCACAATTAACATTTGATGTAAGTTTAGAGAACTTTTGAATAGTAGAAAAAGCAATGCCAAATTTATGAAATCCTGCACTTATTCTATCATGTGGAAACTTGTCTATAAAGTAAAATAACTTACTTCCTAACAAAAGTTAGTAGTGTCACTTGACTTTGAATCTATACCCCAAAAAGCAAAATCTTCTTTATCTGGGTTGTTCAATGTATAGCTATAACAATATGATATAAAATAACTTTTCAGGTACCAGTTTATGTGTTCAGAATGCTTTCATTGCACAACAGTTTTATAACTGAATTTATGAAAATATTCTTAGATTTGGGCAGTGTTTCTGTGGCCCTGAATGTACATAATGTGGCTTTTTGTGATAGATGGCTGATTAAAAACTCTCAAAGTCCCGAACTGAGGTCAGATTCACACAATACTTCAGCCTCCACATAAAGAGGTCTTTTGAATGACAATTCAATTGGATAACTTAGTTCTTAATTTTTCTATTTATGTCAGAAAATGAAGGAGGAGTAGATACCTTTTTTTTTTCTGACCCTGCTCTTATCCTTGCTGTAAAAAAAAAAAAAAAAAAAAAAAAATCACCAAGGTCCCCTGGGACAGTTGCTCTGTTTTACTTGTAAGGGAGGGGGGGGGGATGCATGTTTTACTGACAGGTGATGATGTATCCACATGCCACACATAATTCTGCAGAGGCCTCTGGCTTGACAGAGGTTGCACAAACATGAGCAGACACTTGGAATAAGTGGCCGCATGCATTCTTTGGAGCATTTCAAATCTGGGAAATACCAAGTTGGGAAACAGAGTTCAGGAGAATCAACCTAACTATGTGATTCAACTTAACTATGTACTGGGCCTCCCTTTTCTATGTCAAGCCATATTGAGTAATCCATTTTCACAGATCTGGGTGGCTTCAGAAAATAATGGAAAACATATTTAGGTCACCTGGGGAGTAAGTCATGCGGTGGTGTTGTTTTTAATCTAACATCACAGGATGGGAACTGTCCCAACTTGTTTTGTCTGTACAGGATGCACTCACTAAATATCTGGTGTAATAAATCCAGGCCAGGCAATGTCCCCGATGCTGGGATACAAAGATAAATAAGACACATTTCTACCCTGGAGGAGTTCACAATGTGGCAGGAAAAAAAAACCAGAGAAACTATCAAAGGAGATAGTAAGGTCTGGTAGAAGCAAAATGTTACTGGAATCTGGTAAAGGGTAAAATTAATTCTTAGGTGGAATTGGGAGGATTCCCAGAGAAGGTGACATCCTTCAGGACCCAGTGGGCAGAGAAGGTGACATCCTTCAAGACCCAGTGGGCAGAGAAGGTAGAGAAACAGGAAAGGTGTTGAGGAAGCATCTCTGGGGTCTCAGTGAGTGCAGAGAGTGTCTTCATGAAACCGGATGGAGTTCAGTTGGGTGGAACTTGAGATGCTAACAGGGAAGTAATAAATCAGGTCTGGAAAAGCCGGCTGAGGTAGGGTTGTGAAAAGCATCATAAGTCACACAAAGGAGTTGGAATTTCACTTTTCCCATTGAAAATTCTATTTTTAAAGCCCCATGTCATCTGTAAGACTGGGTTTCCCAGAGGCTGTTCCTGGACATGTGGGTTCTATCGGATGTTCAAAGAGTTATACCACAATATCTCTTCAGCGTTTAGTTCAAGGTGGAAAGGTAATCGTCCAGAGCAGATAGTAAGGAACCCAGTTGTGAGACATAACATTGGTAGTGAATCTCCTGAAACGTGTGCCGTCCATCCATCTCTTAGAGAACTGAAGTTAAATCAAATTAAACTGCATACCTGGACCCAACAGTTGGACCACCGCCTCAGATGGATAGTACTATCATGTTTCAGTGAGAGGAGATTGGCTTGTGCTGAGAATTCTAATAGGAGACGGTCTGATGAGACATTTATGTGTGCTTCATGTGAACAGAGGGTTGGTCTTATCTCAGGCAATGAGTGAGGGTATCATAATTGTTATGCGTCCTTCTTTGTCACAAAAACTGGAAAACCTAGAGCTAGATTTGTGGCTCACTTCCAAAGGAGGGTCTTTAGGGCATGTGTTCTTGGGAGAGGACAGAACTCAGGATTTTGTTTGACTTCCTACATTTGTATTCCTTTAGCTTAATCTCCTTATTTGGTTTTACAGCAAGCTTTTGTGACCTCTCTCTCATCTTTCTGGGGAAAAGAGCTGGGATTAGGAGAGATACTGAATGTACATAAATTACCATGGTGCCTGGCACACAACACTTACCAAATAAGAACTTGTTTGTTTTGTTTTTTTTTATCAATCCTGCCTTCTCTGTTGCACGGTCCCCCATGCTGACAGACATGGAAAGGTAGCATATACGATACATAGAAATGATTTTCAAAATCTTTTCCTCATGGTCTTAAGTTCAACCCTCAGCAAAGTGGACAAGTATGAGGTGAACAATTAGCAATTGCAAATCTCTGACCCTGTGAAAGGGACAAGTCACTAAGTCAGACTTGGTAAACGGAGCTCTTCGCCTAATTGCTATGATAGCACTGTGGGCCTCAGAATCCTCGTCTGTAAAATGGGAATAACAAAACCTATTTGATAGAGTCACTGTAAGGATTCTGACTCGGCTAAGAATCAAGTCTGGCCCTCAAGTACTCAGTTAATATGAGCAGGGGCTTGAAAAATTGAGACGTGTGAAATCACTTCCAAGTGAAGTCATCCAGGAAGGCTTCCCAGAGGAGATGGGATTTAAACTAGGCTTGGAAGGATGGAGATAATTCAGCTGGGCAGAGTGAAGGGGGCAGGGTTGATTGATCCTTTTGGAAACTCAGTTAAAAGTCAGAGAAGGGGATATTCAGTGAGAAAGAGACCTCAGGAAAGTAGGGAGTTGGTGAAGGGGGCTATTGGGGTGGCAAAGCATGCCAAGGCCCTGTTTTCTGTGCCTCTTGTGTTGTCTTTGGGCACGGATGCCCTGGCATGTGGTGAGCCCTCCCCAACCACCTCCTAAGGGAAAAATCCACGATCTCCTCTGAAAGACCCTCTGAGCTCTCTTCTGATTCTTTGATCTACCCTGTAGCTGAGAGGCAAACTACCTCACGGTGTGGGCGAGGGAATTACAGAAACCCTGGACATCCCCCCACTCAATTCCTAGGACTCAAAAACCATGATTCTATTTTGGGCAGTCAAGTGCTCAGGAAGAAAAATGCAGGAGATGTGAAATGAGAAGGTGGCAGCAGAATTCCCATCTGTGCAGACACTGAAAGGCTTTTATTTCAGGACGTGAGGGAGAAACCCAGGGAGTCCCTGCAGGGATGGGTGGATGGGCTCCCGTGTGCAGGGCCCGAGAACACCCAAGATGGCCGTGGCCATTTCAAAGATCCAGGGGCATCAGGCTCCTTTTCTACACATTTAGGTGTTTGTTGAAAGAAAAGAAAATCTATTTTTAAACGTGTCCCTTGGTCTGGGTATTTATAGACTCTTTAAAATCTGGAGGGGAAGAAAGATTGATTTAGATAATTTATCTTTGTAGCAAGAAGAAAACCAATTTTGAAATGTAGCAGTCAAATGTGAATCAATAAAGTATATGGAAGGTGTGACTGATGTGTGCCGGTCACTAAGCCTGTGCTTGTTGGTGACAGAAACCTTAAATACAATAGGATGAAGACACAAAGAGTGGAATGCCAATTATTTATTTATTGATACGCTGATGCGTTCCAAAATTATTTGAGCTTGCAGAAATTCAAGTTCAGAATTCCAACTACCCAAATGAATACCTGCTTGACACCAATGAGCATCACGTTTCTTAAAGCAAATGCAAGACTCAGTAGAGAAAGAGATTTTCACTTTAAAAATGTGACAGCATCCTGAGTGGGGGAAAAGCGCATGAATCAGGCTGGTAATTCACCGGAAGCAAACATACACTACCCGTTTCACAAAGGGAACCTTCCTAAATTAAAATTTTTATTAGGGTATGAGATAGATATGTACACACATCATACATACACAGATGCATGGATCTTCTCGTGTGAAAATGTCCGTGCAGCCAGCTCCAGATCGAGGAATAGGACATTACTGGGCTCCCAGATGCCCCTGTCAGGTACCCTGTACCTTCAAGGGTAACCACTCCCACGATTTCTAACGATTTGTACCTGCTTTTGGAACATAGACTCATAGATCATTTACTCTTCTTTCTGTAAACCCTTGAACTCAACATTATGTTTGCGAGATGAATTCACTACATTCTCATTGTTGTATAGGATTTATTTATTTAAAATGCTGTGATTTACTTGATGGTGAGCAGGCCTTTGGGTTATTTCTGGCTTAGGACTACCTCCATCAATGTTGCTGTAAACATTCTTGTACATGTCTTGCGTTTGTTGGGATTATGCCAGGAGTGGAAATGCTTGATAAATTTTTGAGCATTTGCTATTCACTAGGAACTATGAAAGTAGGCTAGACACTGGAATAAGACCATGGGAAAAATCAGTCCTTAGTTGCAAGGACCCCACAATTCAGTGAAGAGCAGAGCTGAGCTGTGCCTCTAGGGCTCATGTGCCAGAGCACCTGGGACAGAGGGGGGAGACAGGGGCAGTGAGAGTCGGGAAGGCTTCCCCATGGGAATGACACTCAAATGGACTTTTGAAGGATGAAAGGATAGTGAAGGAAGGACAAAGTAGAGAAGGCTATGGAATAGCATGTAGAAAGCAGAGATAAGTGAGGAAGTGGGTCAAGTCCATAGACTGTGGGTAAGAGCAATAGCAAAAGGCTGGAAATGCTTGGTGAAGGGGAAAGCTGAGTAGGTAAGTTGAAGACCCCTTGTGAAGGACCTTGCTTCCCATGTGTAGAATACACACGTTATCTTGAATGTGATGGGACGCTGCAGAAGATTCTAGGGCCATGGAGGGGTGAGATCAAATCATTCAGTTGGTAGGTGGAGACAGGTCTGGAGAAGGGCCTGGAAGCTGAAAAGGGGAAGGGAATGTGGAATCTTAGCAGAGGGAAATGAGGTGATTCTTTGGTTTGGGCCAGTATCCACACTAAGAATGTGGTATAAGTCCTATGTCTGTGAGCCAAGTTTCAATGTGCAGAAACCACATCCAGTAATTCATACCCAAAGCTTTTGGGACCCACAGGCCACTTTGCTGGCATCCAGACTAGTGCAGGCACGGACCCTCTGCTTGAGAGCGCCGAATCCGAACCACTAGACCACCAGGGAACTTACGGACCCTCTGCTTGAAAGTGGAGAGGCTAAGCCTACACGTGCGGAATTGACACCAGAAAGCAAGTGGAGACAACGTGGATCTGCAACGGTGGTGCCAAGGTCTCACTGCTCTCCACCCTCTCTGGAGACCCGGACAGAATACTGAGCGGAAACCAACAGGTTCTAATCGTGCCCAGCTTCCTGATATCCTCGGGAGAGGATTCTATACAAGTATCTCAGCCTCCTCTGATTGAAATCAGAAACTCGGTAGTAATATTCTATACAAACTTAGCTAATACAGTGGCCTGAACAGAGCCCAGAAAGTTGGTGTTAGGACTCAGAATGGCTACTTGATAGGGCAGAGGGGGGGTCTAAAATGAAATATAATGGGGAAACTCCTGATTATTAAATTTCCCTCTAGTTCTTTTTAATACTTTGTAGTTTATTACCAATTTTATACTTAAAAGTCATAAAAGCAGAAAACATTTGCCCACATGTCCCTGAGCAAAGAAAACCGCTGTTAAGAGAGAGTTCCCTTCCCCTCCCATCCCCACTTTCCTTCCATCTACACATTTCTGTATAGTTGTAATCAAAGGCAAACTTCATTTTGCCATAATTGGTTAAAATTTTTGGACAATTTTCTCCGTATTAAAAAAATCAAAAGGTCATTTCAAGACCTAAATACTATACCAAAAAGAAAAAGCAGCCTTACAATCCTACCACCCAGAGATAATGATTATCTATTCTTAGTACATCTGTCTTGACATTGTGTGTGCTTAACTATAAAATTATTGCTTTACTTTACCTTCAATTTTGCAACTTTTAAATTATTACCTATGTATTGTATCTTTGCTAACTATTCATTGTATAGGACCAGATCTTATTGACATAATCCCTATTTTTGGACACTTACGTTGTTTCCAGGGGCACTGGCATGGCTCAGTTGGTTGGGCGGCCAATTTCAACTCAGGTCATGATCTCAAGGTATGTGACTTTGAGCCCCATGTCAGACTCTGCTGCCAGCTCAGAGTTCGAGCCTGCTTTGGATTCTGTGTCTCCCTCTCTTTCTGTCCCTTCCCACAGCCCTCATGCTCTCTCTCTCCCCTACAAAAATAAACAGTAGGAAAAAAATGTTTTAATGAAAAAATAAAAAGTTATTTCCAAATTTTCTTAATATGAACAATTTATGGTTATTCAATTTTTAAAAATATATACCCTTTATACAGAATTGGTCAGCAAGAAAAAAAAAATCTATGTAAATTTTTAAGAGTTTGCCTATATGTCACCAAACTTCTATCCAGGAAGTATATACAATTTATACTACGAACAGCAAGAAATAGTGCCCCCTCAAATTAATCTAATGAAAGAAAATGGAATTTTATTTTATTACTTATGAAGTTAAATATTTGTGTGTATGGTACTTTCTTATTCTTGCTGTGAACTATCTGTTCAAAATATCATTTTTCTACCAGCATAATTCTGTCAGGGGGATACACTATTTACGTCAACATTCTCTAAGGAAAGGGGAGAAGCATAAAGTATAAGGAGGTCAAGCCAAAAAGCAAACCAATTACTACATGCACCCAAAACAATGTGACAAAACCTCACTGCCCTCCATCCCTTCTGGAGTCTTCCAGGTTTTTACCTACACATATATAATGCTGGAATGAACATCTCTGAGTATTACTTTAGTGTAGAACTAGCCTCTATTACAGCAGTTAAACAACCAGTAGTCTGAGAACAGATGACCATAAAAGCAACCTAGGCTAAAACTCTGCTGTTAGTGTCCTAAGGTGTGTTTCTGAATGTAATATAAAGTATCAAGCATGATAGGAATTGTGTATCACCGAATGCTCTCGTGTTCATTCTCCTCACACGCTCTCGGGCTTGTGGAGGTCTGATGCAGAGCGAACTGTCCTCAGATACTCATCATACATGTGCTGGAGGAGACAGAATTAGGAATGTGAGAAAGTGTAAGGTCAGAGATGCTTGCCCTAACCCTTTTGCCTAGTTCTTTGGAGATCATCTTGCACCGTTTAGCATGAATCTCCTGGAGATGTGGCAGGGTGGGGGGTTAGAACTTATCCTTGGTTTTGGAAGGGTGGGAAATTTCACTCACACACCTTTGAGATCAGTGTGATAATATGAACGTAGGTGTCTGCTCAGGAAAAAAGGGTTTTAAATCTACTTGGTCCTTCCCCCACACCCTCGAATTTTTTTAATGGATATTCCTGACCACCACCCACAGCATTGGGGCTAAAACCATATTATTATGTGCTCATGTACTTCTCACGTGATTTTGATGATCAGACAAATTTGTTTCCTGGTCTCTGTGTTGCTGATGTCTCCTATTCTAAGGATCATTCCTTTGTATGTTTTCTCTACTGAATCTTTGACTAGTGTTTGCTTGACTGTTCTGATCATAGGATGAATCTACCAGATTTGTACATCATAAACAAGACTCTGGCGATTCAGTGTGAGCATTTAGAACTTTTCTTATTTGGGGACAATTCATAGCCATTTCACTTAAAGCATTGACCCTTCCCATTTTCTCTTCCTGCAATTCCCAGGAGACTTAAGTACAAACTCATAATTTAATTCTCCCTATCTCCAAACCTATCTTTTTGATGTCCTACCTCTTTTTTTCTGCAGCATTACTGAGGGTAATTTCCTCAGATACATCCTCCGTGTTATTAATTCTCTTTAACTGTGCCAATCTGCTCTCAAAGCTAGTCATTGTTGAATTTTATTCACAATGTTTCATTTTGAGTTCTACTGGGTTGTCCTGACTGTTCTTTTTATGTTCTTTCATGACAGTTTTTCTCTCTGTCTCATTCATGATTGCAAATATACTTAATCTAACAGCTATCTATAACCTTACCTCAGGTTCTTTTGGTGCTATTCTTCACACATGTATCTGTTGACTCCCTCATCTTGTGGACTGCATCCTTACTCTGTACTTGGTGAGTTTTTATTCAGCTAGGATATAGGGTCCCTGTGGAATGCTTGTGTACATGAAGATTGGTAGTAATCCTTCAGAGAAGTCTTACACTTATCCCTTGACTTCCAGAAGAATCATCACTGGACAGAAATATTTACTATATCTACATTAATATCTATGCTTGGGAATCCTCTGCTATGAGAAAGATCTAAAATTTGAATTCAATCTATGCAGAACATAGATTTTTAGATTGCCACTTATTGTGGGATCTTTTTTCCACCAAGATACCTAATCAGTGAAAATTTTGCCAGTAGCTCATAAGGGAATAATGCTTTATAGTACCTTAATACAGGGGGAGCCAGTCTGTCTGGGTTCCAGCTTTGTGTGAATTTCAGTTGCAAATCCTCATCTTTCTTAGGCTGAAATGCAACTCTTGTTTTCTAGACATGTGTGCAAAAACCCAACCCCTGTGAGGTCCCTTGGCCATGTCTGCTGGCCCTGTCCTGTTCTAGGCTCAACACATGTAGAGATTGTTCTTACATGTGTACTTACACGTTGGTTATGAGAGTCTTCTTTATTTTTGGCACATAGAAGTTTTGTCTCTCCATTTCTTGGTCTCTCTCTCCCATTCTTCCTTGCCTGTGTGTAAAATAGTTTCATTATATTTTATCCGGCATTTTTAAATGTGTCTTTAGCACACAGAAGGATGTCTGTGTTAAGCAGATGGAATTAGAAAGTTATCTTTGTCCGGTTTGAGAATCCCCACCAATGCATGCAGTAGAGAATACATGTCTTTGAACCTGAAACCAGAGTTTGAACTGTGGTTCCACCCCTTTCAGAGTAAATTAGGCTACTGATTTAACCCCTCTTTAAGCAGTAGTTTTCTCATCAGGAAAATAGAGCTAATGTTACCAGTGATCTTCTTTAGATATTTTTCCTTATTCTCTAAATTCCCTCCTACTTAAATTGATGCCATTTTCTCCATCTTCCCTTCCTACACAATCTGGGGCAGACTGCAAGTTTCCCATTCAACATTCTCCTTCAAAAAAACAGATAATAGGGGCACTTGGGTGGGTCAGTCGGTTAAGTGTCCAACTTCAGCTCAGGTCATGATCTCATGGTTCATGGGCCCGAGCTTTACGTGAGGCTCTGTGTTAATCACTGGGAGCCTGCTTCAGATTCTGTGTCTCCCTCTCTCTCTCTGCCCCTTCCCCAAAACAGATAATAAAATGTAGTGGTTGAAGGATTTTGGTAATTTCCTTTCACCAATGTTCTTCCATATACAAATGGACAGAGAAAACCTCGAGTTAAAAAGAACCTGACTTGTAAAGAAATGATGAATTCCATTTCCTAAGAAAGTTGCAAGAGGCTAAGGGGAGGGGTGGACGGAGGTCTTCAGAGTCTCACTCCTCCCCCTTCTTGGCCTTCTCTCCCTGAAGTGCAAATGAACAAACCCGTATATTGGTTTAGAGGTTCTGCTTGGGCAAAGGTTTAAGAGCCAATAAATCTTTCAGGAGATCTCAGGCTGAGCCAGGGTGAATAGCCTCAGAGTCATTTTTTCCAGAGCCTCGGGGTACCAGGCAGCACATGCAGAGAGGTCAACAGATGCTGCCTCCCCCCTGCTAGGGAGGGGAGACGTCACCCTATCGGAATATGAGGAGCTTTCCCCAAAGCACTGTGTTTACCATACGGTAACATCCCTTATCAAACAGAGCATTCTGGTTTAAAAAGCAATTAAAGAAAGAAAAACGGGTAAGAGGCATAGGTCCTCTCAGTGAATCTGGTGGTTTGTAGACTCCAGGTGAATGTCCCTATTCGTTTCAGCTAGCTGCTTCTAGAAACGTATGCTATAGACAAGTCCAAAAGGCCTAGGTTGTGCACTCTGGCTTAAGTTTTTGTTTTGCACTTTATTTTTGAGAATGAAAAATCTAGAGATGACAAATCTTATCCGGATATATTATACACTAGAATGGTGTAGAGGTACTCAATCTACACTCTGCCTGAGCCCCTGTGTCTGTTTATCTGTGGGACACCGGGCAAATAGCTTCCCATCCCTGTGACTCCGTTTACTCGCATATAAAACCAGGACAAAGTAATAGTTGAGCCACACGTTATAGTGAGTGTCAAAACGAGGTAACACATAAAGGGTATGTAACAGTGTCAGACTCACTGTCAAGTACTAAACTGTTATTATGTTAAGTCCTATTCTAATAACTAAAAAGAGCCAGCTAGTGCTACCTGCTTATGTTTGGGCATTTTCCTTATGGGGTTTGAAGTGAGAGAGAACTTCCAGTTTTCTTACCAGTTGGATTGGTCACAGTGTACACAAGACTAATTTTATTAAGAAAAAAATGAGGGGTACCTGGGTAGTTGAGTCGGTTGAGCGTCCTACTTCCAGCTCAGGTCCTGATCTCGTGGTTCGTGGGTTTGAGCCTCGCATCAGGCTTTGTGCTGACAGCTCAAAGCCTGGAGCCTGCTTCAGATTCTGTGCCTTCCTCTCTCAAAAAATAAATATTAAAACAAAATTAAAATCACTCGAAAGTACACTGGATAAAAAGACTACTGTGCTGTAAGTTGAGCATACAGTGGGGACTAGAAACAATCAAACTCACTGATGGCCATATAGCTAATGCATTGGGAACTGATTCCCAGGAGCAATCCCTTACATCTAATCCACACCGTCTGTAGTGCATTTTACACGCAGCAAAACGTTTTTATATTCATGAATTCATTTAATCCAACTAACTGGATTATTGATGAATACATCTAATCCCTGTGAAGTGAATTTTCATATGCATTAATCCAAACAGATGGGTGAAAGTGAGTGAGAGCTGGCTGTGGCCTTAATATCCCCCTGGGCATGGCAAAGCAGGGCAGGCGACACAATTGAAGCTTAGAGTGTTAAGGGCTTACCTAAGATCAGACAGCTTCTGGTAACATAAATAAATGAAAAGCCAGGTTTCCTGAGGCAACGATCTTTCCACCAAACCACAATTACCCTGTAGATTTATAATTCCACCCTATGTCTGTACACTATTAGGTATCTGGTTTGGCCAGAAGGGAGGTTTCTAATGACAGAACATAGAGTAGGCTCTGACCATAGAATCTTTAAGTGGGATAATGCTGGTAAGACCCTGGAATAATACCATGAGGTGCTCAAAGCGGTGGAAGCAGCAGTACAATTCAAGACCATTGTTATGATGGACGCCTGGATGATGCAGGAGCCTGACTCGATTTGAGCTCAGGTCATGATCTCATGGTCAGGAGATGGAGCCCCACACTGGGATCTGTACTGAGCAAGGAATCTGCTTAAGATTCTCTCTCCCTGCTTCAAGCACTAGTGCACCTCTCTCTGTCAAAAACAAAACAAAAACCAACCAAAAAAAAAAAAACTAGTTAGTAGAGGATGCAGTTGAGGTCCTTAAGACAATGACCACATTAAATGTCTATGTGATCTGTGGCAACTAACTTTACTCTCTGTTTTTCTCACTTCTAAGGTGCCTTTAATCCACCTATTCATCTGTTCATTCAACAAGTAGGACTGAGTACTTTCTTAGTGCTGGACCCACATACTAAATTGAATTGATAAGGTCATTGCTCCCAAGGAATTTACCTTCAGGTGGGGGCAACAAACAATAACCAAGTAAACAAAATAGAGGGGCGCCTGGGTGGCTGAGTCGGTTAAGCCTCCGACTTCGGCTCAGGTCAGATCTCACATTCGTGGGTTCGAGCCCCGTGTCAGGCTCTGTGCTGACAGCTAGCTCAGAGCCTGGAGCCTGTTTCAGATTCTGTGACTCCCTCTCTCTCTGACCCTCCCCCTCTCATGCTCTGTCTCTTCTGTATCAAAAATAAATAAAAGCATTAAAAAAATTTTTTTTTAATTCAAAATATATATATTAGATAGTAGTAAGTGTTCTCTACAGAATTAACATAGGCTGAAGGGAAAGAAAACCCTAGGTTTCTGAACACTCTAGGTGGGTACCAGATTCTCTGAGGTGGTGACCTCTTAGATGGGAATATAGGCAAGAAAGAATCCTGTGTGAGTAAAAGAAAAGCTCAATCTGGGCAGACGAAGAGCTGGTTCGAAGACTCTAGAGAGGGGACAAGCCTGGAGTGGTGAGAAACCAAAGAAAGACTTGGTGGGCAAAAGCCAGAACATGTGTGGTTCTATAGCCATAGAGGCTTTGAGAAGATTGAAAACTGATGTATGATCTGCTCGGATTTACAGTTCAAGGAGTTTACAGTGGCTGCAATGTTCAAGACTGAAAGCAGAAAGAGTTAAAAAGTGAATGCAGCAGGTCAGAAGAAAGATGATGTCATTGTGTAAGGCAAGAATCATAGAAATGAATAGACCTGGGCAGATTCAAGGTATAGGCTGGAGCAGGATCAGTAGGGTGTCGATAAATAGCTTTCTTGAGTTGAACGAAAGAGAAGAGTCATGGATAATTGGTAGAGGTGTGGCTTGAGCAAGTGGCTGGGATATTGGCACCGTCTTCCAAAATGGGAAGAAAGAGGTGTGTAAGGGCTAGACCATGTGTGTGCAGAAAGCGTAAGCAGTATAGAAATTCTGAGTCACTGCTGAGCATGTGCAAACATTAAGTTGGCAAGCGGAGTCAGGATTCCTAAGGCTACAACCGAGTTAAGGATAAATGTCTGGGAGTGATCAGCATAAAACGATGGGCTGGATGGAATCCCTTAAAGAGACTTGGGAGAAAGAGAAGAGAAAGGGTGAGTACAGGATTCCAAGGCAGTCTCATATCAGAGGTCAAGTTGAGTGCACAGACCAAAGGAGAATGGAAAAAGCGTGATGGGAGACAGAAACAAAATCAGAAGAGTGTGGTAGCTAGGGAAGCTTCAAGAAGCAGAAAACAATCCAGTGTGAGGCCAGAAAATTAAGTATTTGAAATTCCACATGAAGGAAATCATGTTTAAGAATCCAGCTATCTCTACTATGTTTCTATAGCACTTATGGGCTTGGGAAGGAGCCCTTAACAATAAGTTTGCCAAGAAGTCTAGAGAGTTCCACAGAAACTCAATAGGTGGGACTTGCAATCCATAGGAAGATAAATAAACATGCGGTTTTATCAGTCACAGCAGCAAGGAGATGAATGTTCATCAAGGCAAATGTAATGATGAATGGAAAGGATCTAAATGCAATAATTAAACATGATAAGGAAACAAGGATCCTATGTAAGCTGGCACCAGTCCAGAAGTCAAGTTTATCCACAGCTATCACAACAATTAGTTTTTCACTCCCCACTTGATGTTTGGGCTTATGGCACAAATGGAACAGTAATTCATAATTCTTTTTTGATAGCACTGTCTTCACTTAGGAAAATTGTAAAGCTGATAAGGGGTAGTAAGAGAAGCGTGCGCTAGGGGTGCCTGGGGGGGGTTCAGCCGGTTAAGTGTCCCACCTGGGCTCAGGTCCTGATCTCAAAGTCCATGAGTTTGAGCCCCGTGTGGGCTCAGAGCCTGGAGCTGGCTTCAGATTTTATTTTTTTTTCTCTCCATAATATTTTATTGTCAAATTGTTTTCCATACAACACCCAGTGCTCTTCCCCTTAAGTGCCCTCCACCATCACCACC
>NC_043712.1:82487469-82529312 GCF_006229205.1 Suricata suricatta
AGGGTTTTGATGGTTTCCTGTCTCACATTCAGGTCCTTCAGCCATTTTGATCTTATTTTTGTGTACGGTGTAAGAAAGTGGTCTAGTTTCATTCTTCTACATGTTGTCCAATTTTCCCAGTACCACCTGCTAAAGAGGCAGTCTTTTTTCCATTGGATACAAAGCTGTCATCATCAAGACAGTATGGTATTGGCACAAAAACAGACACATAGACCAATGGAATAGAAAAGAGAATCCAGAGCTGGGCCCACAAATGTATGGTCAATTAATTTTTGACAAAGCTGGCTTGAGATTTTATCTCCATCTCTCTGCCCCTCTCCTGTTGAAGCTCAGTCTCAATCTCTCTCTCTCTCTCTCTCAAAAAATAAACATTAAAAAACATTAAAAAAAGAGAGCAAGAAAAGTGCTCTGAGGACCAGGGTCAGCATGAATCAAACCGCTCTGTTAAAAGGTCTAAGAAGAGAGTAGTGGGAAAGAAAAGAAGACAGTGCTAAGCATGATGGCAGGGAGGTAGAAACCAAGTTGCAGAAGAGGTTTGAGGAGCCCCCATATGGAATGTTGAATTTCAATAAAATTCAGCACAAATCCATCCCTCATGTGCTGAGAGACCAACCTACAAGTACCGACTCTTAAAAACCTCCTAATGAAAAAGACAAATCTTCATCTATTTACGGTCTGGGGCACTGGACAAGCCACGCCCAACTCCACAGTTTCCCATCAGCATTTCCTCCCCTTTTCAAATCTTGAGAGAGAGCCAGACTCACCTGGCATGTGAAGAAAGTCTCTAACATAAACTTCCCTTCTGTGTTTCCTTTCTTCCTTCCTTGTTTTGATGTCTCATATTTTATGTGATGACCTCAGAGAGAGAAGCTATTTATCCTTAAAACAAGGTCAGGATGCTATTAAGAAAAAGAAAAAAGAGATTTGGATAAGAAAGAGTTCTTAGAAATTTAGAGGTGAGAGCTAATATTATATACACAAATATAAAATTCACAAAACATGTGGGCAATAAGGAAATAACTTAAAACCTTTTTCTAAAATATAGGAAACTTTTCTCGCTCTCTCTCTGCCCCTCTCCCACTCACACGCTCTCTTTCTGCCACACACAAATAATAAACATTAAAAAATAAAGTTTTAAAAAGGGGAAGCACCCAGGTGCCTTAGTCAGTTAAGCACTTAACTTCGGTTCAGGTCATGATCTTACGGTTTGTGGGTTCAAGCCCCCCATCAGGCTCTGTGTAACAGCTCAGAGCCTGGAGCCTACTTCAGAGTCTGTGTCTCCCTTTATCTCTGCCCCTCCTCCTGTTTACACACACTCTCTCTAAAATAATAAACATTAAAAAAATTAAATATAGAGGAAACCAGAAGGCCAATCTGGGAGCCCCAACATCCCACTAACAGGTTTCAGAAGGTAAATATTACAAGGACATTTTCAGGCCTGAAGTACACATACGTCCACACTGAACAGGCCTCCTGAGCACAAAACATGAGAAAAGACCCACATGGTTGTAGAATTTCTGAGCACCAGGCAGCCAGTAAAAGGTTTTCCAATAAGGGAAAAAACCGGTCACATACAAATGATTAGGAGAAAGGAGGTCAGTGAAGGCCATCCCCAGTGCTATCAAGAGAGAATGTAAGCATTTTCTAAGAAGTCTTCTACAGGATGACTCCAACAAGAAAGAAGGAACGCTACCCCAACAACCTGGAATCCACCCCAGAGGGAGGGGAAGGAAATCCTCTGGCCAATGGTAAGAGTAAGTCCAGTGTGAGCAGTGGGCGTAGGGATAGATAACAGCAAGCAATTCAGGTGAAGCCAGAGGATGGGGACACACAGTAGACTGAGCCACAGGCGGCAAATTCCCTGGTGGGTTTGCTTGGGCTTGGGACAGTAGATGCAATAGCCAGACTGCCCAGGTTCAAACCCTAACTCTGGCACTCAGCGTCTTCTGCTAGTCAATGAGCCTTTGGGCTTTACATTTCCCATCGATAATGTGGATCATAATGTACCTACCTCATGAGCCACGGTAAAAATTAAATCAGTTACTCTACTCAGGGTGCTAGACGGAGCGCCTTGAATATCATGTGCCCTGGGAAAGCTGACTGTGTACCAAGAAAACAAAATGCATTGTTTTTTAACAGCAAATTCTCAGGTCTGAGTAAAATAATAATGGGATAGGAATGGACACCTGATAAGAGGCGCCTTGGCTCTACAGTAACTGTGCCACTGTCCCCGAATGCAAATCCTGACACCGCAGGGTAGCACACTGGAAGGATGGTCAAAGGATCCGAGGGACAAAACCACGTTCATAGAAGGTGAACGGAGGTAGCATTCTATTAGAATATGCAATTAAATATTAAAATGAAGGAATAAATATGTTTAAATTACTCCTGCAAGAGCCGACTGTGGTTAACTGTAGCCATTTGGTGCCATGAGTAATGACTAAATAAATTCATTGATTTATTTCTTCAAAGGAAACACAGAGGACCAGGTGCTTTGCAGTAATCCCAAAGCACCACCTGCAGAGAGGGGCCTCAAGGTCAGGGTCCGTGGCACTATCCACCGTAAGTCTGCTCGCTATGAGCCTGCCTCTGTGAGGCAGACCCAGGCCTGGAGCCCCCCTTCTTCTGGGAAAGCTTGTTTTCTGTTGGGAAAGGGGCCTGCTGGGGCGACTTGACCCATGTCCTACATGGTAGAAATCAGAAAGAAAAGTTCTCCCCCATTATTTTTTAAGTTTGGCCTGATACTATGGCCACTCCTTAAAAAAAAAAAAAAAAAAAAAAAAAGAATAGGGACCTGGGTGGCTCAGTCAGTTAAGCATCTGACATCAGGTTAGGTCATGACCATGTGGTTGGTGAGTTGGAGCCCTGGGTTGGGCTCTTCACTGACAGGTCAGAGCCTGGAGCCTACTTCACATTCTGTCTCCCTCTCTCTGTTTCTCGCCCGCTAATGCTCTTTCTCTCAAAAATAAACCTCTGAAATATGCCAAATAGGATATTTAAAGCTATGTGACTGATATATTAATAAAGGGATAAATATCCCTGTGGTGCTCTGAAATAGAGTATTGTCCCAAAGCTCAGGCAGCAGAATGAGAGAAGGCATACAGGTTGCCCACACAATGACAAAGTTTAAGTGACACCTGATTTTGTCTGAGCTCCATCTGAGGGGTTTTTTTTTTAAATATTTATTTTGGAGAGAGATACAGAGTGGGTAAAGAGAGAGGGAAATGCAGAATCCAAAGCAAGCTCCAGGCTCTGAGCTGTTAGCACAGAACCTGAGGTGGAGCTTGAACTCACAAACCGCAAGATCGTGACCTGAGTCAGCACAGAGCCTGTTGCGGGGGTTTGAACTCACAAACTGCAAGATCATGACCTGAGCTGAATGAAGTTGGGTGCTTAGCCAACTCAGCTCCCCAGGCAACCATGGGGGCTATCACTTTTCCACCTCAGTGACCATCTCAGGGACTTGCCTCCATCCCCAGAGATGCTGGTTCGTGGTCCTCAGCCCCAAATGGTCTCTTTGAGGGCTGAATAAAATCATAAGACTAAACAGCATGGAGAAAGTCACATTATGAGGCATGTTCCTGTCTGGGGGAGAGAGGTGTTGGGATTTCAGTGAAGGAACTGAAATGTCCACAGCGGAGCTAGAGCCAGCTGCTCCAGAAACCCAGAGGGGGACGGTGGGGTCTTGTGTTTTGTGCTGTATCTTGGCAACACTCCTTGGTGCTGCTAACGCACAGTGGAGACCCTGCTCCTTGGTGCTGGGCCTGGACGCAATCACCTTTCCAGCCATGTCAGGGGAAAAAAAAAAAAAAAACCCTGTGATAAAGTCACAGAGACCCCTTGCTCAGGTCACAGAAACACCAAGGCATGACCTGAAAATGATGTCCCACTCAAGATATAAATGAACAGGTATTTGATGGAATGCATGGGAAGTAAGGGTTTTTTTTTTTTTCAAGAGACAAAATAGGTACAGATAAAAATTTTTTAAGACCCTGTGAAATGGACTCAATGGCCTTGGATGGAGAATGCCCATCGATATTGGTGCTTTCAGTAATAACCAGGAGTGCCAAGGTTTGGATTTTCATTCCTTTTAAACATTTTCCTCTTGAAATGATTCATCCCAGCCATTTTTTTGGAGAAAGAATTTCTCTCATCTTTTCTTTCCTAGGCTAGATCTATGGTAAAAAGAAGTGGGGCTTGGGAACACATATTTAGGAAGTGCCCATTCTGGTGCTGGAATGACACATCACCCACATGGTCAATTTTAACCATGAAGGGACTGAAGCTTGGTTCAAACTAACTTCTACGATCCTATGGCTAATGAGCAGTGGAGGTAAGATTTAGAATGATGTTCTCCTGAATCTGAAATGGATGTTCTTTCCATTACACCACATTCCTTCTCACAAATCCAAACGCAGAGCTTTGTTTTCTCTTCGCAAAGATGTTGCACTCCATCGCTTCGTGGAAGTCCAGTAGGACAGTCCTGTAGTTTCCAGCTGTGAGAGTGAGTGCACTGGTCTCTCCCTGATCAATTAAGGTTTCTGCTGTGACATGTTTCTCCATCTTGCCAACTTCTTTAAAAATCTCCATTATGCATTGCTGCTTACCTGGCCCAGTGAAAGTTGGCAAGCACTGTGATCCTCACTTAATAACTCCAGTTACCCAGGGAATAGCCTGGATTAGAAGCTGTGATACCCAAAGCTCGTGGATTAGCGCTCTGAGTCTCCTGTCTGGACTCGATGAATAATTCAGAGGTGTGCTTGGTGGAAATCCAGTTAGGGGTCTGGCTGAGTTCATGGCTTCAGAGCTGTGACTTCTGGGATGCTACTCTTGCCTTGGCTTCCTCCTGGCTCTCTGACTATTTCTCCTTAGAGGCCAAGGTCTCATTTCCCGATCCTTTTAAGAGTTGGTTTAACTCAAGGTTCTGGTCCCCGCCCTCTTCATTTGGCCAAAAATTATGTAACCCTTCCTTACGTGCACATGGCAACTGCCTGTTGGCATTGGGGTCTATGTCTGGCTCGGCCTCAGTTCCTGGACGCCCACTGGTCACCTCTCCAGGAAGCTCCCCTCCTGTGGTTCTAGCTCCTTCCTCTCTTCCTCCATGGCTCCTTCAGCCACACGGTTAATGGCAGCTTCCAAGGTGCTACTGATGTATAGGTTACCTCATGGCTCCCTGGTTGGCTTTCCAGCTCTTCCATCACCTTCTGTATTAAGTCCCAACAGTTTGCAAGAAGCAGAGGATGGTTTTCCTGGCTCTCTCCTGACCCACACAGACCACCACCTTAGGCACAAGCTACACGAACAGCACATGATGGATTGGCAGGAAAGGAACTGATCACAACAGGTACTAGAGAGAGCTAAGGATCTCTGGGAGGACAAAAGACCCAGAGGCTACAAAGGAAGAAGGAGCAGGGTTCAGAAACCTCCACGTAGGACCATTCAGGGAAGCGATGCTATGTGGGGTTGTGCTACTGATACTGGATGCTGGAAATTTCCATTCAGATAGTGGTCTCTAGACCATCTGTCAATGGGGTCAATTCTGGGCTTTTCCTTCCTTCAGGACATTAGCTTCCAATTTAGGGAGTGGAGTGCATGCATCTGATTAGCAAAGTCCACGTCAGGTATCCATCCCCTGATGCAAGGTTATCTGACATTTTCAGTTCCCATTATGAAACGGGCTCTGTATAGGCACCAGAATTAGCCAGAGAGAAGATAAGGATTTGGATGTCGAGTAGACATTTCAGTTTGGGCAGACATTTAGAGAAGGATTCAAATGTAAGTGATTTATTTGGGAGTTGGGGGACCCCTGAAGTCACTGGTTGGGAAGTGGGGAAAGATGAAGGGGTGACTGGGTGAGGGTCAGGTGAGTGTCTAACTCTTGATTTCAGCTAAGGTCATGATCTCATCCTTCATGAGTTAGAGCCCTAGCACTGCGCTCTTTGCTGACAGTGTGTGGATCCTGCTTGGGATTCTCTTTCTCTCCCTCCCACTGGCACTAGTACTCTCTCTCAAGCTAAATAAACTTAAGGGAAAATAGCAGCTATTGAAGGGTAAACTACCAATGAAGCTCTTGCCATTGGGAAACCGTAATTCCTCAGAGCCGGGTAGGATGTGAAGCAACTGGATAGAGCTTAATTCCCCATCATGCCCCCAGGCGTGGCCTGAGTGGGCTTTGGCAGCTGGCAAAGGCATTCTGGCAAATACACTCAGGGATTGGCAGTAGAACGTTGGGTAGATGTGAACTGAAGAGGTGACAGAGAGCGTGGGCTGCATCTTCACAGCCACGGTCAGCTTGGAACTGCTAAGCCCTGAACATATAACTGTAGACAAGAGAAAAGCACACATTCCTGGCCTCCCTAAGCCAGTGCTCTTGAGATGTAGACTGGTGAGCAGGCAAGGGGGGCAAGAGCAGTAATAAGGCAGCCTCAGGACCTCAGGCTGGACCTGTGGACTATAAGACCCTACTCAATTTTGAATTCCAATAGCCTGGGATGGTTCTCTATTCAATATGTGGTTTCTGGCTCAATAATGAACGGCTGGGCACATTCATTGTCTCTGTTTATCACTATACCCAAGTAAGGTAGGTATGTCCCCATTTTACAGGGAAGAAAATAAGGAACTCCTAACAATTCCTGTCTCAGCTTTGAAGTAAGGCCACCAAACAGGTTGCTTGTCTAGCATACCCCATTCCCAAGCCTGGGTGCTCCCGATCAGAGAACTGACCTTCTAGATCGCAAATGGTAACTCTTTCTTGTATATTTTCAGGAGCAGAGTTCTTTGGGAGCAGAGACTATGTCTTTTCCAGCATCCAGGCTCGTCCTGACACACGGATGATTTTCTGAATGGCTTGGATAAACGAAGACACTCAGTGGTGGTGAGTAACTTGACTGGTCACAAACTGCAGTCTCCCAAATATAGCCGGTACTTTGCTGAGCATCACACAACGTGTCTGTGTGCCACAGACAGGGGGCAACTAGAAATTTAAGTGGGCTTGAAGACTGCTATTTTAAGGTGAAAATAATGGGACAGGAAGGATCTGAGAACTTCCCCTAATCCGCAGCCTGAGGGATGAGCCAGGACAACTCCAGCCCTCCACGATGGAGAAAGTTCTTATAAGACAAGGCCCTATTTCCAAAGCTGTGGCTGGACTGGACAACCCTTAAAATTCCCTATAGATTTACCTAGAGATTAAGTTAAAAACCTTAGAATGTAAAAGTCCAAGTGTTTGCTCCAGCACCAAAACCTAATTGACCTTATCAGCTTACTACACCCAAATAAAGTAGTTGAAGGAGCACGGACGATTTATCCAGTACCTTAAGACAACTGTGGAAGAGTCATCTCAAATTCGCACTGTCCTATATACACGGAGCCACATTCAAAATGGAGGGGACCTAAAGGACCTTTTCTTCCTTATCACCTTCTTACTCTTTCCTTTTTGCAAAATCAATGGGAGTCATCTATCCTCTGTGTGTGTACTTTCCCCATATCCTTAATTCTAAAATGGCTAAGAAGCAGCATAGAATTAGTAACTAGTACCAGGGGGCGGGGACAGGAAATGCAGACAGAATTTACAATGTACCCACCCTGATTTTAGACTGCTAAAATGTGCCCCCCCCCAAGAAAGTCCCAAAATTGAAAAAAAAAATGCTAATTAAATATAAACTCTTCAAGTGACACTAATGTAAAGGCTATATTTTTTTCCCCAATGAGATTGTTAGGAATAACTGAACAGCAGTGGGAACAACAAAAAGAGATTTCACAGAAATTACAGCTTTGAGCAGGTAAGTACACATTTTTAACTTTCTTCAAAGCATGTAAAATACTTGGATTGGTTTATTGCAAAAGTACTCACCAGGAGCGCCTGGGAGGCTCAGTGGGTTAACCGTCCAACTTCGGCTCAGGTCATGAGCTCATGATTCATGAGCTCAAGCCCCGTGTCTGTCTCTCTGTCAAAAGTAAATACAATTCTTTTACAGAATAATTCTTCACCAATCAAAAGGTACATATATAATCATGCAAATGCTTTGAGAGTGTGAACTTTCCTGGTAACCAGTGAAGTAGGATCTAGTGTCTACTTTGGCTCTTTTTCTTGTGGGGAAAAAAAAATTAGGTCTGTGCCCCATCAGTTTTTAAATGGAAATTTATACCCTCAGCCAATCAGATTCATCGTTCCTGAGTCATCCCTTTGACTGAATCTCTGATTCAGAAATTCAGATGTGAACATTCGGGTGTATCTCATGTGGCTGTCAGCACTAAAATATGTTGCACAGGAAGTCCTGCCGCAGTACCCACCATGAGGGTTAAAATGACAACCAAAAGCAAAACCCCCTTGTCCAAAGGGCCGGCATTTCATGACTCCCTCAAGGATCTCCATATATACCCCAAAATATCACAAGAATCAAGGGCAGGAAAATGCCCAATGAAGAGAAATTAGGTGGCCCTGATGCTCTGTTGACCCTCCTCCTGAGCCCTATGCACCATCAGAGTCTATCTTAACACATGTCTCCAAAAGGCCACTCCAGACAATAGAAACAGAACTTCAGAACTCTTTGCCTTCCTTGCTGAGGACTGAATATTTCAAGCCCTGCGTACCCCCCATAGCGGTTGTGCCCAGGCTGCACTGAGCTATTCACCTCTGCTTGGGGGGCGGGGGGGGCCAAGCCTTTGTGCCCTCTACCTGGAAGTATCTTTTATCTACTCTTCAACCTGTGGAAACCTTATTTATTCTTTGTGGCTCTACGCAACAATTGCCATTTTTTGCCCCATTGCTGACTTCTAACCATAAACAATAGTTCGTAATTGTTTATTCTAGAAGTTCCAGCAGAAAGGGCCTGGAGAATATAAAAAAGTGCTACCCAACAATGATAACCATCATCAGATAGAACATGTATATATATAAGAAAAATATTTTGGCACAAACACAAAGCTAAAGAGGGAAATGCTGAGATTTATGAACTAGAATTCCTTCCCCCCATTTATTTCTCAAAGCAATAGCTTCTCCTATAAAGTGAATCAGTATATAAAAGTTTAGTGGAAACCTGAGTTTATACTGTAAAATGTTTACCAAGTATAGAAATTGAGTCATAATACCATTTTGTACTGAGCCACAGTAACTTCTATCAAGGCAAGACCCTCTTCACAAAAATTATTTTAGGAGTGAGTGAGTTAGCAACTATTCTAGTTCAATCATTCCCAGCCAGATTATAAGGGGAAGTTTAAAGACTGGCATTGGCCGGACCGCAGCGTCTTTGGGGAGGGAGCCCCAACCTCCTAAAAAAGCACCAGGCTGACTATCGTCACTGATCAACTGTCTGAGCTGGGGATATTAGCCCGTGTTCCTCACAAGTATAGGGCAAGGAACAGAAATATCTGGACACACAATATTTGAATTCCACGGAAGCAGGGACAGGCTTAGCCCTCAGTTCACTCGTTACAGGAGGAAAGGGACGGCCCAAAATGTCAACGAATTTCTCCACCACAAAATACTCACTCTGTCTTACCAGAACTACCTCCTGGTTGTCTTCAGCCTCAATAAGAAAAGACTGGGGCCAAGACTTTGTTAAAATTCAATCTGACTTATCCAGCCCTGAATCATTTTGTGTTGCAGATGAATTGCCGGAAGAGCTTAGTTTTTCAGGCCTCTGTTATACAATGACCTCATCTTCTGACATGAGGCAAGAACTTGGATTGGTTCAAAGAAATACAAAATGACAGTAATAGGGTCTTTAAAAATTAGAATCCCTGCAGGTCTAAGATACAACTGGTTTGGGACTACCAATTCACATCATGAATTAAGATTCCAATCTAGCAGACTGCATTAATTGGATGTTTTATGACCATTTTCTAAGTGCTCCTCTATGGGTAATCCATACATATCTGGTGATTACCTGTTAGTCACCTGTTAATATGTTCTGTTTATGCATGCCCCAGTCAGGAGGACACTGGGGATATTAATGAATGAACCAACTCCAACCCTAACAAACAAATAAGGAGAGGAAGGCACTGGACTCTCAAGCACTACGATAAGTTCAACAAAGCCTTGTTCCTAGAGGGACTGGCAAGTAATAAGGACACCTCTTTGCACTAAGGAATCCCTGTGCTCTTGGCATTTGAGAAAGCTTAGAGATAAAAATTAAAATGCAGAGTCCAACCAAGCAAAGGTAGTCTTCCACCATCCCTGCAATGCATCAATCTGCTTTTTTGGCTAAGCTAAATTTGACAGTTCACGTGGAAACTAATTTAAAACTCATGGCTGAGCTAGGCATGGGAAATACAAGATGAACATCTTTTGGGTTTCCTAGGAATGTACAGCTTCCACCATGCCGTGTGTAGGGTGTGAGGGTGAAGTTCCAATACTCACATGCAGCTGGGCAGCTGAGAGAATCGGGCTCACTTTTCACATTTTCTCTGCAGGTATGTGGTACAGATGACCTCCAAAAGGCGAGAATTTCTTGGAGCAGGGTGTCTTTGCCAAAAATGGCCACATTAATATTGCAGACCCTGTCTAGAGGAGGAGGTAGAGTCTAAGTTTCCTCTCCTGGGATCTGGGTGATGCTTTGTGAGCACCACCAACATGCCCGCCCCGCCAAGATGAAGACAGTGGTGTGGTAGAACTTTTAAAGTTAGGTTATAGAAGCTGCTATGGCTTCTACCTGATTCTGCTTTGGGACACTCACCTGGGAGAGATCAGCGACCCCATGGGAGGGCCCCACACCTGTCCCTGCCAACCGCCGGCATCCACCGGCAACACGCATGCCCCTTCTGAGAATTCTACTCTTCAGTCTTCAGGTCACCCCACCTGCTGCCACGCAGAAGCTACACAATGTGCTCACCGTGCCCCACCAAAACTGCAAGCCTGTGGACAAAATAAATATTGTCAATATCTTGAGCTACTGTTTTGGGGTGATCTGTTCTACAGCAAATGGAGTGCTTATACTATTTTTTGTCAATAGTTTAAGTCCCTTTTCATCAGGAAAACAATTCAACAGTCATTTAGTAGGCATTCATCTATTGTGATATAGCACTCGTAATAACTCCCTGCTATCCTCTGTGTTGGGCCCCATCTGGCCAGCATCATGTGAAAACCATGCTTGTTCATGGTAAATTCTTCCTTGAAAGGTTATAAAGTACATACTTCTAAAAATTTGCATCTTTCCGGTTTTCAGTAAAAAAGAAAAAGGAATGTCCCTCAGACCCTTCTCCACACACATCCCCGGAGCACATCTTAGACTTTTCCCCTGTAGAGCATGAGTTTCTTTTTTACTATGTTGTCAAAGCAAGCCTAATGCTGATTATGATGACATTGCCAATTTCTATGTGCCAGGCACTGCAGAACATGGGTAGCTTGAAATTGGCCAACGTGGGAATCTTCAGAGCACAGGCACTGGAAAAAATGAAAAATCAGAGCTTTTGTTTTAGCAAAACCAGTTGTTAAATTTACCAGCAGGGACCACGGTTCTCTCTGCTTATTACTACATCTCCAGCACCTAGGACAGTGGCCAGCACAGGGAACGCTCCAACTGCAGGCTCAGACAATATTCCAGCAAACACACTTCTAAAATGCAAGTTCGAATTATTGTTTTCACACATTTCTTAATTTGTATCATTAGATTACTCTCTCTCTGGGTCAACAGAGCCAGGGACCTAGCTGAAGCGAGCAATTCACAGGGAGCCCCAGTAGTCAACTTACCCTGGCAACAATGAGTACAAACCTCAGAACCAAAAAGCATCATCCATTTCACCTCCTTTACCACATTTTGTCATACTCGAATGTTTTCTCAGGAGTGACCTAGTCAAGGAAAAAAATTAAAACACATACAGAAGTACACGTGCACTGGGGGTAGATTTGTGTGTGCACACGAGGCATGTAGACCTTTGGGGAGGAGTCTACATACATATTAAATATCTTTAAACAGAAATGGGGTGAGGGTGTGTGAATAATGCAATATAAAAATGAAAGCAATCCAAGCCTTGTCTGTCAGAGGAAGGAAATCATATCTGCAAAATGGTTGCCTCCACAATTAATTACTCAGATAAGTATAAGCAACGTAGGCACTTTAGGCATAAAAGACCCACAGCAAAGTGGTAATGACCCGGTTGGGGACAAAGGCTTTCCCAAAGAGCAAAACTATGGACATTATTTAACCATCATGACCCGCTCCAGATTTCGGGTCACTGACAATAATTATGATCTGTACAATGATAGATGCCTACATGGCACTTCCCCAACTTCCATCTCTGCTTAAAATGCAAGTGCTATCCAAAGCAGATTTATCTTTTCAATTAACCTTCTCATCAGTTCCAAGAAAATCTTGGGGGACAGGCTGGAGATGAAGGATGGTGAATCGGTTTTGGTTTACTCACCAATTACTCTTCAAGGCTAATCCATGCCATTGCTGGGCTAACAAATGGGCATCTAGTTGAATTCTTTTTATCCTTTTTTTTTTTTTTAATTCCAGGAAATGTTAGTAATCTCAGTTCTGTTTCTATGAAGAAAATGAAGGGTATTAAAAGAAACGTTGTGGCTTTGGTGAGGGTCCTGCTTCCCTACTGGAAAGGAGATATTCTGTGATTCCCAGCTTTGGAGAACTAGCAATAATTTCCACCACTGAAAACACAGTCATCTTTCTGGTAGCATTTCCAAAAGCAAGGACTCCGGAAAAATCCACAGAAGTCAGGAGAAATCTTTATAGTCCCCCTGTAGAAATCAAAGAGAATGTAATTAAGGGAATGTCTAAGAACATTTCTGGCATGACAAAGCCTTTTCAGATCAGCAAAAATAAATTAACTTGTTAAGAAATCTTAAAGGGTACAAAAAAATCAAAGCCAGGGCACAATGTGGGAGTCCAAGGATGAGTCAATATTAGAAACACCTAATTCACTAAATTCCAAGTCAAAAGAGAAACCACCTCTCCTCCTCCTCATTCTTTCCCCCTTGCCTTGCCAAATGGTTCAGCCCAAAAGCTATTAGGCGGGTCCCAGAAGAAGTGGGAGGGTGTTAGGACATGAGAGGTGGGTTTGATCACACAGGTGATCTTAAGGATAGGAGAAAGCAGGTTTTTTATTCCCGGGGAAGGAAGTTACAAATGGGGAAAGGGAGAAAGCTACAATAAACCTATGCCATTGGATTGGAGTAAAGGTATCACTCTAAACTCAGGGTTGTCTCTAGATGGTTGGATGTAGAGATGGATGGATGGATGGGTGGACAAATAAGAAAACCCTGTAGACATACATGTCCACATAAGCATACATATATTCTCTAGCTCAGTCCACTAAGAGGGGCTTAAAAGCAGTGACACTCAAAGAGTACTCAACATGCCAAGATGACTGAGGACTCCAGCAGAAGCAGAGAATTCATAGCCATGTAGGTAATAAGCCCATCTTACTCTCTGATATTTAGACAAAGCAAGAATGCTGTGCTCAGTTACAAGGTAACACTTAAAGAACAGATTGCCAGGACAGTCCAATAGGTCCTATGATGAACAGCTAAAGGAGATGAGCAGATTAATGTACTGAAAAAGAAGAATTAAGGGAAATATAAAAATATTTTTCGAATTTCCAATTGGCTGTCATGAGAGAGATCAGTTTCATTATCTCCATGGTTCCAGAAATAGAACAATGACCAATGCATAGAAATTTCCCAGGTAGCATCTAGAGACAAAAAAACTGTTCCAACAATTACACTCACTCCAGAGAGGAGGAAGAGGAGGTGAATCACGCTTATAGGTCTTCCCTCAGAGATTTCTAAAGACTCCTTGGGGCTGTTACAATGTAGATTCCAGCTGTGGGTAAAGTTTTGACACTGAAGACCTTGGAACTCCAAGTGAGGCCCGTGGACCAGCAGCACTGACATCACCCAGAAGCTCAATAAGGATGTGTTGCGTTGCTTCCAACCCTAGACCAAGTGAATTAGAACCAACATCTTCACAGGATCCGTGTGATTCCCAAGCACATTCAAGAGTGAGAAGCAGACCTTGAAGATGTCCGGTCACTCTCCAGCTTCTCCATCCACTTAGGTTTGCAGTCTCCTTTTGCTACTCCTTTCACCTTGCATGACCTACTAAGTAGCCATTTAATAATTACTTATTAAAGGCAGAAGACCTGAGGGTGATTTGGGATAGAATGAACTTCCAAATTAGTGTCATCTAATAAATGATTATATAGTGGACCCTTGAATAATGGCAGGAGTCAAGAACACCAACTCTCCATGTCGAATATCCTTATATAATTTCTGACTCCCTCCAGATCTAATAGCCTGTTGACTGGCAGCCTTACTGATAACCTAGATAGTCAACACATATTTCGTATACATATTATATACTGTATTCTTAGAGTAAGCTAGAGAACATGTTAGGAAACTCTTAAGAGCAAATAGTTATAGTACTGCAAAGAAATCTGCATATAAGTGGAGCCATGCACTTCACAGCTGTGTTGTTCAACGGCCAACTATATTCTTTTTTGGTGGGAATTTGGGGGTGGGAGGTCCTGCCACTGAAGGTCACAGACAGATGGGTGTGAATGCCGTCATGCATCCTCTCCTTGGACCAGAAGCTCTCGCCTTTCTCTCGGCTTGTCTTTTGTTAGGCCTGTACCCAGGTGGGAATTTGAGCCTCCTGTCTACTCTCTAGGACTGTGTACAGCGGGAAAATGACATTCTGCCTTCCGAGTAGCCTATGTGCATGCAGTAGCGTTATCTTCCAGGATCGTCCTATTCTTGTAGAGACAGGACCTTCCACCTTTCAACAGCCAAGAGTCTAAAATTTCAAACAAACCAAGAGTAGACACACAGCCAGACCTCATGTGTAAGATGAGAACTGGGACATTTAGTGATGACTAAGTGGTAGGAAACCAGGCCTCACTGCTCGGGCAGCTTCAGCCTCTTCCAGTCTTCAACGCCTCACACGTGAGGCTGTGGAACAACCACCTGCTCCCAGGGCTCCTCCCCAACTCCACACTTTCCCTGGGCCTTCAGCCAGAACATCCTCAGGCTATGCCCTGGCGTGGATAACCTCTGCTCATCCTTCAAGACTCAGCTCAGGACACATCTGCGCCTCCAGCCAGTACGTCTTCACCCCCAGGGTGCCTGACAGGCTGCCCCGAGCTCGTTCCCACAGCACCTGTACCACCGTAGACCAGTGCCGTCCAACAGAGGCCGCATACTTTTAGATTTTCCAGTACTACAATTTTTGAAATTTTACTTTTCTTGTTTTTTTGGAGACCGTGAGTGAGCAGGGGACAGGCAGAGAGAGAGAGAGAGACAGAGAATCCTAACCCTGACAGGGCTCAAACTCCTGAATCATGAGATCATGACCGGAGCTCAAATTGCGAGTTGCTCACTTAACCAAAGGGACCCAGGAGCCCTGAATTATTATTTGTTTTTTGGTAAGGAAGAAGTTACAAAGTAGATGATACGATACTATACATAGAAAACCCTAAATATACCACTAAAAATTATGAAAAGAATTATGGGAGCTGGCCACACAGAGCCTGCTTGAGATTCTGTCTTTCCATCTCTCCCTGGCCCTCTTATGCTTGTGAACATGTCTGGTCTTTCGCTTGCTCACTCTCAAACATTTAGAAAAAAGAATTCTGGGCAGTTGCATGAGACAAAATAACACCTGGAAATCAGCTGCATTTCTTTTTTTAAAATTTTTGTTTAATGTTTATTTTTGAGAGAGAGAAGGAGACACAGAATCTGAAGCAGGATCCAGGCTCTGAATTGTCAGCACAGAGCCCCATGTGGGGCCAGAACCCATGAGCCATGAGATCATGACCTGAGCTGAAGTCACAAACCTAACTGACTGAGCCACCCAGGTGCCTCAGTTGCATTTTATACACATAAGGAAATAGCAGGGAGTAAAATTAAGAAAACAATTCCATTCACAATCACACCACAAAGAATAAAATACCTAGGAATACATTTAACCAAGGAGGTGAAAGACCTGTCCTCTTAAGGTTATAACATGTTGATGAAAAAAACTGAAGTTGACACAAATAGGTGGAAAGGTATTCCGTGCTCCCGGATTGGGAGAACCAGTATTATTAAAATAGCCATGATACCCGAATCAATCTATACGTTCAGTGCAATCCCTATCAAAATACCAATAGCATTTTTCACAGAGCTAGAATAAATAATACTAAGAGTTGTCCGGAGCCACAAAAGACCCAAAATAGCCTAAGCAATCTTGAGAAAGAACAAAATTCGTGGTACCACATCCCAGATTTCAAGGTATACTACAAAGCTCTAGTAACCAAAACAGTGTGGCATTGGCACAAGAAAAGGACACAATAGAGCATCAAGAGATAAACCCACAGTTATGGCATCACATAATCTACAACAGAGGAGGCAAGAATATACAAGGAGGGAAAGACAGTCTCTTCTATAAATGATGTTTGGAAAACTGGACTGCTTACACCATACAAAAACAAATCTCAAAATGTATCAACGACCTAAATGGGAGACTTGAGATCATCAAACTCCTAGAAGAAAACTAGGCAATAATCTCTTTGACACTGGCCTTAGCAACATTTTTCTAGATCTGTCTCCTCAGGCAAGGAAAACAAAAATAAAAATAAACTATTGGGATTACATCAAAATAAAAAGGTTTTGCAGAGCAAGGGAAGCCATCCACAAAACAGAAAGGCAAACTACTGAATGAGAGAAGATATTTGCAAATGACATACCCAATAGGGGTTAATATCCAAAACATATAAAGAATTCCTGCAACTCAACACCAAAACACCTCAAATAATAGGATTAAAAAGTGAGAAGATGTTAAGAGACATGTTTCCATAGAAGACCTACAAACGGCCAACAGACACATGAAAAGATGCTCATCACTTACCATCAGGGGGATGCAAACCAGAACCACAATGAGGTTACCTTACCCCTGACAGAATGGCTAGAATCAAAACGGCAAGCCATAGCAAGTGACAATGTGGCGGAGAAACCCTTGCGCACTGCTGGTGGGAACGTAAACTGGTGCAGCCGCTGTGGCAAACAGTATGGAGGTTGCATGAAAAATTGAAAATAAAAACACGATATATCCATTAATTCCACTGCTGGGTGTTTACCCAAAGAAAAAGAAAACACTAACATGTAAAGACTTATGCGCCCCTATGTTTATTACAGCATTATTTATGATAGGTAAGATGTATACACAATCTCAGTGTCCTCTGATAACTTAGTGGATAAATAAGATATAGTATGTACAGATGTGTGTATAAATGCACATATATATGAATATATATACATATAACATATGGTCCTAGATATAGTAACATATATGGTCCTAGAGAGCATTACATTAAGTAAAATAAGTCAGAGAAAGACAAATACCATATGATTTGTTATATATGGAGTCAACTAAAAAGGAACAGACAAACAGCAGAAAAAGGCTTATCAATGGGTGAAGGGGAGTGGTAGGCACATGCTTCCAGTTAACAGAACGAATATGTCACAGGGATAAAAGCTACAGCACAGGAAATGCAGTCGACGGTATTGTGACGGCATTGTATGGTGACGGAGGGTAGCCACCCCTGTGGGAGCACAGCATAAGGCAAAGACATGCGGAATCACTGCTGTGCACCTGAGATCCATGTCACACTGTGTGTCAAGTGTAGTTCAATAAAAAAATATAATCATATATTTAACCCAGCATACCCCAAATGTTGTTTCAATAGGTGATCAATACTGTACTAACAAGTATTACTTTTTTTAATTTTATTTTTAATGTTTTATTTTTGAGAGAGAGAGAGACAGACAGACAGACAGATAGCATTAGCAGGGGAGGGTCAGAGAGAGAAGGAGTCACAGGATCTGAAGACAGGCTCCAGGCTCTGAGCTAGCGGTCAGCACAGAGCCTGATGCACGGCTCGAACCCACTAACCATGAGATCATGACCTGAGCTGAAGCCAGATGCTTAACCAACTGAGCCACCCAGGCGCCCCCAAGTATTACTTTTTAATGTTTATCTATTTTTGGAGAGACAGAAAGAGCAGGGGAGGGGCAGAGAGAGAGAGAGACAGAATCCCAAGCAGGCTCTGCACAGACAATGCAGGGCTCTAACCCATGAACAGTGAGATCATGACCTGAGCTGAAATCAAGAGTCAGGCACTTAACCAACTGAGCCACCCAGGCGCCCCTATACTAACAGTTATTAATTAGGGATTTTACATCCTCTCTTCAAACCAAGTCTTCAAAACCCAGTATAGAGTTTATATGTAGAGCACATCTCAATTTAGTCTCGGCAGCTACATGTAGCTGGGGGTGAGCGTATTGGGCAGCCCAGCCTTAAACTGGTATCATCTACATACAGGTCGGCCTTCCCTACCAGAGGGTGAGCTACTCAAGGGCAAGGTCAGCATCTTACCTGTACTATCACCAGTGTTCTATCAGTGCCCACGAGGTACTGAGCACTCAGTAAACGTTTACTAAAGTGACCTGAAGGCATCTTGAGAGACGGTAGAATCGGATGCTCAGATTAAGATACATACTTGTAATAATTACAACAATAAGAATAATAGCTAATATTTTATCTGTTCTGTGCTATGTATCTATCAATCAATCAATCAATCTATCTATCAAGTAGGCTTCACATCCAATGTGAAGCCCAAGGTGGGGTTGAACTCAGAACCCTGAGATCAAGATGGAGCTGATATCAAGAGTTGATGCTCAACTGACTGACTGAGCCACTCGGGCGCTCCTGTGCTCTTGAGAGGCAGTATCTCATTTAGCCCTCACAACAAATCCATATAACTGTGTTCTATTATTACTTCTACTTTATGGGTAAAGAAACTTGCCCCGACTCATACAGCTGCTAAGTGGAAAAATGAGGATTTCCGGAGATCGTTCTAGAAAAACAATGGAAATGGCCACTCCACACGCACACATGCGCGCACGCACACACACACACGCGCGCGCTCACCCCACGATAAAGAAAAAGTTGAAAAGAATGGATCTGGAGATGAGGTAAGCCTGCCCCAGAGTCTCCTTCACCAGCCCCCACCGTCATCTTCTCCAGGGCTCAGTGACCTGCTGAATTTTGCCATTTTCAAAGGTTTTCATTTCAACCAGTGCTCCCTGTCTTAAAATTTAATATCTCTCCTGTTTGCCTTCTAAGCTGGTTGCATTCTGCCTGTCTTGTCAAACCGGCAGCAATTTCCACAAGCGACTTCAGGGAGTAAAGTCACCTTTCTCAGTGGTCCGCTTTCACCGTATGAGGCAGAGGGGTGTACCCTGCTTCCCTGCACCCCCTCTCCCCAGAGGGCCCCCAGTCCTGCTGCCCTGCACACGACGGAAGCAATCTCTGATGTGTGCTTTTGTGTAGATCAACTAGGCTCAACTGTGCTGCAGCAAAGTGAGGCAGACTTCAAATTTCGGGGGTGGGGGGTGATGTGCGTACAAAAATCCCGTTATCTCTAAACCGCAGGAATCAGAAGCACATCTGGCAAAGGAAATAAAGTCGGAGAGGTAAGGAAGGAATAGATGAGGAGAAGCCTTGAAAACAGGCAGCCGTGGAGAAGATCCCGGGAGAGTTTCTCAGCATGGGTGTGAGGTGATGAAAACAGGGATTTAGGAAGATGAAGTGCAGGCAGGATGGATTGCAGAGAGGGGCCGGGATCTGAGAGAGGCCGTCATCCAGGCCCAAGGAGGAGACGGAGGCAGAGAGCCCCGGACCGAGAGCAAGCCCGTGAAGGAAGGAATCCACAAGTCCACATCCATTACCATCTGCCCAGCCTGAGGTCACTTCACTACCAGCTTACTACCCGGCTTTCTTTGCTGGTCTTTTCTCTTTTTTTAATGCCCTCACTGTACTTGGGAAGGCAAAAATAAGCCTGTGAGGAGCTCAAGAGTTTCATTAAACCGATAATAAAATTCCATCTCTGCGGAGATCATGATTAACTGTATGCGTGCCCTGCTGAGCAAATGGCCTTCATTGTGAACATGGTACAGCAGAAATGGAGCTCAGAAAAATGTACCTTATGCCCTTTGTCACTGAATAAACGAACCTAATGAAAACAGAAGAGATTTTCAGAGCAGCCTCCTGTGGATGAGCCTCTAGGACAGAAGAGAAACAAGAGCCCCATCTGGAGAGAGCCCCAAGGCCACTGCCGTCCAGGACCCACCGCACCCTGTCCACGTCAGCTCCTAGAGCGACAGGAGGGCCAGCACCGCTTACCAGAGCCATGTACCCCCAAGTGCCACGTTCTTTAGCTCTGGTTCCAATGGTCCAGGGACTCCAAAGTTATTTTCATTCAAGTTCAGGTCTGGAAAGAGCCGTGCAGAGCATCTAAACCCATCACTTAAGAATGTTTTCAAACTGGGTCACCCAAGTGGCTGGTTGGTTGAGCATCCGACATGATCTCATGGTTTGTGACTTCGAGCCCCACATGGGGCTCACTGCTGTCAGCACAGAGCCCGCTTCAAATCCTCTGTCCCCTTCTCTCTGCCCCTCCCCCACTTGTGCTCCCTCCAAAAGAAACATTTCAAAAACCATATTTTCAAGCTGCACACCTTCTTTTCCCTGCTCTGACCCCCATTCCCTGCTGGCACACGTGTGGCAGGCTCTCAAGTCTCCCCAGGACCCCGGGGCTGAAGAGAAAGCAGTTTGCCAACTACGGCAAAGTCCAGCATTTTGGTTTTGTTTTGGCATCTTATGACCGATGCAAAATTAAAGCTCAGGAAATTAAAACAGGACTTCCATTTCCAGACATAGGACATATAGAATAACCTGAAAAGCCTCCTTCTAGAATGCTAGAAAGCCTCCTTTAGCTAGGATGCTAGCTGTATGCAAATACTCATCTTAGTGCATAAAAAAAAGTCTCAAAGACAAAAACTCCTCACTTTGAAAATGGGTCTAACCTATGACCCAGAAATTCCACGTGTAGGTACAGATCCCAGAATAGTGTGGATCCAATTCTCAGTGGAGACGGGTCAGAGGATCACTTTAGTAAATTGCAACCAGTGTATTTTTTTTAGAGCAGCCTAAAGTGGATTATAAATGAATAGAAAATAAGAGTATTATTTTGAGGAACTTTTATTCCACACATACGCATAGACACAAACATAGTGTATATATATGCGAGGTTTCCATGCACAGTATGTCCTTAACTGTGGGTGTAGACAGAACATTTTGAAAAAGCGTTATCTTAGAGAAACTTTCGTATGTGGGCATAGGACATGGGGAAGAATCCTAACTGAAGCGTTGCTTATCTAATTGCTCAACAAGAGAATGGTCGTGTGTTCATGAAACACCGTAACACAGAGTAGTTAAAATGAACGGATCAGAGCTATGTTGCTGAAATCTAATGCTAAATTAAACAAAAAGAACAAGCTGCACAACATATACAGTGTGCTTCCTTTTATTTAAAGTTTTCAAACATGCAGAATGCAGGCGGTGCCGACTGCTGAGAGATGCAGGTGTTCACAGAAGATGTATGCAAGTATGCAGATTCAAGGCCGCGTTTGTCTTGGGGACTGGAGGAAGGCAAAGGGAATCAAGAAGGAATCCACAAAGTACTCAACTAGGTCTGAAGTGAGCTGGTCAAAATGTTAGGATAGCCCAGAACTCAATGGTGGCACACAGTTTCATTACTGTGTTCGCCCTATTCTTCCCTTGATTAAAAATCAAAACAAAACAAAACAAAAAAACAGGGGCACCTGAGTGGCTCAGTTGGTTTAGCACCTGAGTTCAGCTCAGGTCATGATCTCACAGTTCGTGGGTTCGAACCCCGCATCAGGCTCTGTGCTGACAGCTCAGAGCCTGGAGCCTGCTTCCGGTTGTGTCTCCCCCTCGCTCTCTGCCCCTCCCCCACGCATACTCTGTCTCTGTCTCAGAAACAAAAGAAAATAAAATTAAAAAAATGTATTTGTAGGGGTGTCTGGGTGATTCATACAATTAAGCATCCCACTTTTGGTTTCAGCTCGGGTTATGATCTCACAGTTCGCGGGTTTGAGCCCGTGCATCGGGCTCTGCACTGACAGCATGGAGCCTGTCTCCATCTCTCTGCTGCTCTCCTCCTGCTCGCTCTCCCTCAAAATGAATAAACAAACATGAAAAAAATGTATTTGTCAGTCACATGTACTCACCGAGTCCAGATGGCTGTTGGGGGCAGGGTCACCTGGGAGAAGTCCAGGGCCAGACCTTGGTTCCCGATGCACTTGTCTTTCCACAGGGCTCCCAGTTCATGATCTGTCTGCACATGAAGGATATGCATCATTTTGGTCCTCACCCTCATACTTCATTTTTACCTGAGAGATACTATTTCCCACAGCCCACCAAGGCCACATCTGCTCCGGCCAGAAATAGCACACGGCGCACTCACTATGCGAGGCTGAGCGGCTGATTCACAGTTTGTGTCTTGGCTCTGTTTTCCAGCCTCGCTCGTGCATTGGGGGGAAAAAATGCTGAGCCACTGAAAGGTCAGTAGAGAGATGATCTAAACAAAAAAGTATAAGCAAGAGAGAGAGAGAGAGAGAGAGAGAAAGGGGAGGGAGAATCTGTTCTGTGTGAGGAAATATACAGATTTACAGGTAGCGATCAAATTAAAGTCAGATTATTACTGAGAAACCTTAAGCAAACAGGGTGTATTTCATATGATAGGACTAACTTGAAACAGTACCCTTTTTACAGCCTTCAGACATGAATCCACAATCCAACAAAAGCGAGTTCGTTAACTTTTTTCCTGGTCTACAAAAAACGAAGGGTACCTTGCCAAGGACTGGAGGGTCGTACCAGGGATTGATCACACTTGGGAAAAGTTCAGGCACTGGTGTTTATCACTGGACCTTTCCTAGTCTTCAAGTTACATAAGAGGCTATGACTTCTCTTTATCCTGTAAGCGTAACTTCCAGGCGAGCCTTAGCTTTTCCGGTGGGCGAGCCAGAACCTTCTGCTGTTGCAGGGGTGACAGTGACAGAAAAAGAAAATACCCTTGTAGTAGAGGGCCTGGAGCAGATCACTCTCCAGAGTCAAGCTGGGAGCGGCACATGACTGTATCTTGTAGATACTTCTCACCCCCGTCATCAGGAACTGTGAACTAACTCTTTTCAGACTGCTGGAGAAAATGCAGAATTCTGTGGCAGAGTTCTTTCTGCTGTGTGGTGAGCAAACGGGGCAGCACTGGATGGTTTACTGAGCACTTTCCTTTTTTCAATGCTTTACCTCTTTTACCAACTTTCCAGGAAGGTACTCCTGCTAGCCCCATTTTACAGCTAAGAAAATTGAGGCAGCACAAGGTTGAGTGACAGATGGCTCTGGTCACCCAGAGTCAGTGCTGGAGTAAAGATTTGGACGGAGCCCATGGGTCCTAATTAATGGACTGGGCTTTTACATGCCCCACTGTGTCCGGGAGGTGGCATTTAACCAAGTGGAGGCAACTTTTGAGATGACAGCACTGAGTTACGTTAGGATCCATGGGGCCCTGCCTCAGCTCCGGGGGCTGAAAGGGGAGGTAGTTCCCTAAAAATCAGAGCCCTCTCCCTAGAACACCTGCTGTGCACCCCACTCAGCCTGAGTTATGGCTAACTTCTGCTCTGCCCCCCACTCCCCTAAGGATAAAAGTGGAGATGAACTTGGAATGCCATTAAATAAAAACCAGAAGGCCCAGGCTGGAGTTGAGTTTTGCCACCTACTACTAAACGGATTCATCCCACTCACTTTCCTGGGCTGTGAGATGAGAAAATGCCCACCACATAGGAAGAGATGTCACACCAGACGGAGGCACGGGGAGCTTTATACACATCGTTAATACGTGCGGTTTTATTCTTTGTTCTCTAAGGTCAAGGCAGCACGTTACAAGATGCTGTCAACATTGAAGAAAGATCCACGTGGGTCCCAAAGCGCCTTCCTGCGTACTATGAATATTAACCTTGGTCAGACCATTCCCCCTTTCTCCCCATCTATAAAAGGACGTCTTTAATCACCAAAGTGGCTTCCAATTTTGATATTTTGGGACTGGTCTCAGAACTAGGAGAAGTGGACCAGGTTTCAACATGGTAGTCTGGGCCCTCCCTGGCCCACTTGCCCTCGTAAGGTGAACAATCCTTACATCCCTGGGGGCCACCTCATGACCAGGACCCTGGAGGAAACCTAACAGCCCAGGGAAATCATGACAGTGATTCTAACCACCTCCAAGTTCAAGTGTTAGAGAAAAAGAACTGGATTCTCTGTTAGAACTAGCTGAACATCTCATTTCTCTGGCACCCAGCCAGAAGCTGGGGTGGAGGCATCTGCACTTTTGTTCTGGAAACTGACAGATACACCAGGAAGTGCCGTGCAGGAGGACCTCTGGGGAAGCTCCTAGTCCTGTGACCTCAGGGGACGGCTTCACTGATAAGCATCACTTGCAAATGATGTCACGTCTGGGGAGCCTGGGTGGCTCAGTCGGTTAAGTGTCTGACTTTAGCTCAGGTTATGATCTGTGGTTCCTGAGGTCAAGCCCTGCGTCGGGCTCTGTGCTGACAGCTCAGAGCCTGGAGCCTGCTTCAGATTCTGTGTCTTCCTCTCGCTCTGCCCCTCCCCATTTATGCTCGGTCTCTCTCAAAAATAAACATTAAAAAAAAAAAAAAGACAATGAAGTCAGGTCTGACCAGCTTTGGCAGGCTGGGACTCACAGCTGGTCAGGGTGAGGGGGAGGCACCAGGCTTCCTACTTCTCTGCATTGGTCTTTCCATCCAGTATGGTGAGCGTAACTGGAGCAGCTGTGAGTTCTCTGAACACTAGGTCAGTCCTTCCAGAATGGGGTTGACCCCTTTCCAAAGGAAGCCAAGCCCCAGGGGAGGCCCAGTGCTGTGGCTGAGCATGACGGGTCTGTTCATAAAGGGAAAGGACAGCAGTCACTCTGATTACAGTCTATTACACAGGCCCTCCTGGCTGTCCCGGCCACTGGACTCTCATAGCCTGAAGCAGAGGCAATGGGGAAGGTCACTCAGGCCCCCAGAGACCCTGTTGCAGCCTCGAGATGCATCACAAGCCAGAGAGCCCAGCGGCGTGACAGGTTGGCATGAGGTGAACACGGGGGGCCCAGGGGACACCTGTTAAGGATGCATTCTGTGTCTCCGGTGGATATGCTCGCCCCTGCCCAGGGCTCTGCACCCCCCTCCCTCCTGGAGCCTGGGTCTCTTCTCACACAGCTGGCTCCTTTCTGCAACTCAACTTGCACTTCAAATATCGCCATCTCAGGCTTGCCCCGAGCACACCTCCCATCGGTTCCCATCGCCACACTCCTTTCCCATTTCATACAGCACCTCACGTTCTCCCAAAGGACGCCCTCAGTTTATTATTCTTGTTTAGTGCCTATTTTCCATTTAGAATGTCAGCTTAATGAGAGCCAGTCCCCTCTCTGTCTTCTCCAGTCCATCCCCAGCACCTGGAAAAATATCTAGCAGATAGCAAGGGACCAATAAAATCAGTACAATTAGTTAATTAACGAGTTGATTAATTCTGTCTAGGACAGGTGGGCACTGGCTCTGCGGTCATGGTGAGATCTCAAGCCTCTGGGGCAGCCTCCATAGACAGTTTTGAGGATCTTTTCCTTAAAGATCTGAGACTCCCGCTCTGATCGTGGGGACTTGGCTCCCACCATCTGTATTTATACTACCTAACTTTTCACCTAGAAGTGATTTTGGTTGCAAGTATATTAGGTAGAAAAATGCATTGCATACAACACATAAGCACGAATCCGGAGGTGTTCGGTCCAGTGTCCGGTCAGTGTGGCGGCTTCACCAGAGAAGGACCTTGCTCTTTCTCCTCTGCACCCTCTGTTCCTAGCGCACAACTTTCATCTGGTGCTTGTCACTTCGTGGTCACCACATGGCTGCTGCATCACCAAGCATCGTGTCTGAATGCTAGAGAAGGAGCAAAGCAAAGGAAGAAAGAGCCATGTTGCAAGATTCTGTCATTCCTCGTGACCAAGAAGACCACAGCTTCTCCAGCATCCACAATCCAGCCTCTTTCTATTACATGTTCCTTTAGTCTTGGATCCTATGGCCACCACTGGACCAGTTACTGACAAAGGGAAATTACATTACTGTGGCTGGTTTAGACTGTCACCATTCATCCCCTGGGGCTGGAGAGAGGACCGATTTTTCTCGAGATCAAGGTATTGCCACTCTCTCCCGAACAGGTAGATATGTCCTATCTAAATGGACCAGAGTCGACGTGTACCCAAAAGAGAGCTGACACTCGCAGAAACAGAGTTAAAAGCAGATCCCTTGAACTGTCATGCTTCTGAACTTTCTTAAGATGTAGCTGTTCAAATTGTTTTAATTCCACTGTTTGTTCAAACACCTACCCAAAATATTTTCTTTTTTCCTTAAGCTAGCTCAAGGTCATTTCTGAGGGTCTCTGTTATAAGAGCATCTAACTACGAGCATTGTACCCAGCCAATCAGGCTGCGGTGCATGGCTGTCGTAGGGCATCGACAATCCATTCACATCTCTCTCAGCCATGATGCAGCCCTTTTTACCCAACACTCTGCTCCTCCCGAGGTGACCCAAACACTTAGACATTATGTCATCAGCCTGACAACCCCCTCCTCCTCCTCCTCCTCTTCACCTTCACCTTCAGACAGCTCTGCTGAGGTCCCAAGTGTCCAGAGAGGTCTGCTGGGTATGGAAGGTCGCCTTATGGTAGAGGGATACCGGGCTCTGCAGTCACACCCACTCTGACCAGCAGAGGGACATAACTGTGAGATGTCACATCACAGATCTAATAATAAAGGTCAGAAACACTTCATGCTTTCTGATTGTCATCCTGATACTTTTTTTCTTTTGTTAGCCATCTGATTATCCAGGCCACACACACACCACAGTCACAATCCTCACCCTCACAATCAAGAAAGAACCAAATGAATGAAAAGCCTGGCCAGCCCAGCCTCGTGTTTCATCCCTGCCAAAAGCCACAAGGAATCTTTTGTGGGCGAGTATAAGGACTGTCACATGAGTGTCTATAGGGATATCTCTGCAGAGCTCTTGCTCGATCATCTACAAACTTGATCTTGCCCAGTACGTACAAGGTGCTTCAATAGATCTCTTCAACTTAGGTAAATCTTAGACCGTATTTGTCAAAACTGCATTGCATACAACTTATAGGTTTTACATGAACAAATGGTCCCATGGTCAGATGACTCTGCAAACACCTGATTAAACAAAGTTAAATGGCTTCTTCATCTCAAGGCATCGCCAAAGCCTTTGATATTCCAATATGCATGATGAGTCTGACTCTTGGTTTCAGCTCAAGTTATGATCTCATGGTTTGTGGGTTCAAGTCCTATAATGGGCTCTGTGCTGGCAGTGTGGAGCCCCTTGCAATTCTCTTTCTCCCTCTCTCTGCCCCTGCTCTGCACTCTCTCAAAAATAGATAAGTAAACATTTAAAAAAATTCCAATATGCATGATGAATAGCTAAGAGAGGAATGTAGAATGTGACATCTTCCAAATTTGTTTAAACACAGAAATTTTTTCCTTGGCTTATTCTGAAAGGCTGGTGATGCTTTGGGAAACACTGAGAATCACAGGAATATAGAGAGCAAGTCCTAGAAATGACTACCTCGTTTCAGTGACAAGAGGCAGCTTCTGTGACTTGGTTAAGCAAGCCTTGTCCAGACTTAAGTGTGCCCTGGTGTAGGTACTAGATAGTTAGGATGGCTCCTTAGTCCACTGGGTCAGAGTCGACATCACCGATGCTTCCCTGGGTGAAAAGCATCTTGGTCTAAAAGGGAGTACCTTGGAGCTGATGATGTTTTTCTCGGTTTCAAAATGAAGACGGTGTACCCATCATGAGAGGGAGAACGTGGTCATCATGCAAGAGCCAGCACCTGTCATTTGTCTTCTGTTCCAACCTTTAATGAAAGCAATCTTCATTAACCCAAGGGGCAGCAAGCCACACTGACCTTGGGGACATGGAACACAAGCTAAAACCTTTTAAGTTTTTATTATTATTTTTTAATTTGTCTTGTTTAGATCTGTCTTCTCTAAAACACCACTTGGCAGGGCTCCCTCGTAACCTTTAGATGCTTTTAGCATCTCGACACGGACAGAAGGATTTTAGGAGAATTAAATGCAGGATTGGCCACGGTTCGAGCAAAGCTTCATCGTGGGACATGCAGAAGGAAAGTTTGCTTCCCTGGAACAGAGCTCCACATCAGAGAGGAAAATCACTGACAAACACGTTTATCCTCACTGTGACAGCCTCAGCTGCAGTTTATGGAGTACGTCTGGGAGAGCTTCCCCTCTTGCTCCAAAGGTTCAACACCATCAGCCACAGAATACTAAAAAACTCACTGCTTGTCCCCGAGAAGATTCTTTTTTGGGCTGTGTTAGTACGAATCCTCCCTCCTCTGAACTTACCTTGACCTGAGAGTCTCCTAAATTGGATCACTTGAAATTTCTGAGAAAATTGGAGGTTCTGACCACACCCTTGGATCCTCCCCCTCTGCAAAAAGGAAATGTCTCCTCCGTGGGGATGAGGATATGAATACGAAAGGGCACATGGTGCAAGAGGGGAAAAAGTGGACAAGGGCCTCGAAAGACTGAGGTTCTAGGTACTGTTTATAAAGGCAGCTCATGTTTGGGTTGAATCGTCTTACCCCCCAATTCACATGCTGGAGTCCTCAACACCAGCACGTTGGAATGTGACTTCATTTTGGAAATAGGGTCTTTATGGAGGTAATCGCGTTAAAGTGAAATCATGAGGATGGGCCCTACTCCAAGCTTACTGGTGTACTTGTAAAAAGAGAAGATTTGGACAGACACTCCTTTCCTTCTAGATGCCCCATGATGAGACTTTGGTAGAACCATTGTCAAGCCTGCATTTAATTCTCCTCAAATCATTCTGTCATGATGATGTGACTAAACATGAGGAGAAGACAGCCATTGTCAAGGCCAAGGACCCAATCCTACCCACAACTTGATGTTCAACTTCTGGCTACCAGAAGTAGGAGACAATAAATTTCTGTTGTTTATGTCACTCAGTGTGTGGTCCTCTGTCACGGCAGCCCCGATATAAGAACATAAGCTCTGTTCCCAGGGAAGTCTCCGATCTCACATCTCTGGGCCTCAGTTTCCCCTCCTACAGCATTAGGGGGCAAATGACCTTGGAAATTGCTTTTATCTCTGAAGGTTAATGATCAAGGATGAAGGTGCCTCTTACCAATTCCCTTGAGATGTAATCATATATTGTCTTTCGAGAAAAGCTTTCCCTCTTATCTACAGATCGATATATACGTGTTGAAAAGAACTGAGGGTTGAAGGGGGAGGGGGAGGAAAAAAGAGGTGGTGGTGATGGAGGAGAGCACTTGTGGGGAAGAGCACTGGGTGTTATATGGTAACCAATTTGACAATAAACTATTTAAAAAAAGTAAATTAGGTCTAGAGAAACTAATAAAAAAAAGTACAAGTATAGTTAAAATCTAACTCATGTTTTGACCTATCTGACATTTACTCACTATTTGAGACTCAGAGTGAGTGTTAAATAATTGGGTTGAATCGTTAGAAAATGGTGATATTCAAACATTCTGACCTTCAGAAACCACACTTCTTGTGACTCAAACTAGTAATACCGTATAAAGAGAATAATTTCTAGTTTTAATGGGTACTATTTTCTTTTTTTTAATTTTTGCTCATTATTTTATTAGTTTTCTTTTAAGTTATATTTACTTGTAGGAGCTTTTTTTTCAGTTTTTTTTTTTAATAGTTTGTTGTCGGATTGGTTTCCATATACAACACCCAGTGCTCTTCCCCACAAGTGCCCTCCTCCATTTTCTTAGGTTATGTTTCTAAGCAGAGTTCCATTCAAAAAGTGACATCATTAAAGATTATTTGTTGAAACATAAAAAAAAAAAAGAAACCATCTCTGATAGTCTGGTGTGGCCATTCTGATTTATAGTTCAGTAATGGCTTTTGGAAGCAAAAGAAGGAAGAAAGAGGCTCAAAGTAACTCTCGGAAAGACCACAAACTTACAAATGTGTATCTTTTTACCAGACATTCATCAACTGGAAAGCATGGCCTGTGACAGATTTTAGGGGGAGGCACTGGGATGGGCTCCCGTGAAAAGGTCAGTGACAAATGAATGCTGGTCACGAAAGGAAACATGTTCTAGGCACAGCTATGGAACTTCCCAGTGCTCCTCTCCGGTTCTATCTCACCAATCCAAGAAGTTAATGACAATGACTTCCTGCAACATTTGTCAGTCTCTCATCAGCATGTATCGTGCTGGTATAAATCCTGGGCTATTCCTGCATCTTCAAAGCCTGGAATATAGTATTCATGCCAGAATTGTAATGGGTAAGAAGAACATTTTGGCAACTGACATTGCAATTCCAAACGCTATTAAACAACTGATGTCCCCATTCCCCTGCTCTTTCCCTCCCTGAATGTACACGCACCCACCAAAGGAACTACCGAGAGAAGCATTCTATGCAAGTGACTTTATCATCATTAACCACGGCGACCTTCTTAAGCAGCAGCTGAATGGCTAGTTTAGCATCAACCATATTAAAACAAAAATCAACCTACCAGACAAACATAAACCCGGCATTTCCGTGAACTGTGCTTGTATGCGTTAAGGTCCCATGACTCCCACTCAGGTCCAGTGATTTGCTAGGACTCAGGAAAGCACTTTACTTCCTATTACAGTTTTATTATAAAGGATAGAACTCAGGAGGGGCCCAATGAAAGAGGGGCACTGGGCAATGTACCTAGGGGCAGTGGGGGTGCAGGGGTATCCAGAATTTCTTGCCTTCTCTGCATCTCCACCCTCCAAGCAAATCAATGTCTTGACCAACCTCAATGCACCTCTAGCCTCACTGTTTCATAGATGTTATGGAAGCTGCATCATGTAGGCATGATTTCCTAAATCACTGGCCCCTTGGGAGGGAACTAAACCTCCTGCCCCTCTTTTCTGCTTGGGGTTGGAGGCCAGGATGATAGTTCGACCTCTCTCACTGGTGGGTTCCCATCCTGAAGCTATCTAAGGACCCATATATAGTCACCTCTTTAGCACACACAAGACACGTATCACTCAGGAAATTCCAAGGATCTTGGTATAGTGCTGCCAAAGGAACACAATTCCAAGGATTTTAGGAGCTCTGTGCTGAGAATGGGGACAAAGACCAAATGGGGACAAAGCCCAAATATAATTTTTATCATGCCACGTGGCCACAACCTACCATAGTGTCTGGTGCATAACAGTTATATTTGCTAATGAATGATGTCATTTCAGCAAGCTACTATACAGTTCTTTTCCTGTCCTTCCTTCCAGCTTCTCTCCTTCCCATCTACCCTCCCTTCCATTGCATCCTTCCTCTCTTCTTCCCATCCATCCCCCTTTCGCTCATCCATCCATCCTCCCTCTCTTCCTTTCCTCCTTCCTTCCATCCATCCTTCCTCCGTCTCCCTCTCTCCCTCCCTTTCCTCCTTCCTGCCAAGAGATTACTGAAATTCTTAAGCCAAAACCATACATGCTTTAAGATACTCCTTCCCCTTTTAGTTGGGTATTCTAAAAAGACAAACCCCAATGGGCTTCCACTATCTTAGAGCCTTTCACACCCCTGATGCCTCCAGGCCTGGCAGACCCAAAGGAGAAGCAACCACAAGGACTCTAGAGAAGAAACGAAACCCGCTGGTTTACAGTCTGTTCCTCTCTCCTGATTTCATACCTTCTTTTCACTCTCACAACCGACAGTTCTGTTGCCCTAAAGAGATGCAGGAAGCTAGGATTGGACATTTGCCGGGGGTGCTGGGAGATTTTTGTTTATGTCATATGTTGTGCAACATGCTGCCAAAAGGACTTTATATTCTGGATAGGTTCCCAGTGATAGGAGTCCACCTTATGTGTTTAAAATCCCAAGTGATCAGCATATTACTTATCATAGGGCAAACTGGATTTCTGCCAAAGGAAAGTCTGAACCCAAGGATCAAGAAAATATGGACTGGAGTAGGGCTATTTTATATGCACTGGGGCGCCTGGGTGGCTCAGTGGGTTAAGCATCCAACTCTTGATTTCGATTCAGATCATGATCTCATGGTTCATGAGGTCGAGGCCCACATAGGAATCCTCACTGACACTGTGGATCCTACTTGGAATTCTCTCTCTCTCTGCCCTCCCCCCAATTAAATAAACTAACTAACTAAATGCATTAACAGGAAAAATGAAAGTGAAAAGCACACTAAAGTCCCTTTAGGGCGAATATGCCTTGAAAATTGGAGTGAAATTCCCGTTTATTTCCTTTTTTTATTATAGAGAGAAGGACAGGGGGAGGAAGAGAGAGAGAGAGACAGAGAGAGAATGAATCAATCTGAAGCAGGCTCCACACTCAGCACAGAGCCTAATGTAGAACTCAATCCTACAACCCCAGGATCATGACCTGAGCCAAAATCAAGAGTCGGTCGCTCAACCAACTGAGCCACCCAGGCACCCCTGAAATTCCCGTTTTAAAAAGGGTTGGGATTAGGGTGTTGAAGTCTCTGTCCATCATCAGAGCTGGCTCTCAATCTGATGGACTGTTCGACTTCTCTATAGTTAATAACAGCCTTCCAATCTCAACAAAAATGAACCAAAGTCTAGGACCAAACTCTGAACTCTCAATGTAAACAGAGGCATGAGGGGTATTTTTCGACAACATGGTTAACCTTGCTCACACACCCACTGCCCACCTTCCTGTGGAAGGCATTCCCTTTGACCTGAGCAAAAAAAAAAATACACTGGGGCCCCTGAAGTTCCTTACCTGAGTGTCCTCTCTGGCCACCGCATCCTCTGGGCAGGGGACACCTGTTTGATCAGCAGCACACCGTATGGTCACTTCAGGCAGTGATAGGAAAATGCATCCAAGAACAGGATGTCATCCACAGCTTACACCAGTTTGTTGGAGACAGATACTGGATACCAGAAGGAAATGCCCCAAGCAGTTGTTCTAAACCCAGCGGAACATTCTAAATGTCCTAGGGGGAGGGGTAGCCAGGAACAGCCAGTGGGTCTTTTGAAAGAGGGACACTGAGAGAGAACGGGCTCCCCCGAAGAGCACAGAATTCTATCCAGACGTGGAGCCCAGAGGTCTTTTTAAAGTCACATCCCTCCCTGATCATACAAGGGAAAAGCGGCACATAAATTATTTATCTTTAATATCTCTAAACAATGCTCACCTGGAATGGGTACCGTGCAGTTACACGGGGAACGTTTTCAAAATATACAACAGACGAGACCTTCCCTCCCCAGCCACCTGCCCCACCATTCTGGCAAACCCTGCGTGGGGGCAGACTATGCATTTTGCAGGAGCTCCCGGGTCTTTCTGTTCTTCCCTCCTCCCTGGCTTATCCCTGGTTAAGATCCACAGAGCGTTAGTTCGCTATTACACTCAATTACTAGAAAGAAATATATTTGGGTCACATATCTTAATTCCCTGCTGACATACCTTAATGGAATTAATATTTAACAGTACACACTTGACTTAGATCAGAAATGCCTTATAGAGGTTATCTACTTGAAATTTACATCGTTACGTCTTCTGGAAAGTCAGTTTCAATCCTCTGATACATTACCCAACATCCATTACAGAAGCCCTTCCCCAAACTGCATGTCTGACACAAGACGGTCCCTCGCAGCAGAACACGTCTGTCTTTCTGACAGACAATGACGAGATGATGCAGAGCATTTCCCTGGGACCTCAGCTGCTAGAAAAGAAGCCTTCTGTAGCAGTAACTGTGTACACTGGCAAGGATCCTGAGAAGTGGCTTAGAAGGCAGTGTTGCTCAGTAGAACTTCATGTGATGACCGAAATGTTCTTTGTCCACACTGTCCAGTTCAATAGCCAGGAGGTACATGTGGCTACTGGGTACTCTTAATATGACTGGTGTGGCTGCGGAATGAATTTAAAAATTTTAAAGAGCCACATGTGGCTCATGGCAATATTGACCAGCGTGGTTTCAGGGCCACATTTAAAATTTAAAGTTGGGGCGCCTGGGTGGCTCAGTCAGTTAAACATCTGACTTCGGATCAGGTCATGATCTCGCAGTTTGTGAGTTCAAGCCCCACATCGGGCTCCGTGCTGACAGCTCAGAGCCTGGAGCCTGCTTCAGAATCTGTGTCTCCCTCTCCCTCTGCCCCTCCCAAACTTGCACTCTGCCAGCCTGCCTGCCTCTCTTTCTCAAAAATAAACAAACATTAAAAAATTAAAATTTGAACTTATAGTTAGTACTTACACATGGTAAGACAATAAAAAGGTTTTTTACAGTAGTTTCAACTTTGGAGCCAATGCTATGTTTACATTTTATTTTTTAACTTATTTAAAAAAATTTTTTAAACATTTAGTCATTTTCTGAAAGACAGAGCATGAGAAGGGGTGAGGCAAAGAGAGAGAGAGAGACACACACAGAATCTGAAGGAGGCTGGCTCCAGGCTGTGAGCTGGCAGCACAGAGCCCGACACGGGGCTTGACCTCAGGAACCACAAGATCATGACCTGAGCCAAAGCCGGATGCTTAATCCACTGAGCCACCCAGGCACCCCAGACCTGACAAACCGTCAGATTGTGGCCTAAGCCAAAATCGGATGCTTAACTGACTGAGCCACCCAGGCGTCCCTTTTTAAAATTTTTTAAATGTTTATTTATTTTTGAGAGAGAGAGAAAAAGAGCATGACCATGTTTACATTTTAAAAGTGTCATTGACTTTCAGTAATATTACAATTGCCTCCTGAATAACACGGATTTAGGGGTTCAGACCTTCCACACACTCAAAAACCCTTGAACTGACTTTGCCAAAACTTTACTTGTCAACAGAAGCCTTTACAGATAACATACTCAGTCAATTAACACATATTTTATGTTATCTATGTTACAGATAGGTAATGCAAGTAGCTTTGTGGACCTATCTATCTACAGATAAAGTAAGCTACAGAAGAGAAAAGGCTCGTAAGAGAATCACAAGGAAGAGAAAACACATTCACATCCTGTCCTGCATGTACTGAAAACATCCACGGAGAAGTGGCCCCATGCCCTTCAAACCTGTGCCGCTCAAAGGTCAGCTGTATCTGAACAGCCGTAGGCATCTTTGGGGCGGACTAGGAACCCGGCTGCCCGCACAAAAAGGAAAAGCCTCAGGTTATCTGGGGAACAGCCAGACTCAACCGGACATGCCCTCTGTCCTGTGGTTTCCAGTTACAATGCTGGGACCCGAACACAGAATTGCCGACTATCCTCTGAAACAGGGCCACCAAGCCCCGCCTGGGGGGCACGGCCAGTAACCTTTCTTCGCCCCTCAGCCAGGGACCCTCCCGTGTTCCAAAGCCCACTGGGAAGAGGGAGGGCAGGAGGTGCTTTAAGGCTTGCTTTGCTAATCCGAATCTGGCGTGTGCTCTTAGGGAAGAACCCCTTGGATTGGCAGGGTGTCTCATCTTGACACCGGTGACATTGCGGGGCCTATAGTTCTGTGCTGCTGGGGGCTGTCCTGTGCACTGGAAGACGTTTAGCAGTGTCACCGGTCCCCACTCATTAGATGCCAGGAGCACTCCCCACCCATCTCAGCAGGGTTGACCAAGCACTCCTCCAGACACTGCCAAACATCCCCTGGGAGGCAAATTATCCTCAGCTGGGAACCTCTGTCTTAGAAATTAAGTTCTTGGACCAGAGGCTACTTAATAAAGGAAACCGATCCTAGCTTTTTATTTTTTTACATCTCGAGTGCCCAGGGGCACCTGGATCGCTCAGTCGCTTAAGTATCTGACTTCAGCACAGGTCATGATCTTGCAGTTCGTGAGTTCGAGCCCTGCGTCAAGCTTTGAGCTGACAGCTCAGAGCCTGGAGTCTGCTTTGAATTCTGTGTCTCCGTCTGTCTCTGCTCCTCCCCTGCTCATGCTCTGTCTCTCTCTCTCCCTCAAAAATAGATATTAAGAAATATTTAAATCTATAGTTACTGTTACTCGACACACACACACAAGCATCACTAAGATGAAAGAATGAAAGGCCACTACTATTTTTCTTAGGGGGCATCTGGGTGGCTCAGTCGGTTGAGTGTCTGACTCTTGATTTCAGTTCAGGTCGCGATCTTTTGGTTCATGAGTTTGAGCCCCATATTAAGCTCTGTGCTGGCAGCATGGAGCCTGCTTGGGATTTTCTCTTTCTCTCTCTCTCTCTGCCCCTCCCCTGCTTGTGCACTATTTCTCTCAGAAATGAATAAACAAACATTTTTGAAAGGCCACTATTACTTTTTTTAAGAGTCACCTTCAGTGCCTAGCATAGTGTAAGAGTCAATAAATATTTTCTGGTGGGTTAATATTTCAACAGGTTTTTTTAAAAGCAGAAATTTCTACTAATGACTATTTCTGAGGAAGAAAAATAAAGGGGGGAAATAGACCTTTTACATACCTTTATGTCCATGAAGCAATTTCCTGGCCTGGGAGGGCTTTAAGAAAACATAGCAAGTCTGAAAACACAGTCTCACCGTTTCCAGTGAGCACCGTGACTGTCCATGAGTGAGGCGAGGACCCTCTTCAGGCTCCGTGTCCTCAGAGGCTGGTCTGGGTGCTGGGTCCCTAGGACCCCTTCCTCACTGACTGGGGGAGCGATCACCTCCAGCACCAATGAGAACCCCCAGGAACGTCCACTGCCAGGTTCCCTGTGAAGAAAAACAGACGGCTCGCTTCAGTTCACAGTCCCTGAGCCCTTAGGCGGCGCTCCCCAGAACGTGACGCTCGTGTCTCACGGGTCACAACCAAACTGGAGGATAAGCCTGCTAGCTCATTAAAAAGCCAAACCCCCAGCACCCAAAAGGTCGGGGACAGGTTACTGCCATGTACACACGGCGCAGCACAGCAGAAGGAAATTAAAGGCATTCCCAGCGTGTCCAGATAGAAACGGACAACTCGTTTGGTCCACTCTGCCCCTCGCTACTTTCCTAAACTCTTTACGGTACTTAAGTCTTCTTGGACAACATTTTTTACTTAACAGAAAGTATCGCTTTCCAAGTTCCAGAACACTGGCTGTACACTTCAAGAACTGCTCTAGTCAAACAACCTGAATCATTAAGTCACTCTGCTATTTTTCCAAGGACAAGGTCAGAGCATTTATTGCAATTAGAGAAGAAAGGAGAAAGGAAAAAATCCATGCTTTCCTTTAGAGCACTTTGCTGGAGATACACTGAAATCACATGGGCGGCTCTTGAGGGTCAGGCCACACACCAGACGAAGTCAGAATCTTAGGGGAGTACACGGCATTGCACATTCTTTTAAGTAAAGGTTTGACTTAAGAACGGCTTTAGGATTATGGAAAAAATTACAAAGAGTCCACAGACATTTGCCATATAACTTAAAGCCGTTTCCCCCTATTATTATCCTATTATTAACATTTTATATTAGTCTGGTACACTTGTTACAATTACTGAGCTAATACCAATTCAGTTTTATTAACTAAAGTCCACACTTTTTTTGTATTTCCGCAGTTTTTTCTAGCGTGCTGGCTGTAAGCCACGATCCCATCTAGGATGCCACATTACACATAGTGGTCATATTTCCTGAGGCTCTTCTGGGCTGCAAGAGTTTCACAGACTTTCCCTGCTGCTGATGACCTTGATAGTTTTCAGGAGTACTGGCCAGATATTTTGCAGATGTTCCTCAACTGGGATTTGTCTGACGCTTTTCCCAGGATCAGACTGGGACCATGTGCTTTTGGGAAGAAGACTGTTGAGATGAACCCATTCTCATCGTGTCAGATCAAGGGCACATAGGTCAGCATGACTTGTCGTTAGTGACCTTGACCCTAATCTTTTAGCTGAGCTGGTGTTCGTCAGTCTTCTCCAGGACAAAGTTAGTATTTTGTCCCTTTTCTCTTACTGTACTCTTTTAAAGGAAGTCGCCATGCGCAACGCAAACTTAAAGGTTATATTTCCCCTCCTTGCAGACTTAGGATCTATGAGAAATTTTTTGAATTCTTTGAGAGAGGAAATTTGTCTATTTTCCTCCATTTATTTATTTACATCATAGAGACTCATTTATTCTCTACATTGGGTTTCAATCCAATACTACTTTATTGATTTGGCTGCTCCAGTGTTCCAGCTTTGGCCATTGGGAGTTCTTTTAGTTGGACCTGTATCCCTTTGTGGTAGTGGTGTTGTTTTTCTGAGCTCTTTCCTACTTTGGGGCACCATAAGATGCTCCATGGTTATCTTATCTATTTCCTACCCCAGTCCTACAATCAGCCATTTTTCTAAGTCCTTGTTCCTTTTGGTGAAGAACGGTATTGGAAGCCAAAATCTGTGTGCTGGGTGTGCTCACTGCTACAAAGGTACCAATGCTCCTGAGCTCTTTCCATTGACAAAACAACTAAATTATGTGTGTGTGTGTGTGTGTGTGTGTGTGTGTGTGTGTGTGTGTGTGTGTGTATAAAGACTGATGCATATTCACTTGTCTCCAAGTACTTCTGTATGTAACTGTCTGCTTCTACATTAAGCTCATATGAGTCCATATTGATGTCTCCAACTTTAATCCAAATATCACATGGATATTTCCAGTCTCTTCTTCTTGCTTTTCTCTAACTTCCTGCTTCAACAGTGAAAAACTTGGCTCCCATTATTGTCTATCTGTTTATTTCACTGATGAATTTCAGTATGCAGATAGTATCAGAAGTGTTAACCCAGACCCTCGAGGGAACCAAGTTTAACAACTACAGCACAGCACAATGGGCAGTTCCCTCTGCCTTTAGTCTTACAGACTCCACTCATTTTCAAGGTTACTTACATCAGCACCTCTTCTCCACACCTTCACGAGGCTGTTCAATATATTTATAATACACTGTTCTGTCACAATCCTACACTTCATCTTGGGATTCTGATCTGCTAAATAACATTTAAAATGTGCATAAAGTTTCCTCTTTGCCCTATAAAGTCCTATGGGTTTTGTAAAGCACAGAGAATCATATATCCACCATTATAGCTATCACACAGAATTCCAGTGTCTTAAATAGTTTTTTGTGCTTCACGTATTCATCCCCTTCCCCTAAAAAAATCCCCTGGAAGTCACTGATCTTTCTATCATTTCTATTGTTCTGCCTTTTTCAGAATGTCATAAATCATGTAATCCAGAGTTTGAATCATGTAATATGTAGCCTTTTCACTCTGGCTTCCTTCACTTAGCAACTTGCATTTAAGATTCACTCATGTCTTTCTTATAGTGTGATAGTTCCTTGCATTTATTATTTTAATAATATTCCACTGTATAAGGGTACCTGGGTGGCTCAGTCAGTTAAGCATCCAACTTTGGCTCAGGGCATGATCTCATGGTTCGTAAGTTCGAGCCCCACATCAGCCTCTGCGCTGACAGCTCAGAGCTTGGGGCCTGCTTCAGATTCTGTGTCTCCCTGTCTCTCTGCCCTTCCCCTGCTCACACTCTCTTTGTCTCTCAAAAATAAAAATAAATTAATAATATTCCATTGTATAGATGTACCAGAGTTTGTTACCCATTCACCTACTGAAGGACCTCTTGGTTGCTTCTAGTTTGGGAATTATAAATACAGTTGCTGTAACCATTCCCATGCATATTTTTTTGTATGGATATAAAATTTCAAACTGATAACTTAAGTTTTCTGATCAATAAATATGTGGTAGTTTAATCACTGAATGATAAAGACTACATCTATCTTTGTTAGAAAATGCCAAACTATCTTCCAATGCATCTACACTACTTTGCACTCCCACCAGCAGTGAATGAGACGTCTTTCTTGCTTCACGTCCTTATCAGCAATTGATGGTCGTTTTTAAATTTTGCCCTTATATTTGTAGTGTTATCTCATTATTGTTGTAATTTGCAATCCCCTAATGACAAACGATGTTGAGTATCTTCTCACATGCTAATTTTCCATCTGTTTCTCTCCTTTGGTGGAGTGTCTGTTCTGCTCTTTTAACCATTTAAAAATTTGATTGTTTTCTTACTGTCAAGTTCTAAAGGTCACTTGTATAGTTTGGATATGGGATATGTGTTTGGAAATATTTTCTCCCAGTCTGGAGCGTGTCCTTTGCTTCTCTTTACAGTGCTCTCACAGAAAGTTTTAATTTTAGCAAAGTCCACTTTTTCTATTTTTCTTTAATAAGTCATGCCTTGCATCATCTATTTACAAACTCATCATCAAACTCAAGGTCACATAGTCTTTCTCCTTTGTTTTATTCTAACAGTTTGAAAGTTCCGGATATTACATTTAGGCCTATGGTCCATTTTGAGTTTATTTTTATAAAAGTGTAAGATCTGGGATTAAGTTTGTTTTTTTTAATTTTATGTTACATACGGATGGCCAGTTGTTCTAGTGCGTTTCATTGAAAGGCCCATCTTTAATCTATTGTATCGCCTTTGCTCCTCTGTCAAATGTCAGTCGACTCTACTTGTGTGGGACTTTTTCTGGGTTCTCTATTCTGTTCCAGTGATGTATGTGTCTCTTTTTTCACCCGTGAACACAGTCTTGATTACCGAAGTTTTACCGTAAGTCTTGACACTGGGTAGTGAGTCTTCCAGTTTTGTCCTTTTTCAGTACTATGTTGGGCATTGCTATTTTTTAAGCTTTCCAAATCAGTCCAATGTAAAGCGAATATAAGAATCACTGCCTTAGAGGCAGTTGGGAATAGGAGCAAGAACATGGATGTTAGCAGCACCTGGGTGGTTCAGTCAGTTGAGCCTCTGACTTTGGCTCAAGTCATGATCTCACGGCTCACGAGTTTGAGCCCCGCATTGGGCTCTGTGCTGATAGCTCGGAGCCTGGAGCCTGCTTCAGATGGATCTGTGTCTCCCTCTCTCTCTGCCCCTCCCTGCTCATGCTCTCTCTCTCTCTCTCAAAAATAAATAAACATTTTTACAGATGACATGATACTCCACATGGAAAACCCAAACGACTTCACCAGAAGCCTTCTAGAACTGATCAATGAATTCAGTAATGTTGTAGGGTACAAAATCAATGTACAGAAATCAGTTGCATTCCTATACATTAATAATGAAGCAGTGGAAAGAGAAATCAAGAAACTGATCCTGTTCACAAATGCACGAAAAACCATAAAATACCTAGGAGTAAACCTAACCAAGGATGTAAAAGACCTATATGGTGAAAACTATAGAAAACGTATGAAAGAGATTGAAGAAGACACCAAGAAATGGAAAAACATTCCATGCTCATGGATTGGAAGAATAAACATTGTGAAAATGTCATTACTACCCAAAGCAATCTACACATTCAATGCAATCCCCATCAAAATTGCACCAACATTCTTCTCAAAGCTAGAACAAACTATCCTCAAATTTGTATGGAACCACAAAAGACCCTGATTAGCCAAAGTTATACTGAAGAAGAAAACCAAAACAGGAGGCATCACAATCCCAGACTTTAGCCTCTACTACAAAGCTGTCATCATCAAGACAGTATGGTACTGGCACAAAAACAGACACATAGACCAATGGAATAGAATAGAGAACCCAGAACTGGGCCCACAAATGTACGGCCAATTAATTTTTGAAAAGCAGAAAAGAGTATCCAGTGGAAAAAAGACTGCCTCTTCAGCAGGTGGTGCTGGGAGAACTGGACAGCAACATGCAGAAGAATGTAACTAGACCACTTTCTTATACCATACACAAAAATAAACTCAAAATGGCTGAAGGACCTGAATGTGAGACAGGAAACCATCAAAACCCCCAAGGAGAAAGTAGGAAACAACCTCTTTGACCTCAACTGCAGCAATTTCCTACTCGACACATCCCCAAAGGCAAGGGAAATGAAAGCAAAAATGAACTCTTGAGACCTCATCAAGATAAAAAGCTTCTTCACTGCAAAGGAAACAATCAAGAAAACTAATAGGCAACCAACAGAATGGGAAATAATAGT
>NC_043712.1:82529412-82545645 GCF_006229205.1 Suricata suricatta
GAAAGAGCCTAAATGTCCATGACCTGATGAATGGATCAAGAAGATGTGGTATATATACACAATGGAGTACTACATGGCAATGAGAAAGAATGACATATGGCCATTTGTAGGAAAGTGGATGGAGCTCGAGGGTGTCATGCTAAGCGAAATAAGTCAGGCAGAGAAGGACAGATACCATATGTTTGCACTTATAGGTCTAACAGGAGAACAGGAGAAACCTTGGAGGACCAGGGGGAGGGGAAGAGAGTTGGGGAGAGAGAGGGATGCAAAACTTGAGAGAGTATTGAATACTTAAAATGAACTGAGGGTGGAAGGGGGGGGGAAGAGGTGGTGGTGATGGAGGAGGGCACTTGTGGAGAAGAGCACTGGGTGTTGTATGGAAACCAATTTGACAATAAACTATTTAAAAAACACAAGTCAGAAAAAGAAAAAAATTAACATTAATAATAATAATAATAATAATAAAGCAAAAGAACATGGATCTTCAAGTCAGGCAGCCCTTTGTTTAAATTCTTGGTCTGCAAGCAAGCCATCTGAAATGTTGGGGCTTCAGTTTCTTTTTCAGGAAATGGGGGGATTAAAATGTTTGTTTGTTTTCATAAAAGTAATACCTGGAAAACCCCAGCCTAGGGATGAACATGCAGCAATGGACTTGTCAAGACGGGTTCCCTTTTCCTTACTTTCAATGCTTTCTTGACTGTTTACTTAGTGTACTCTTAGACCACGTACTCCAAATATTAGAAACGACTAGCATAGTTTATTATTATGAACTATCTCCCAATAGGTATATAACCATGTAGATGGGTTAAAATCCAGAGTGTTGCTTCTCCTGGAAACTGGCAGCCTTAAGAAATAAGCCCATTTGACAATCATTTTTAGAAGGAAGTGATTCATGTTGAGCCCATGGGGAATCAGTACTGATCTATTTTTTAGCGATTGGGTGAAGAGATAGGAATTTACGGCCTGCATGGGAACAATAATGAGAACAAGTAGCAAATAGCACAAATGATGAAACAAAGAGAGGGTGAGGAAAGTGCCTTTTTAAAAAATAAACAGGAAAATGACCAGGAAGGACATTTTGAAGCAACAATGGGACCTCTATATGACAATACGCCTTTGTACTTTTAAACATTGGGGCCACTGTTTCAGTACACATTCACCTAAATGAGATTATTGGGTAAAAAGTAGAGTTTCAAGACTTTTGAATAAATGTCTTCTTATTTTCCAAAAACTCCTTTATTCTACAGACTAAAAAATACTGTATGGAAGAAAGAAAGAAATCAAGCAAACTAGCAGAAAAATAAAAATCAGGAAGGGTGATAAATAGGAAAAATAAAAGAAGTTCATTTATCACCTACATCTATGCTCCAAGCATGCTAAGAATCATACAAATTTAGATAACTTAATCCTCATGACAAATTTAATGCCATTCTCACTCCATAGGTAAGAACCAAAGTCTTAGAAAAGCTATGTAATGTGTCACAAAGCATACAGTTTGCATATCAGAGCTAGAACCCATCCAAATATGCCTCAAAACCAGACACTCTCACCCCATCTCTAAAATCACTATGACCTAATGCTCTAATTCTTTAATTTCTGAAAAGGAGAAGGAGGGTCAGACCATTTCCAACTTCCAAAAAAGATCTCCCGAATTACTAGATATTTTATCAATGGGATCCTACTTTGGACTCATTTTCCGGTACAGATATCCCAAGAAGTCTGGTAATGTGCTCAAATGAAATGATTCTTTCACTTCTTGCAGGATACAGACAGGCACATCTTTACAATGGCCTCCCCAAGACAGTCACCCTCCTCTGGCACCTGCCCAGGAGTCATTAGTGAATCCCAGAGCCCTCCTGCCTGCTCTCAAAAGATCTACTAGCCCAGCAGCAGCGGCAACAATAATGAGACTCGGCCACCGTGTAACAGATGCTGGGATTCACAGGAGAGAGGGGCCAGGTCTGGCTGTGACTCTCCTTCCTGCTACAAACACTAAGCCGAACCTAATAAAACTGACGACAAAACTCAAAGAAAAGAAAATGTCAGGGGTCAGAAGTGGCCACGGAAACCACCGTAGAACCCAATTAAACGTTGGTATTTCCCAGCTTTGCTTGGGAGAGGCATTTCTGTGCACATCCCTCCTTTCTTTCCCCGAGGTGATGAGGCACACACCAGCAGAGTGGAAAACAGTGCCCCAAGAAAGGAACTGTTCTAGAATTCACAGTAGCAGGTGCATGGCAATTTAGGAGTAATTAAGATGTTCTAAGAGAAAACAACCCTCCATCGCGTAAACCAGGAGACAGGGAAATGGTAGTCTCAACCTCAGATGCCTTATTCGTAAGGGAGACATATGGCAGTCGCTTTGCAGCCATGCTGGGCATCCCAAGTGTCAAAAGATCACTCGTCTGGGGTCTGGTCCTCTGTGCTGGGAGTCCAGAAACTAAATTTTGTCTCCATATTCAGATACGCTCAGGCACTGCCATGCTCCCTGGCTTAGAAGATCCTAAAACACAAACCAGAATGCCAAGGTGTGTTGTGTGTTTTTCATTTCTAATATTTTTGTTTGACTTCTTTTATTTATAAGAGTGGACACATTTTCCCCTTAGATATCATGCTGTTATGGGGCAACCATCCTGGGTCGGTTAGCGACTGCGACGGAGGAGTGACGCCCAAACTCAGAGACTTGAAACAGTTAGGATCTGTTTCTGCTCACACATCTAGGGGAGCGGGGTCAGCTGATCTCTCCCGGGCTTGCTCAGGCGCCTGTGCTCACCTGGTGGCTGGGCCACACACGCTGGCTGAGCTGACACACGTCTAGCACAATCCGGCAATCAGCCAGGGCAGTGTGAGTAAATGAGCTTTGCTTCTCATCACTGAGCAAGTTGGCTTGGGTGTGTTTCCATGTTGGCTATGCAGGGCAGTGCTGGAGAGAGAGACAGAGACAGAGACAGAGACAGAGAGAGAAAGTATTTAAGACCTCTTGAGAACCTAGGCTCAGACGAGTCACATCATGGGACACCTGTTTGGCTCCACCAGTTAAGTGTCCGGCTCTTGGTTCCCTGTGTGTGGCTCTGTATTGACAGCATGGAGCCTTCTTGGGATTTTCTCTCCCCACTCACATGCTCCCTGTCTCTCTCAAAATAAATAAAATTTAAAAAAACTGGCACGTTGTGATTTCCACCACATTCTATCAGCCAAAACAAGTCACAGGCGAGCCTATATTTGAGAAGTTAAGAAAAAATCTCTACCTATTGACAAGGTGAGTTGCCCAGTCACATGCGGGAAATAATTATGGCTATTTTGGCATCAATCTTCCATGCCACCCTCTCTCAAACTCTTAAAAATAGATTCCTGAGCAGAGATCACCTGATAAAAACAAACTGAAGGGCGCCTGGGTGGCTCCGTCAGTTAAGTACCCAACTTCAGCTCAGGTCATGATCTCACGGTTTGTGAGTTCGAGCCTCGTGCCAGGCTCTCTGCTGTCAGCACAGAGCCCACTTCAGAATCTCTATCCCTTTCTCACTGCCATTTCTTCACGTGCATGCTCGCTCACTCTCTCTCAAAAAATAAATTAAGCATTGAAAATAATCAAATAGAATTGGATACTGCTCAGGGGTTATTTCAACTAGGCTTCCCAACAATCTGAAGAACTACACTGGCTCCAAACCCAGAATGTACCCAATGCCAGATCTGATTGCCTCCTTCCCATTCCTACCCACCCACCCCTACCACCTCCTACATACCCTAAACGTCCATTTGGAGGTTGTGTCTCAGAGTGCATTTTTTTCTGCAAATGCCTGCCACTAAACCCTTTCGTCATGCCTTGCTCTTTGCTGGTTTCACTCTTCCGGGGGCACCTGTTTCCCCATAATAGATTTACGTCCGGCAGTCTCTGCAGTAACTACTATGTTTGGTTTTTAGTCAATAGAAATTTCATTGCTGAAGTTGTTTCATGAAGAGAGAGAGGAAAACGTTGTCTCTTCCTCTCCCGTCCCCTCCTCAGGGGCAGAAAGGCAATGGCACTTGCGAGATCTGGAAGGAGAGAGAATCCTTTTCTCTTCCATTACCTATTGCTGTAATAACCAGAAATTTATGGCCCTGTGGTTCATATCCAAGTCGGAGAGCCCAAACATCTGTGGGCCACACAGGTTTACTGCATTCATGGGCATATTTCCTGAAGCATTCTGGAATGGAAACCTCGTTCTTCTGCAGAAATTCAAGGAGCCCGAACCCTGTTAGAGTGAATTAGCACTGAGGTATTCAACATGGCTTCAGAACGGGTCGTTCTGTGGAGATGAAGTTTCTAGGTCGCTACTCCATTACACAATGCCCTCCTTATGAGAGCCCAAGGGAGAGATTCCCCTCCGCTCTCAGAGCTGTTTCTTAATACTTGGAGTGATTTCGTGGCTGCTGTTATCACAGATATTACAGATCATGGACGTGAGGGCTTCTCCTTCTTCAAGTAGTTCACCATAAACGCGGAGACCCATCTCTAGAAGATCCGTAGGACCCTTTGGTAGGAATACTAGATATTAACCTCACACTTAACTTGGCCTTATCTTTCGTAGTTTTGTATACTCTGTTTTGCCTTCCTCACTCAATTATTTTTATGTTTATTTTGTCCTATTTAAGATACTTATTAAGCAGACTTATATGCTTTTTAGAGCCTAAGAGAACAAAGAAGCAATCAAGTAAATGCCAGTTTCTAAAGAAAGCTATACCCTTCTTGAAGACTTAAAAACAATTCTTCAGTTTTATCTATCTTGATGAACTCGGTCTTTTCGATTTCAGATGCTGTGACCTGAGTTCATCATACTTCTCAATGGTTATCCTTTTTTATCTAAGACGAACCCTCTCATTTTCTTTCTTTCTCTCATTTCCCTACGATTCTTCATCTGTCCTTGGGTGACCATTTGAATGCGCTGAATGCGAGTCCTTGTGTTACTCTGTGTTCTTGCAAAACACACGGTTTTATACGCAGGAGTCTTAACAGCATGCCACCATTGCTACTTTTATTGTTATAAATGTCTTTTCCTGTTTCATTCAGTACGTCTCGTCTGTACTTCTCTCTGGCCAAGAACATGAACCCAGCCCACTTTGTCCCACACTCCCCAAACTGCCTCCAACACCCACCCTCCACCAGCAAAAGTATGCTGTGAGGACAACGCTCATCCCCAGGGTAAACACTGTGAGTGAACAGGGTGCTATTAGTAATTCTGCCAGGACAGCAGATGCACCCAGCGACCATCCCAAGGGAGCTGAAACACCTCCTCCCCTTATTCATACAGGACCCTTAGGGGCTTCGTGAGGAGCCCTGCCTGATACGGACGCGGGAGTGGATGTGCGGGGCCAGGAGGTACTCATACGCCTAATCTGCTGTCACCGCCAGAGTCCCAGGTGGGACTTCTACACTAGTTCATGTTCCCATCGGCGGTGCGTGAGGGCTCCATGCTCCCAGATCCCACCAACACTTGGCCTTATCCTGACTTCACCAGTGTGGCATGTGTAAAGAGATACCTTATTGTCAACTTCTATCTTTCTGTCGACTAATGTGTTTGAGCATCTCTTCATACTCTTGTTAGCTTTTTGTACTTTCCCTTTCTATAAATTTTGATCTCGTATCATGGCCCATTTTCCACTGGGGTTTCTGTCTTACGGATTTGCAGAAGATGGTAATTCTTCCAAAATGAGCACACGTGTCTTGGTCTTCTTCAACTGCATCACCAGCAGGACGATTCCGGCTCGCAGAACTAGGGTCACATGATGTTGAGCGTATGTAATGCTGGGGTTATAAGATGCCATGAAAAAGAATTAAATAGGTGCCAACAGATTGCAATGGACTGAATGGTGCCCCACCCCCAATTTCATGTATCAGAGCCCTAAGCCCCTGATTGGGAAATGTGGCCTTTCCGAAGATAATTAATGTTAAATGAGGTCATACGTGTGGGGCCCTAATCCACTAAGGCTGTGTCCCTACAATAAGAGACAGGACGTAGGTGGCTGTGGACACAGTAGGTGGGCCTCCAAGTCAGACACTGGGAAGAGTATTAAACTCATTTAAATTGCTTATTGCTGTGGGCAGTTGGGAGCGTCAGAACTTGCTGTGTGAAACTTGCAACACTTTCTAAAAATTTACCAGTTGCATTTCTAGGAAACTGTTCAGGATATAGACTGTTTTCAGAAATCAGGCATTCTTCTTCACTTTCACTGTTTCCTGTTTCTTTTTTTTTTTTTTAACTTATTTTCCAAAGTGATGTCTCCCCTCTCCCATCATCAACTTCTCTAGAGGAAAATGCATGTGGCTCAAATACCCGTGTTGTTCTTAAAAACTTTCTGCTCCTGCTATTTACAATGTCTAAAGATACTGGAAGGTCAATGATTTTTCCAAATGGGAAGAGTTTTCTAGGTCTGAGAGAATGGTTTCAGGGACCTTCTAATTATTCTGCTGCTTAATTGTATGTTATCTGCAGCATACTTAATCCAAACATTGTGATCCGTTCCTACAAGTGTGTAGGCAACTAGCTACAAGCTGCCACCAAAAACCCCACTAGAAACTAAATTATTTGCAACAACTAATGGAACACCATGTGGCAGGTGTACAGAGCTGGGCTTATTGGGCTGGACTATTCCCCATGAGATTTCAAACTTCCAAGGTGCCAAGCCTTCTACAAAACTCCTTTGAAGTCCTAATGCATGTTCTGTGTTCCACAGATGTTAACAGAACACAGGCATCTGGGTGGCTCCGTCGGTGAAGCATCCGACTTCAGTTCAGGTCATGATTTCACGGTTGGTGAGTGCAAACCCCATGTTGGGCTCTGTGCTGACAGCTCAGAGCCTAGAGCCTGCTTCGGATTCTGTGTCTCCCTCTCTCTCTGACCCTCCCGCACTCATGCTCTGTGTGTCTCTCTCTCAGAAATAAATAACCATTTAAAAAATTTAAAAAAAACCAAGCATTAAAAAGGGTTAACAGAACTTGGCCCAACTTTTACTAAATGGTCCCGTCCTCCACGACCATCTTCATCATCCCACCCTGCCCTGGAGAGCTGACCTCTGGTCCTTCGGCGGCGGCAGAGGGGGTACACCCCCGCATCTTCACGTACCCAGAGGACTGTTTATTTTTCCCCATTGTTGTATTGCTTTTTCCTTTTTATTTCTCTCTTTACTATTGGATTTCTTTTTTACTGTTATTACAATATCTGCTGCTTATAACCACTCTCCTTTCCTGATCTGCCACTCCCATTCCCATATTTTACTTCTCTCTTCTTTTCCATCTCCTTCTCCTGTTGCCTCTCTCGTGCTCCCTGGCTTCTGGCTGAGCATAGCATCATTCCTTCTCAGTTTGGCCCTATGGAGCATGTCTCCTCCCATCCCTAAAACTGCCTGGTGAACGTACGTGCATGTGCACACATCTGCACACGGGTGTGCATTTTCCTGGAGTGAGGACTGTCAGACCCAATGGATTATCTACACCCCTAATGATTCCCAATCCCCTATGCCTTTGATTTCCATTGCCATAGAGGCCGAGAGGCTGAAAATTTTCAATTTGCTACCTTTCCTTGGTTTGCCCAACAAAAAGAAAGTCACCCTTGTGGAATACAAAGCAAAGCCTCACTAGGAGAAAACCCTTTGCTCTTCTTTCTTTCCTGTCATTCTTGCTCGGAATGTAGATGTAACGTGTGGTCATAAGCAGCCAGCTAGCACCCATGAGGCTGTGAGCCCGAGAATGAAGGCCCACACGGGGCAGATGAGCAGAAAGTCAGAAAGAGCGTTAAGTATCTGAGGGTAAACTTGAGCCACCGTCCTAACTCTGGACAGTCCGTCTCCAGACATATTTTTACATGTTTTGAAATAAATACACATACACACAGTTTTAAGAAGAAGAAGAAGTAAAAATATAAACAGAAATTCTAAAATTTTCTTCCTCTTCCCTCAGTGATTGCTTTCTAGATGCCCTAGAGGCAAGCATCCTATTTTGGAGACCTCTGCTAAATATCCAGGGCATTGCTAGTAACAGAAATCAGCAAAAGTTAAACCGGCAATAATATAGAAGTTGCGGGGCGGGGGGCGGGGAGACCCAGAAAAGTATACTCAAAGGTAGGGTGTTAGTGTTTGTTTTATATGAAAATGCCTGGAAGGACATACACAGATGACAGAAGTCGCTTTTAACTATTTTGTGTTTGTAGCTCTCTGCATCGGCTATGTGTTCATTCACATTCAGAAAAACAAAGAAACAGAAACATTATTTTAAATATCCCAATAGTTTGGGGTGCCTGGGTGACTCAGGAGGTTGAGCAACCAACTCTTGGTTTTGGTTCAGGTCATGATCTCAGAGTTTGTGAGTTGGAGCCCTGCATCAGGTTCTGTGCGGACAGTGTGGAGCCTGCTTGGGAGTCTCTCTCTTCCTTCTTCTATTCCCCTCCCCTGCTTGTGGCTCAATCACTCACGTGTGCTCTCCCTTTCAAAATACATAAACTTCAAAAATAAATAAATAAATAAATAAATAAATAAATAAATATCCCAATAGTTCAATAAAGGCCCCATCCTCCCAAAATTTCCTTTCTTTCCAGGTGGCCTTGACATGGTGCAGAGTATCTCCCTACCCTGCAGAGATGTTCTCCAGGGCCAGCCCCTGCCTGTGAGGACAGCCAGGCAGGTGTGGTGGCGAGGACTAGAGAGGAGGGCTCACTGCAGTTGGCCTCCAGCCTGCTCTGGGGAGGAGGGGGTTGACATGAAGAAAAAGAACGCTCAGCGGAGCTTCACCCTTGCTGACGAGACCATCCTCCCATGTATCAGTGGGGTTTTCCCCACATTTCATTCCACTTATCACAGAATTGCTCCAGTTCCTAGCCTGTAATAGAATGATGGGAATACCATCTAGCCTGCTCCTGCCTTTTCAGAGACTTGAAGAGCAAGCTCTGAAAGTTGAGGGTATGTCCAAGGTCAAAGGAGACACATAGGCAGCAGATTGGGGATCAGAATTCAATGGCTAGCCAGCACCATCACTACCACCCTAACTGCCTCGGGGAATCCTTCTTGCAGACTGGGCATCGCCTCCGGTGCCATCTACAGCATCTCTTAGCCTTCTGAAAGCCCTACAAGGTAGATGTTGTCTTCTCCACTTTAAAGTTGAAGACACTAAGGCTCAGACAGATCATGTGGCTTTCCAAGGCTAGAACAAAGCAGAACCAGGAGTTGAACCCAGCTCTTTCTACCACTTCAGTTTACTCAAGATAGTGTTTGTGCCATCTCTTACACATGTGCCTACAAAGCAGTTTCCCACAGTTCCTCCAGAGGGGTCTTTAGCTATTGGAGCATTGAGAAATCCATTTCAAGGCCACCTCCCTCTCCCCTTCAGTGCAAAGAATGCTTCCTGGATGAGCCTGTTCTCTCAGCAGCTGGTGATACTTGATTTGATTAACACCCGGGGACCCATCACCAGACATAAAGATGATGCCTAATTAATTGCTTACATTAAAGAGCTGGCACTTCCTGCATTCGGTTCACACTTCCAGCCTCAATCATGTTTTCGTTTCAGCAATAATATTTACATGATTAGCAAATAGTCGATTCATACTCCAGCGTGGACCTAAACTGTGTGTGGGACTTCCCTAAGCAGATGTCCTTGACAGGTGTAAAGAAATAGGCTTTTTTTTTTCACAGCAAGAGCCACAGGCAAGCTCTTCTGCTTGTTTTTCGATAAGAAATTGTGCTTGGATGAACAAATATTCATTGAGCACTGACCTATTCTGTGTCAGTCATTCCATGTCCAAGGTGCTATGGGGTCCCAAAAGCAGCACACTTACTGGGAAATCACATTACACTTAACTGTGTCTTCTTTCTTTCTGGTCCAAGATCCAGATGCATAAATTAGGGAGAAACACTCTGCATCGGGCTTCTGAAGTTTCAACAGACATTTGTTTGACATCTCCTGAGATCTTACTATGCAAGAGGCAGGAGAGTTGGGATGGGAAATGACTCCCAGGATGTGAATGGGGGTCAAACTAAAAAGAGATGATGTGTTACTAGATGATCCTATGAAGTATCATCAGTCAGAACATGGAAATGATGTGGAAAAGCAAGATTCTATCTTCAGCCAGCAGGAGGTTGGAAGGGCGAAGGCAGCACCTTGGATGACAAAGTTCTTGACAATGGATCAAATTCTAATATCGTGAAATTGACTAGGAGCAGATGCTACCGAAAGGAGTCTGACCCAGGGAAGATGTGGTTTTGTGGAAGAGGCTGGACTGCAATCAGCCACAATCTCAACAGGAGGCTAGGGCATGATGCTTTCCCTGAGTCACTAATGCATCCATTTGTCTGCACTTATGAAGCATCTACACATAGGATCGAGCAAGCCCTGCTCTCATTTTCCCAGGTCTTCCCACAATTACGTCATTTATTCAAACTAAGGAGGTTGACCATATATCAAATTGTTCTAATCAAGACATGTTTCAGAATGAAAGGGACTGCAGGTGTAAATGAAGCCTGGAAAATAGGCATCAGTGAAGGCTCCTGGACAAAGCGGGGTCTACATTTCCTAGCTGTAGCCAACTGACCCCCGATAGGAGAGACTTTCGTGAGCCTATCTGGCTGTATCCATCTGTTTCTGGCTCACATGCCTATTTATTTTTCAAAAAATTCCACTAAGATAGCAATACCTCCTTCTTAGGGAAATCCAGCTGTTTTTCTTTGAAAGTGTTATTATTGGGGACATGTATGGTGGTGTCTCTTTCTCTTTTCCAAGAGAACGTATTTTATGCTGGTTACACATGGATCTGTGATTCCCTGGGCCCTTCTGTAGTTTCACGTTTTATATATGCTTTTTTCAGGGGACTATTTAGAGGAGAATTCTATCCAGCATTCTCCTTCGTACAAACCAACACAAACACCATATCACACTGAATGTAAGACACCAAGGGTTATAAGCTGCATCACTACTATCTGCCATTAAGGAAGAGAAAAAAAATGCCTCCAGTTCAACTTGCTCCAAACTCCTTCCCTTCCAACTCTCCTGGGTCATTTTTCAACTCAAAACTGATATGTGGTTCCCATTTTCCACATGATATTCATGTCTGTGTCATCAAAAGCATCGAGAATGCAGCATTTCTTGAAAAACCTTCCCACTCTTTTTTCCAAAATTTTTTCCAAACAGGTAACAATTGATCTGAAGGTTTGATGTTGTTACTTTTTTGATCTAACCAGCCAATGACAGCAGTAGGTTTTCAGACAACCACCAGAATTTTATTCTTTCTTCAGACAGTCCTTAAGTTGTTTTCTGACTGAAATTCTGAGGGACACTGTCCAATTATGACACCATGGAGAACAAGAAAATCTGTTCTGCATGGACAATGACTATATCCCAAATGGCACTTGGCCAACAGATGCCTGGGATTTTAGAATGTGAAGTCTGGATGTGGTGGAATAAAATATGGTAACTTGGTCTGCCTTTGTCTTTCCGACCTGGGTTCTACCCTTTACCTGATCATCTCCAGCCTGCTTTCCCAGCTTGCTGTGATAACCTCCATTAGTTCTTCTTTGTGCAAGCTAAGATTCTCTGCAAGAGCTCTCCTGGGTTTATGCCCAACCTTTATGCCCAATCTTCCTACTCTCGAACTATTCCTAGTCTTTTCATTTCAGCTAGCTTTCTATTTTACGCCCATCAACTGATAGAAGACAAAGCCAAAATGGAAAGGTCAAACAAGATTTTGCATCTCAAAAAGACCTGCTTCATCTCTTTTTTAATGTTTGTATATTTTTGAGAGTGGGGGAGGGGCAGAGAGAGAGAGGGAGACGCACAATCCAAAACAACTCCAGGCTCTGAGCTGTCAGCACAGAGCCCAAAGCAGGGCTCAGACCCACAAACCGTGAGATCACGACCTGAGCCGAGGGCGGATGCTCAACCGACTGAGCCACCCAGGCGCCCCTGCTTCGTCTCTGTTTTTATGAAGAAAAGCCATGCAGCTTGAGGGTAGAGAGGTAGTTCTTCGCTCTGGCTGTGAAGTAACATAATCTGTAAAGATTTTTTAAGCGTAGATTTCAGTGGGCTATCCCAAAACCCACTGACTCAGACTCTCAGGGTTGAGAGCAGAACCGGGGGAAAGCAGGCACTGGGATTTTAAAGAGTCCCACAGGTTGATGTGCTAGGTCACGGAGGTTGTCAACCATGACGAAGAGGGGCATGTTAGGCACGTCTCAGTTACTCAGGGACAGGTCTTCTGTCCTCCACGAACACAAATGAGCAACCAAGAGGCCACAACTAAGTGTGCAGCCAAACACATCCTATGGATGGACTCCAATTTTATTCAAACCACAACATCCCTAGCTTCCTGTACTCAACATGAGTAAGCCAAGGGGTAGGAAAGAGATTGCAAATCATTCAGCATGGGTTGGGCCCGGCACAGCCCAGGCAGGAAATAAAGGGTGAGATTTTCTTTTTCCAACCATCCAACAATCCCAAACGCTGCCTGGTCTGAGGCCATAAGGAAGGTGACCTCATCTTCCGTCTCCCAGCTGCAACTTCCCCATTTTAGGAACAAAATGACCTGAGCATATTTCTGGTTCCCTGATGTGGGGACAGTCTGCAGCCTTAGAGCGGAAGGCTGTCCTCCAGGGGGCTTCTCCCCAGAAAATATGCAAATCTCTGCACCACAGGACTTGGGAAGAGGTTTTATGGCCATGGGAGATGCGCTCTCCCTTAGTCACCGTCATTTTCAGCAAACGTTCTTCTGAATTTTAGGTAAGATATTACCCCTTCTTGTCTGAAGTAAGAAAATGACGGTGATTCTACTCTTAAATCTACGGTTTCTACACTGTGCCAGGGAATTCACGATGCAGTTTCCACACCAAAGCCCACGTCACCTCTGACCTCTCAACCCCAAGGGTCTCTTGCTTGTAAGCAAGAAAGAGTCTGAGGCTCTGTCTGCTGTGAATTTCAGCCCAAAGCAGGGGCTGAAAGCGAGACCACAAGAGGCACAAGTCATTGCAAATCAGCACTAATGGCTGCAATAAATATTTATGCTGTAGTTACTCTCCCGCATGAAACACGCACTGTGTGGCAGGTCTTTTATCTGCATTTCCTCGTCTTCTCCTCACCACAACCCATGAAGTAGGCTGCACTGTCCGCCGCAGTGACAGAAGAAGACCCAAGGTAAGCAACACCCCCAGGATCATGCAACGAATAAGGGCTGCATTCAGGAATTAATCCCAGACCCGATCCTCACGCCGAAGGTCTCTCAAACATTGGTTGAGTTGGAAAGGCAGTGAGGAAAAACCAACACGGCCTGATGGATGGGGAGATGCATAGAGAAATATACGCCAGGTGATGGTACGGGCACAATCAGTGAGTGATTCTTGCACTGTTTTGGACATCTGAAAAAGTCTGAAATAAAGCTTTGGGGTGAGCTAGGAAAACAGGGAGGGAATCAAAACCATGCCCATTCAACATCCTTTCAGAGATCTGTCTCATGTTTCTCTAAGTATGTGTTTTGGAATTTTAAATTTAGTTTGACAAATATGTGTTGAGGCTCTGTTATGTATCAGGCACCAAAATACCAGCCAGGCTAGGGCGCTACACAGACGGCGGGGGCAGTGAGGACACAAGACGGAACCTTCTGGGTTCACACTCAGCAGCTGACACTGACTCCACCTGCCACCAAAGGCCAACTTTGATCAAAGGCCAGAATCAACGTGTGAAGTGTTAAAGCAACACCGGGATGGAAAGGGACCTGGCAACAAATGACACGTGAATTGTACCTTGGAAGAATAGGGAAGAAGTCAAAAGGTCTGAACTGTGTTGACTCAAAACACTTCTGCTTCCAAACCTATGGGGTTTTTATCTTCCACACCAACCAATTCTCCAGTACCACCTAGGCGTTCTGCAATCCAATTCACTTTTATTTTAATAAATAATTTAATAAATAAATTACTTCATTTATTTATTTTGAGGGGGGCCGAGGAGAGATGGAGTACACATGAACAGGGGAGGGACAGAGAGAAGGAGAGAGAGAATCCCAAGCAGGCTCCATGGTGTTAGCATAGAGCCTGACCCAGGACTCAATCCTACGAACCATGAGATCATGACCTTAAAATCAAGAGTTGACACTTAACCGACTGAGTCACCCAGGTGCCCCCAAATGGACTTAGCCAGTGCCTACAGGTTAAGGGCTCCATCTCACAAGACCCCCTCACTTCAAGGCCGAAGGAAGGTTGTAGAGTCTTTTTTACTACTCCAGTGGGCCTCATGAGCCCTGAGGATTCCTTCTCACATTTGCCTGCTGGGCTGGTGCGTTCAATTCCTGCAGGGTCCTTCCAATTATCTGTACCTTGAATGCCACTTAACCATTTCTGTTTTGGGGACTGGCAGTCTCCTTGAGCCCTACAGGAAAAGGAAGGTGACCCAAGGCATCTGGGGTTTCTGCACCTACTGCTTCCCCCTAACCCAGGGGATGCTGGGCATAAAGCCTCTTTCCAGAGGAAGGAGGAGCTAGCAGCTTCCAGGGCCTTTCTCTGTGTCTCCTCTTCCCTACTACTTCCTTCCCTTCCTCCTCACCTCCCTACCAATAACCAGAAGCTCTGGCCTGGCCTGCAACTAGAAGGTGTTCCATGTCCCTGCCTGCATGCCTACAAAACTTGGTGTTCTACCAGAGGCCAGAAGCTTTGCTCCAACTCATCTCATAGTTACTACGTGCCCTTAGGGTCTTAGCTTTTGAAAATCAAAAGCCTTTTCTTCCCCCTTTATTCTTTGGTAAACCTCCTTTTTCCCCAGATACAGTAAATGAGTGGGGAGCGGAGGTGGGGGAGGAGTTGGGGAGGCAGAAGTAACAGACACTGCCAAAGAGGGAACATCAGTGAGTATCTTAAAAATACCCTACCCATGTTCTTACCGCTGCCTTTAAATTTGGCCCATCCCTTGAGCACAGAGCGAAAGGCTCACTCCACACCCTCCTTCCTGCTCTTGTATCTCAGGAGAATTTCACTTCCACGTGACCTGCTCTAGGCTCGAGGCTGAATCCCAAGGGGACTTTCATTCCTAAGGAAGCCAGACCTCACACCTTGAGAGCTGCCTGGGTCTTAGTTACTGCTGACCCTCCGGAGGCTTCCTCAAGAGATGCATCAGAAGGAGCCCAAAGCTACAAATCACCAAAGTGTACAACAGTTCAGAAATACAATGGCTTATTTATGTTCAGTGTACAGCTGGTGTGCCTCATGTTCTAACACAGGATCCTCAATGTGGGGACGTGCTTTCCACGCTCCCTGTGCCAGCAATCACCACAGGGAATTCAGTATTTTCTGTACCTGTCCACGTGCAACTTGGCTCTTGCCCATTTGCAGAAATTTCTCATTTGCAGCCCTGTGGGCTGCCTGTGACTAGATCCTTTCTTTGGGTTTAGCTCTCTCTCTGGTTCATGTGACAGTCTTGTGTATCAACCATGAGGTCCGAAAGAGAAATAACTTGTCAGTTAAAAAAAAAATCAAAGCCCAAAATGCAGACATTTGAAGAAAATATTAACTGGAATCTTTTCTCCGCCAACTGCGTACCCCAAATGAGGATGGTGGGAGCTTTACTTCTGAAACTATAACTATATATTAAAAAGCCTCCTGGTTTGAAGTTGATAAATATCCATAAGGCCTATCTCCTACCATAAACCCATCGAAGTAGGAGTCAGAGATGCCTCTCCCCATTAAGCAGAAAGAAACTTTCCTGATCACAAATTAAAACTCTCCCTTTTGAGAACTGGACAGCAACATGGAAAAGAATGAAACTAGACCACTCTCTTATACCATACACAAAAATAAATTCAAAATGGCTGAAGGACCTGAATGTGAGACAGGAAATCATCAAAACCCCCAAGGAGAAAGTAGGAAACAACCTCCTTGACCTCAACCGCAGCAATTTCCTACTCGACACATACCCAAAGGCAAGGGAAATGAAAGCAAAAACGAACTCTTGGGACCTCATCAAGATAAAAAGCTTCTGCACTGCAAAGGAAACAATCAAGAAAACTAATAGACAACCGACAGAATGGGAAAAGATAGTTGCAAATGACATATCAGATAAAGGGCTAGTATCCAAAATCTACAAGGAACTCACCAAACTCCACACCCAAAAAACAAATAACCCAGTGAAGAAATGGGCAGAAGACATGAACAGACACTTCTCCAAAGAGGACATCCAGATGGCCTACAGGCACATGAAACGATGCTTGGCGTCACTCATCATCAGGGAAACACAAA
>NC_043712.1:82545745-82552635 GCF_006229205.1 Suricata suricatta
ATAGGTCTAACAGGAGAACAGGAGAAACCTAATGGAGGACTGGGGGAGGGGAAGAGGGAAAGAGAGTTGGGGAGAGAGAGGGATGCAAAACTTGAGAGACTATTGAATACTGAAAACAAACTGAGGGTTGAAGGGGGAGGAGGAAATGAGGTGGTGGTGATGGAGGTGGGGACTTGTGGGGAAGAGCACTGGGTGTTGTATGGAAACTAACCTGACAATAAACTACTTAAAAAAAGTTTATATAAAAAAAAAACCCTCTCCCTTTTGGCTGCAGATTTATCAGCAGACTTGCTCACAATGGTCTTCTTATTAGTGATGACTGGGAACAATAAATCGTTTCTTCCTACTACAAAGGCTGCTGAAATTAGTTCAAAATGGCAGACCCCCTGTTGAAATGAACCTTCCCTGGGTCAATAATGTTTCTTGGGAAAAAGTGGAAGGGGAAGGTTTGGAGTGGGGTGGGCCCTACATTTCTAGGATTTAAAGGGGAATATTTAACACTGTGTTGCTTCATCACCTTACATGGTTTTTTCAATTTTTTTAAAGGTTTGTTTATTTTTGAGAGAGATGGAGCATGAGACAGGGACGGGCCAGGAGGGAGGGAGGCAGAGTCTGAAGCAGGATCCAGGCTCTGAGATGTCAGTACAGAGCCTGATTAGGGGCTCAAACTCACAAACTACGAGATCATGACCTGAGCCCAAGTCAGAGGCTTAATTTACTGAGCCTCCCAGGTGCCCGTATATCTGTTCTTTTTTTTAATATTAAAAAAAAAGTTTATGTAATTTTGAAAGCAGATGGAGGGCAGAGAGAGAGAGAGAGAGGGAGAGAGGGAGAGAGAGAGACAAAGAAAGAGAAGTGGAGGAGGGAGGGAATGCAAAGCAGGCTCAGCATGGTTGACACAGAGCCCAATGTGGGGCTTGAACTCACAAACCATGAGATAATGACCTGGGCTGAAATCAGGAGTTGGATGCTTAACCAACTGAGCCATGCAGACCCCTAGGTTCTTAAACAATACCCAGAAGAATAATGACCCAAAATGTATTGAGTTTTTGTTTATTTCCACCCAAAATGTTGAATATTGATTATTCCCTTGAGCTTTTTTTTAGTGAAAATAATACAAAGCACACAGACGTATATGTGTGCTCAACCTCATACCCTCTTTGTTCTTCCTTCCCCTCAGTGATAGAGGAAGCTTCCTTCTATTTCAAGAATACAAATTTAGATCCTAAGACCAATAAATTCTAATTTGATACAAATAATGCATTGACTGGGCTTCATTACTGAGCAACAACAAATCACCAAGAGCTCAAGGAGTGAGGATTCTGAAGAAGATCAAGAAATCTATTCATTTAACTTGGAAATCTTCTCTATTGCCTTCTTGGTACAGGTAAAAATGAACAAGAAATTTCTTCCCCCACAAATAATGCACATACTTACAAAAAGTATCCCTCACCTAACTAGACATTTTCTGAGAACCACACGAAGTAGTTTAACTCATCACAACATTCAGACCCATTAAGTATTTTTCAACTCCTCTGAAGAGTTCAATAAAGTAAGAAGAATCCATGTGTCACTCAGTCAGCCAGACTTAAAGGAGGAGGAGGCAAGAATCATCCACAATTAGAGTTAAACAATGCAATTTTCCAAGTATACACCTGCTGTGAGAATCAATAACCTCTTCTCAAACCAGCAAATTGGTTTCAAGTATTTGGTTCACCGGTTCCATCCAACAACCACGAATAAGAGGCCACCTCCCGAGTGAAAGAGAAAGGGGTGATGAATCCTGGAAAAATGTATTCTCATCAGAATTCCTGTGCTTCTCACTGCACGGATGGTATTTGCAAAACTCTTTGGAAAAAACACCGGGTTTCATTTCAGATGATCCTCTTTGCTGGAATTTTCACACAAAAGCTTTTGTAGAGTACTCTACGATCTCATTTTGGGAAAACAACTCATGCTATGGAGCTGTTTCTATAACGTGCTATTTTCTGGATTTTAGATTTTTCTTAACGTTGCAGCCAGATTATTCTTTCTAAAATAAAAGTGATATTCTCTAGGAAGATGTAGCTGAAGTAACTGGCCCCTCTACTGAGTCATGGGCTCTCGGAATATTTGTCAGAAAACTTGGTTCTTGAAATAGCAAAATGTCTGTGTCCCTTCCTCTCAGGCAAGAAGCCTGTGTTTTCTCTTTTCTCCCTTCCTGCCTTGTCATTCGGCAAGAACCTTCTTCTTCAGCCAACAATATCTAGCATTACTTCCACAAATTGACTTCACTCTTCTGCTCTCTGAGGGCTTCTATATCAATCCCTTTACCTTCGGAAACTCCTTCCCTTTTAGGATAAAATGTGTATGTGGAGATTCTGGCCCCAAGTACAACTACTTCTCTGATGTAGAGCAAAGAACGGTCTTTGTCGAGCAGAGTAAGTAGTGCCTTCTGCTTCAGAGCAACACTTTCAAAGGGGACATGCGCGGGGAAAAAAGGAAAGGGGACCTACCCTAGCCAATCCTTCCAACTGGTTCATGACAACTTAATCCCTTGAATGGTCCCCAAGGCTGCCCTCCATTCCCGTCTGCCTGTCCTAGCTTACCACCAAAATGGCCGACCTTAGAACATGTCTCTCGAACATCTTTCCTCCACTAGGAACTAGAGGCCTCTTTCCTTCATAGCCCCTGTCTCCCTCTCAAGCCACACAGAAGCTTAGGAGATTTTAGGGCCTAAAACTACTGTTTTAGAGACACTGTGGGCGAACCTGGTCTTAGCGGGCCAGCCTAGGAGTCCTACTATTATTAATTATATTTTAGGTACTGATAACCCTATGCCCCCACTTCTGAAGGGAGGTTAGCATTATTAATAATATTGTTCATCACTAGCCGAGTATCCAAGAGAAAGTGTGAGTTATAAACAACTGAATTATAAAAAAACAATCTTTGAAATAAGAATAATGAGAAAACTGGAAGCTGCTTTTCTGAGGTTTGCTTGGGTTTTTTTCTTTCTTTTCCTCTTTCACATAAGTATTCATTCATTAAATATTCGTTGATCACCCTCTTAGTGGCCAGGATGAAAGCAGAGATTTCTTGCCCTGGTGGGGCTTTCAGCCTAGGGGAACAGAAACACAACCAAACCACAAGAAAAAAGGAAATGGAAAACCGTATCTAGGACATGTGGCAGAAAGGATGGGGGCACAGTGCTCTGCTAGGAGTAACTGGTCTAGTCAGAGAAGCCAAGGAAGACGGAAAAGAAGGTTCCAGTAGACAGAACAATGTGTGCAAAGGCCCTGCAGCCAAAGGTGGCTGATGGGGCCAGGAAATAAAAGGAAGCCCTAGAGGAGCATGGACAGGGAGCAGAGTGGGTGCCGTTGAGGCTGGTGCTGGACAGCAGGGGTCCCTTACAGGGCTTTGGGGGGCAGAGCGAAAGCCTCTCCAAGTCTTACCTGGAGGAGGTGACACACCAGTTGGGCATGTTTAGAAGGCTGCTCTGGTCACAGTGTGGAGAAACACCGGTGTCAAGAGTGGCTCCCAGCAGTCCACTTACAGAAGGTCACTGCATGAGTCCTTATGAGAAACAGTGGCCACTCAGAGTGGACAGAGACAGACCAAGAGACCGTTAGGTGGGAAAAGAGACAGGATTTGGCAATGGGTTGGATAGGAGGGTTGAAGTTCGGGAAATGGAGGAATGACTCAGTTTTCTTGTGTATCATTTTCTTTTGCTTTATCACTGACTACTGTCTAGGAGTTTAGGCACTTCGTGTTTTTCTCTCTTCATGCTCCTACCTCACCTTGTAGGAAAAATTCCCTGCTACTCCAAAACTCACAACACACAGAAGCCCCTCAGCATTGTTCTACCAATCCCCTCAGATCTACTTTTAATATAGACAATTCCCAAGTGATTTCTGTTTATAGTTTTTCAACTAAATTTGGTCTCCCCTCCCCCCTTATCTGGTTTTTCTCCATGGTATGGTTTCCTTCACTGAAATGGGAAACCTGAAATTTTGAGATAGTGGTGGATGATTTTTAGTCACAAATAATTCAAACCAACCCGGACCAACTTTGACCCAAAAATAAATTTACTAAGAAGAACACAAGGGTGTCTCAAGGCATCAAATGGGAACTGCCACCAAGACTCAGAGGCAGGCTGGATCCATCCAGAATTTCTCTCCATATTCTATCCGCTCTTCTCTGTACAATGGCTTCAGACTTTGGGCTTGTAAGTTTAGCTTTCTCCAACCTTCAGTCCGTAAGACCGCTCTATGGCAGTTCCCATATTTATATGGTCTGGGTTTAGCCACAGAGACTGACCTTCGGTCCCTCAGTGTCTCAAGTCCAAATCTCCAGGATGGGAATTGAGCCAGTGATGGTCAGGTGTTTGACCCTGGCCAATGAACTATGGCTGGGGGTGGCTGGGCACAGGAATTCGGAGAAGAAACAACCAATGCCAATTCTGAGTTCCCAGAGAAGGGAGAATTGTTACAGACTTGGCAGAGAGCCCATATAGAGAAGGAGGGAAATAATAGCTCCTTTACTTCAATAAACATGCATTAAGCACCAACTATGTTCCATGGTCAGTCCGGGCCCATGGATACAAAATTAAGTGCAGCAAATTCCTCCTTTAAGCAGCATAACACCCAGCACTGCCTGTGAACACCTTGGCCTTTATTTATATGTGCTGTAGCCTAAAAACTCACAGTGAACCACACAGAACCAACACATACGGCATTCATACTGTGAAATCAACACTTAGCTCTCCTCTTTTCCTACCCCAAAACTTTTGCAGACAGGGGGGCAAAGATTCCAAGTTTTATTTCCACTTGCCCACAGATGCCAACAAATGAGCAGGAAACAAAATGCAAAACCTATAATGCAGAGAACTGTGGCCATTCTGTCTACCATCATTCATCCATCGTCAAGGTAAATGGTATCTATGTATACATTTGCCGGAAGGAAACCTGTTCACTGAACATGTCAGACAAGTTGCCAGAGAGGCCCAGGCAGCAAGAGCGGATGGCACCATCTGACCCCGCTGGGCACACCAGCCATGGGACCCACGGTGGCTTGGGCACCTGTAAAGTGAGGCTCACGCCTATCTCCCAAGGTCAGCATTGGGCAGTGGGAACAACAGAGAAGAGTCTGAAGGTAGAAAACGATGCACTGGGAAGGCAGTCCGGATGGAAGAGGAGTTACAGACAAGAGTATCAAAGTAGGAACCCACGAGGATCGCAAGGAGGCTGGAAGACGGGACTGAAAGGGCGCTCTGCATAGATGTCATGGTAAGATGTAAGGCTGACAACTCAGAGGGGAGACCTCTGCCGAGGATTTACAAAAAGGAGGCAGAGGAGTGAGAAAGAGAGGAACAGATGGAAACAGGTCAGGCAGCATCAAGATCCCTTCCAGACCAGACCTGTGCGGGATGACCAGACATAAGTCCCAGTGTCCCCCACGCAAGACGTGCCCTCACCTCACAGATACAGTTGTACTGAATCCTTCCTTTTCATACAGATCAGAAAAAGAAACTACCTCGTTATTGTCGTACCTGTCATCTACAAAAAAGAAAAGGGAATATGATTCTCTTCAGCTTCCTTATCAAGCAGTTTCCTTTCTATCCTATTGCCTCTTAAGCTCTTCTTTTATGTTTCTTTTTCATGAGAAGCTTAAATTCCGATTAGCAGCCTCTTTAGAAAGCTTTCCTCGGTTCAGTTTCTTCTATATTTGTCCTCTAGCAGATTTTATTTTTGCATTTGCAGATTTTACTAAATCTCCATTCATTTGTATGAGTATCCCTGTCCCTTTATTTTTTTTTAGGTTTATTAATTTATTTTGAGAGAAAGTGTGTGTGCACGGGGGAGGGGCAGAGAGATGGAGTGAGAGGGAATACCAAGTAGATTCCACACTATCAGTGAAGAGCCCATGATGGAGCTCGAACCCATGAGCCGTGAGATCATGACCTGAGCCAACAGCAAGAGTAGGACACTCAACTGACTGAGCCACACAGGCACATCTATCACTGTCCATTTAAAATGCAATAGACATGTTAGCGTTAAAGAAATAGGTATTTTTATTTTATTTTCTAAATTTTTAATTTTATTTTAGAGAGAGAACACGAGTGGGGAAGAGAGGCAGAGGGAGAGAGAGAGAATCCCAAGCAGGCTCCATGCCCAGCACGAAGCCTAGTGTGGAGCTCAATCTTGTGACCCTGGGCCATGACCTGAGCTGAAATCAAGAGTCAATGGGTTGAGCCACCCAGGTGCCCCAAGACTATAGGCATTTTAAATCCATAGTGTTATTTTCAAGTGTCCTACTGCTGTCTCAATGTGATTCCAAATACAAAACAGATGATATGAAGCTACTTTTAATTTAATAAGTAATCAAAGCATCATGGGGGGAAAAACTTGTTTTCAGAATTCATTCCTTTTTATCTAGAACATGCATTCTCAATGGTGGGGTTATTGCCACAGAGGGGTGAAATTGTTCTTCTGAGACAACAAACAAACAAACACCTCTTGGATACCACAGTGGTTGTGGCTCTCAACCCTATCGGACAGATACACAGCATACCTATCAAATTAACAGGTCATGGTAGGAGGAGGTAATTAGGGAAAAAATGTCTAAAAAGACACTTCAGTGGGAAAATGAAAAATAATTAAGGAAGATGATGTAGAATAAACCTAGACTTGCACAGTCTATTAGTTTCCAGAAGAGTTAAATATACTTTCATTTGGTCTCCATAAATACCAGGTGAATCGAGTGCTGTTAACCTCTTTTCCAGACATGTTAATTGATCATCAGAGGCTACTTCTAATTGTATGACTTCAGTGGCAAAGTCACCCCCTCTATCTATGACAGTGAAGCGCAGACATTCTTATAAAGCAAAAAGTCATATCTGCATGACTTACACA
>NC_043712.1:82552735-82572728 GCF_006229205.1 Suricata suricatta
TCTATTCAAATAGGACACCATCCGGATGGCCTACAGGCACATGAAACGATGCTCAACATCACTCATCATCAAGGAAATACAAATGAAAACCACACTGAGATACCACCTCATGCCAGAGTGGCTAAAATGAGCAAATCAAGAGACTATAGATGCTGGCGAGGGTGTGGAGAAACGGGCACCCTCCTACACTGTAGGTGGGAATATAAACTGGTGTAGCCGCTCTGGAAAACAGGGTGGAGGCTCCTCAAAAAACTATCTGTAGAACTCCCCTATGACCCAGCAATGGCACTGCTAGGGATTTACCCAAGGGATTCAAGAGTGCTGATGCATAGGAGCACTTGTACCCCAATGTTCATAGCAGCAATGTCAACAATAGCCAAAAAATGGAAAGAGCCTAAATGTCCATCACCTGATGAGTGGATCAAGAAGATGTGGTATATCTATACAATGGACGATTACATGGCAATGAGAAAGAATGAAATCTGGCCATTTGTAAGAAAGTGGATGGACCTCAAGGGTGTCATACTAAGCGAAATAAGTCAGGCAGAGAAGGACAGATACCATATGTTTGCACTCATAGGTTGAACAGGAGAACGGGAGAAACCTAATGGAGGACCATGGGGAGGGGAAGAGGGAAAGAGAGTTGGGGAGAGAGAAGGATGTAAAACCTGAGAGACTATTGAATACTGAAAGTGAACCAAAGGTTGAAGGGGGAGACGGTGGGGGAAAAGAGGTGGTGGTGATGGAGGAGGGTACTTGTGGGGAAGAGCACTGGGTGTTATATGGAAACCAATTTGACAATAAACTTTAAAAAAAAAAAAAAAGGGACACAGTGGAAACACCGAAGAGGAAGTGCTTACCTCTACCTGAAATAATTTCACACCAGCAGTCATCCTTAAATACCCCAAATCTACCTTGATGCGGCAGCTTCTTTGACTTTTATCCAGTTGTATATAAATTAACAGCTTTGCCTGAATACTAAGGATCCAGATATGGAAACACAATAAAAAATTTGGAGATCCCCTAATCATCAAGAATTTGAGGGGTGCCTGGTTGGCTCAGTCGGTTGAGTGTCTGACTCTTGATTTCAGCTCAGGGCTGTGGAATCAAGCCCCACATTGGGCTCCAGGCTGAGTGTGGAGCCTGCTTGGGATTCATTCTCTCTCTCTCCTCCTCTGCCCCTCCCCTGCTTGCACTCTCTAGTAAAAAGAAAAAACAAAGAACTTGAGCACATACCACCTATGTATATGTGTCTCTAGTCAACATCTGCTAATGCTATGTAATATTAGAAAAATAAATGAAATATTAAATTTGAAGTGAAGATAAATTAACTGCATATCCTCCTGTAGTCAGTAAGTGTCTTGGGGCAGATACTTTGAAACTACTCCAATCCCTTTATGCCTCCAAGATTTGCCCACTGTTGTAGCGTCCCTTGGTGGTCCACGTGCAGCAATCATCATCATGGGGGGGGGGGTGCCTGTGGGGCTGGTGACTTGCTGTGTCCTTCACTCTGTTCATGTTTTCTAGAGTTCTACTGCCAAGAAGAGCTGTCACTTCTCCATAGACAGTCGATCCTCATTATTAGGAACTTGAGAATTCACCTTCAGGCTGAAATTTACTTGTAACCTCAAAATCAATACTCATGGCACTTTCTTGGTCCTTCATGGGCACATGCAGAGCAGTGAAAACTTTGAGACTCTTCAAGGGCACACATTCCCCGCTGGGGTCCAACAAGGCAAGACTCTGTCTCCTTCTTTTGGCTCCCCTGCTGCAAACAACTGTCTCCTTTCTGATCAATCTAGTGACATGCTTTTCACATTTTTGTGCTTTTCTTTGGTGGCCTCGCTGTTTCAAATGTCCCTCAGTCAGAGTGTTGATGTGCTGTCTAGTGTTCCTAACGTGCTGTCTGGTGCCCCTAACTGTGCCTTACAGAGAAAATGTGTGATTAGATGAACTTCCTTCAGGCGTGAGTTATGGTGCTGTTGTGACTGAATCAACAAATAAATTAAACAGAGTCTTTGAACAGAAAAACAAAACCAGATATGTATGATCAATGATAAGTAGGTTTTGACCCAAGGCTTATAGGACCCTAACCCTGTATTTCCTCTAGGAGCAACAGTTCAGTATGAGCTAGTTCAGGTTCACACAGTGATGTCAGAGAACTCAACCACAGAGAATACCAAGACTTGACTGTATTTTATCAATTGCTTATTTATGTCACTATTCACTTGTAACTATTATTTTCTGGCTTACAATCTAATACCATCATTATCTACCTTGTTGCTCAAATTGTTTCATCATGCCATTGGGATAGTAACTTTATGGTGGCAAAGTCTGAGGTGACTGTCTTGACCAGGTGATCGATACCAACATCATCAATAATAATACACATTGACCTCATGAATGCTCTGATTTTATGTACTGAGAAGGATAAGGCACCACTTGTGTGGTGTTTTTCATGGGGATACATGGCTTTGGTCTGATCCAAAGATTCCAGACAGGCCTGAAATGAGTGACATGCAGTAAAATAAACTAATCGGTATTCTCTGGAGGCTGTCAAGGTCACAGAAGACAAGGAAAGACTGAAGAACTGTTGCAGATTACAGGAGAGAAGGGAGAATTAACAGCTAAATGCAGGAATTCTGAATTGGATCATGGGAACAGCAGCAACAGAAAATGACAGGAGCTGGACATTTCAAAGCGAAGTTCAAATGAAATCTTTAGTTTATGGTACTATTCCAATGTTAATTTCCTGGTTATGATCATTATATTACAGCATATAAGATGTTAAGAACACCACAAACTGAGACAGGGACGTCTAGAAACTCTTGGTACTATTCTTGCAAATGTTCTGAAGTCTAAAAGTAGTTCAAAATTTTCACCATTGAATGGTCTTGCATAGCCCTGATCACAGAAGTTGTGGGACAGTGAGGCAACTCCATTTCAGATCCTAAGAATCTGGGAAGTGTTCACTTTTCTAGGTCATTTTTTAAAATCCAAAACCTTTGGGAAGTAGTGAATAAATAATACCTTCTGCTTTAAGATATTCTAGAGGATTTGGTTGTACCTGGGCAGGAGACTTACTTTTAGCTAATGACCTTGGGCTAGCCATAAACTCAGTTTCTTCACCCACAAAAGGAAGAGGCTGAAATGAATCATGTTTACCTTGTATCTTCTATCTGTTACAGCACAATATCTTATTTTTTTTAAATTAACCCTGTTACTCAGCACTTGAAATCAGGCACGCAAAAATACCCTTTCAGGTGTTTGTTTATTCTGTTTTCATAGTAATCAGCAGTAATGTTGACATTTCATAGGAAATCCAGGAATCAATGACAGTAGTTGGAAGAAATCTGCAGCAGTGCCCATGAAGCTCATTTATAAAATAGATACAGTGGATGCCCACAAGCAATATATCTAAAGAATCAAAATTATGCAGCTCTTTAAAATGTACAAGTCTCTCAACCATTATGAGGAAAAGCAGATTATAAATTTGCACCTGTATAATGATTTCAGGTAACATTTTCCACACAAGTATCTTTAGATGGAGATGAGGAAGAACTTCTAATTATGGTCTGGTATTCTTTCAGAGGACATTGATCACTGATAGAAGAAAATGCACATTATAAAATATCACATTCAAAACAAAATCTTATATACATTTCATCCACCTTCTATTATTAAGGAAATCATAATTCTGTCCGATGTTGCTACATCGGCTGAGAACTTCGACTTCTGCCCAAATCATAATTAGTGCCCTTGGGGAAATAGCAGGAGAGTGAAATGAGAGAGAAAGCAATGAAATGGTATTCATGGTGCTCGCCACTCTGCCAGGGTGGTAGGAGGGCTGAGTGAAGAGGTTCAATGTGAATCCTTAGGGGCTAACAAGATGTACTCTTCTCTTCCTCTTCTCACCTGACAAATTCATCAGTTCATTCAGAATAGTAAAGAAAGAATGAAAAACAAGGAAAGTGATGAGAATGGGGTCCAGTTTAGGGCATTTTGCGTGGGTAATAATGCCCTACCCCATTTTATAGAAGGCAAATTGTACTCTGTTAAGAAATTAAAATGTAAAGGGGGCACCTGAGTGGCTCAGTTGGTTGAGCATCCAATTTCAGCTCAGGTTATGACCTCATGGTTCATGAGTTCAAGCCCCACAGTGGGCTCACTGCTTTCAGCCTGTCAGAGCAGAGCCTGCTTCAGATCCTCTGTGCCCCCTCCCTGTCTTTCCCCTGCTTGTGCTCTCATAAAAAATATTTTTAAAAAAGTAAATTATAATGTGTGTATTTTGAGCCATCATTTAATTATTTTTTGAAAATGATAACTCATCAGATTTTCAAAGTTGATCCTCTGATCACTAATAAGTTTAATTTAAATAACGAAATCTACTATCAATGGAGAATGATAAGAATAGCATAGTGTTAATATCATCGATTCCTATCTGTTTGTTTTCTTCCTCATTTACCTGGTCAAGACATTTCATCCTCTGGGCCCTATTTCCTCATCTTTAACATGAGAACAATATAAGCCATATTTCATAGGGTTGTCATGAAGATTAAGTGAAATAAAGTATGTAAAATGTTTAGCAGAGTATCTAGTACACAGTAAGCACTCTATATAGACTACAGAAGAAGACAGAAAAGAAACACAGCAAAATATTAAGTGTTTACCCTGCAGAGTAGGATTATGGGTGATTATCTTTTCCTTTTTTAATGGTCTTTATTTTGCCAAATTTCCTAATATGGACAAGTATTTCTTCCATAATCAGGAAATGTGTTTTTATTTTTTTAATGTTCATTTATGTATTTTGAGAGAGAGAGAGACAGCAAGCAGGGGAGGGGCAGAGAGAGGGAGGGAAAGAGAATCCCAAGCAGGATCTGCACTGTCAGTGCACTGTGATGCCAAAGCGGGGCTTGATCCCATGAACCATAAGATCGTGACCTGAGCCAAAAATCAAGAGTCAGATGCTTAACCAAAGGAGCCACCCAGGCATCCCAGGAAATGTTATTTTAAAAACCAAGCTTCTGCACGGCAAAGGAAACCATCAAGAAAACTAACAGGCAACCGACAGAATGGGAAATGATAGTTGCAAATGACATATCGGACAAAGGGCTAGCATCCAAAATCTACAAGGAACTCACCAAACTCCACACCCGAATAACAAATAATCCAGTGAAGAAATGGGCAAAAGACATGAATAGACACTTATCCAAGGAGGACATCCAGATGGCCAAGAGACACATGAAACGATGCTCAGCGTCACTCATCATCAGGGAAATACAAATCAAAACCACACTGAAATACCATCTCACAACTGTCAGAGTGGCTAACATGAACAAATTAGGACACTGTAGATGCTGGCGAGGATGTGGAGAAACGGGCACCATCCTACACTGATGGTGGTACAGCCACTAGGGAAAACAGTGCAGGGATTCCTCAAAAAATTAACAATAGAACTCCCTTATGACCCAGCAATAGCACTTCTGGGGATCTACCCAAGGGATACAGAAGTGCTGATGCATAGGGGCACATGTACCCCAATGTTCATAGCAGCAGTTTCAACAATCACCAAATCATGGAAAGAGCCTAAATGTCCATCAACTGACGAATGACTCAAGAAGATGTGGTTTATCTATACAATGGAATACTACATACAATGAGAAAGAATGAAATCTGGCCATTTGTAGCAACATGGATAGAACTCAAGGGTATTATGCTAAGTGAAATAAGTCAGGCAGAGAAAGACAGATGCCATATGTTTTCACTCATATGTGGAACAGGAGAAACTTAACAGAGGACCATGGGGAAGAGAAGGGGGAAAAGAGTTAGGGAGAGGGAGGGAGGCAAATCATGAGAGACTCTTAAATACAGAAAATGAACTGAAGGCTGAAGGGGGAGGGGAAAGGGAAAGAGGGTGATGGTCATGGAGGAGGGCACTTGTGGGGAAGAACACTGGGTGTTATATGGAAACCAATATGACAATAAACTATATGTATACACACACACACACACACACACACACACACACCAAATAAGGTAAAGAAGAACTATAAATTCATATATACATTCTTTTATGTTCTTTCTTTTCCATAATACATTATCTAGTGATTTCTGGCCTGGGAAAAACGATAGGTGTGGACAGCTCAAATTCACTTAATTCAAGTTAGGCTGGGTTTGCAAGGAGTCTTGCAGGACAGAAATGAAAAAGGATCAGATCAATAGGAGAAGGTGGAGAACACAGAAGGGAGATCTTCAGGAGTGGCAGAACTTGGAGAAATAAAAAGACAGGACAGGAAGAAGAGGAGAGAAGAGACATCACTGAAATTCTCCGGGACCAGGTTGGTAGCAAACAGAGCATCAAAAATAAAGGACACACCAATATTTGGTGTGGAACATTTTGTGCAAGAACTATCCATAGGATAATTAATTTAATCTGTCAAATATCTGAAAAAGAACCTACAATTTGAGTTCACTGTGGTGAATGGATCTGGCCGTGCCACTCAGTCCCCATCAATGGCTCCCTTCCAGTCCTGCTGCACAGGTTAATCATTACCTGTGTAATGATTTTGAAATGTGGTGAAGACACTTCTGACAGTGATAAGGATATAAACAACCAGCAGATTAGACAAGGAACTTTCTATTCACACTTTCTACTCCTAGTTAAACAGTAAAACTCCTAGTTTAGCTATTGATGATGGCTACTCCACATGTTGTCCGTACAATTGCAAAACTAGCTCGTGGAAAACGCTGCCAACACCGTCACATAAACCCCAAGGTAGACTGGGGAACAACCACCACTCCACCTTTCTCTCTTAGACTGTAGACTTCTTTTAACAAAATGTGATGCTAACTACCTACCACTCATCACTGGGATGTATTTTTCACTGGGGCTAAGGTCCTATGACCACTACCATTTTCCCAGCAGTCAATTACCTCTATGGTGAAAGGTACATCCTGTGGCCATAGGAGAAAATCAAATTGGCAATATGACTAGGGATTGGATCCATGACTTGATTTCATTTACTCTGAGAACCAGATGTCTGCCCATCCAGTCGGGAGAGGATCAGGGCAACATGGTTGCAAAGGATGATCTGATAGGCTGTGAACAGAACCACACACAATTCCACGGACTTCTATTTTTATGAATGGCTAGAGGCTACTTGCTGATAAATTACTAAGAGAATTACTAAGGGTTACTCAATTTGTTATTAACAAACTAAACTTAGTATATTTCCAGAATTTACTAAGGATTTATTCTATATTCTACTAACATGGCTCAGTGCCTGGCAATGCTTGCCAACGTTCAAAAGCTCCCACTGGGCATGCCTCACCTAGAAATAGATTTCTTGCAAATTTTTAGAAAGGATATTTAGGAAGGATCCTCACTACTATAGATGTGAGTCAGTCGGATTTTTAATTACTGCTAATTTTCCTTTTTAATTATCAGTTACTCTTAGTTTAGCATCTTCATTATGAGGTTAGTTTATTGTGTATTGTTTGGCTAATAATTACTGTGTGTTTATGTTAAGTCCAGACCCTATGCCAACATGTTTAGAAGCTCATTTATTGGTCTTAACACCCCTTTGTGGTAGGTAATATTATTGTCTTCATTTTATAGTGAGAAAACTAAGGCACAGAGAGGCCAGATAACTTGCCTAAGGTTGCCCAGCTAGAAACTGCAGTTAGGAATTTGAACTCCAGGATCTTTACTTTAGATTGAGGGTCAGCAAACTTTTCCTGCCAAGGACCAGATGGCAAATATTTTTGGCTTTGTAAGCCATTTTCCATTTGACTGTGCTATTATAGCCTCAATGCAGCCATGGTTGCTATGTCAACAAAGAGGCATGGCTGTGTTCCAATAAAACTTTATTTATAACAATGGACAGCATGCATGATTTAGCTTATGGGTCATAGTTTACTGACTCTTGCTTTAGAACCCTTACCGTTCACCTCTATGTCATCAACATTTGCCTTCATAACTTCTAGGGAAGCGCCAACGCAGCTTAGGAGACTAAAATATTCTAATAGCTATACTGAGCCATGAAGGCATTGCAATTCAGATATTTATCATGCATGCCCTTATTGATAAAGAAGATGCAAAATATATGTTGGTACAGTGGTATATTCATTAGTGACATGAAGAAATTTTGCTTTTTTCAATTGCAACATATGATCAAGGTGAGCGTAAGATTATTTGAGTATTTAAGCTCATACTGCAATTTTCTCGGATGTAAAATCTATTACATAAGCTTATCATTCGATTTTAAATAAGTACACAATCCACATACTTTGGGCCCCCTTGCTTTATACAATCTATTTGGACCATATGAAGTAGGGAGGCCAACGGATGTTTGGAGCTCCCTAGGATGGCTACAGTCCAAAAATGTTCGGGAGATACCACTCTAAAGCACTGAGGGAAGAGTATCAGGCCCCACTGAGTCTGGGACGAGAACCGAAATAGCAGTGGTAAGGAGTGAGGGTATTTATTATGTTCGTAGTCGTACACAATGGTTCCTCTCATAAACTGAATCATGTTTCTCCAAAATTCATATGTTGAAGCCTAAACCCCTCATGTGACTACATTTACAGACAAGCCCTTTAAGTATGTAAATAAGGTTAAATGAGGTCATGAGTGTGGGTCCTGATCTGACAGGCCTGATGTCCTTCTAAGAAGAGGAAGAGTGACCAGAGCTGTCCTCGCTCTCTCTGCGCACATACAGAGAAGAGGCCGTAGGAGGACACAGCCAGGAGGCAGCCATTTGTGAGCCTGGAAGAGCCCTTAACAGAAACCAGCGCTGCTACCCACGGACAGCCTCCACAACGATAAGAAAATAAATGCCGGGGCACCTGGGTAGCTCAGTCGGTTAAGCATCCAACTTCAGCTCAGATCATGACCTCATGGTTCGTGGGTTCGAGCCCTGGGTGAGGCTCCATGCTGACAGCTTTGAACCTGGAGCCTGCTTCAGATTCTGTGTCTCCCTCTCCCTGCCCCTCCCCTGCGTGTGCTCACCCACTCTCTTTGTCTCAAAAATAAACAAACATTTAAAAAATTATTTATCAAAAATAAATAAATTTTTAAAAATTATTAAAAAAAAAAAGAAAAGAAATGTCCATTGTTTAAGCCAGTCTGAGATACTTTGTCACGGTGGCCTGAGCTGACTAATTTAGTTCCCAACTTTAGAATGGGAAAAATTATATAAACTTCCACAAAATGTTAATTAGTTGTATATTTACTATCTCTTGACTGAAATTATATACAAATGAGTACACGCACACACAAATAATTCGATATGACGGCTTCAGTAATGTCCATATGTCGCTATTCATAGCTAGTCCTACTATTCACAGTACACAAATATCTTTGGGAGAAATAGGTTTTGTGGGGGGTTTTTTTTATGTGTCAACCACCTTACAATAATGACTCTGTCGACAACCCTGACATCCCCAGTCTTTTGGGGGAAAAAAAAATCATCTATTCCCAGCCCCTTTTAAGTCCAGCTAAATTGGCACTACTCTTGGCTCAGGCCCTCTCCCCCAGCTGTGCCCTGGCAGAGGGTAGGGCGTATGCAGAAAAGAATGTGTCAGATACAGTTTAAGGCGATGATCTAAGTGCAGGGACCACAAGGGCCCACACAGGCCATGGGCCAGGGAAGAATCATGGCAGCAGCTGGACTGAAGGCTGAGCTGGTGCCATGTAACTAATCACGTATCAGTCTTACGTGCCCGGGCCTGGAAGCTCAATGCCAAGAAGCACCAAAGTCTTCAACTTGAATCTATTATTTTTTATATTTATTTATGTAAATTCAAGGTATTTAACACAGTGTAGTCTTGGTCTCTGGAATAGAACCCAGTGATCATCCAAACAAGTGTCCTCCTTAATGCCCATCACCCATCTAGCCCATCCCCCCCACCTCCTTTCCAGCATCTTCAGTTTGTTCTCTGTATTTAAGAGTCTCTTAGGGTTTGCCTCCCTCTCTGTTTTTATATTTTTTCCTCCCCTTCCCCTATGTTCATCTGTTTTGTTTCTTAAGTTTTACATGAGCGAAAGCATGATATTTGTCCTTCTCTAAGTTATTTCACTTGGCATAATATACTCTATTCCATCCACGTTGTTGCAAATGGCAAGATTTCATTCTTTTTCGTTGCTGAGTAGTATTCCATTGCATATGTGGAATATATGTGTGTGTATATATACCACATCTTCTTTATCCATTCGTCAGTGGATGGGCTTTTGGGCTCTTTGCATAATTTGGCTATTGTTGATAGTACTGCTAAAAACATGGGGATGCAATGCCCTTTCACATTAGCCGTTTTGTATCCTGTGGATAAATACCTGGTAGTGCAACTGCTAGGCTATAGGGTAGGTCTAGTTTTAATTTTCTGAAGAACCTCCAAACTTTGCCAGAATGGCTGCACCAGTTTGCATTCCCACCAACAGTACAGAAGTGTTCCCTTTTCTCTGCATCTTTTGTTAGTCTTAGCCATCCTGACAGGTGTGAGGTGGTATCTCATTGTGGTTTTGATCTGTAATTTTCTGAGGATGAGTGATGTTGAGCATCTTTTCATGTGTCTGTGAGCCATCTGGATGTCTTCTTTGGAAAAGTGCCTATTCATGTCTTCTGCCTATTTCTTCAGTGGATTATTTGTTTTTTGGGTATTGAGTGTGGTAAGTTCTTTATAGATTTTAGATACTAACCCTTTATCTGATATGTCATTTGCAAACATATTCCATTCCATCAATTGCCTTTTAGTTTTGTTGACTGTTTCCTTCACTGTGCAAAAGATTTTTATTATACTGAGGTCCCAATAGTTCATCTTTGTTTTTATTTCCCTAGTTTCCAGAGACCTGTCTGGGAAGAAGTTGCTGCAGCCAAGGTCACAGAGGTTGCTCCCTGCTTCTCCTCTAGGATCTTGATGGTCTCCTGTGTCACATGTAGATCTCTCATCCCTTTTGAGTTTATTTTTGTATATGGTTATAAGAAAGTGGTCCAGTTTAATTCTTCTGCATGTTCCTGCCCATTTAAACGTCCTTCTATATCCCTTGTGAAATTTATCATTGTAAGCACTTAATTAATATTGTTCAACAGAAAGGGGTGTAGACTCGGGGCTTTCAAGCTTGGCTTATTATCTGTATTACCTGAGTAGCTTCTAAAACCATGGGCACCTAACCGCACCCTGAAGGGTGGGCTCTGAGGAAGTACAGTGTTACTTCACTCCTTGCACCCTCCCACTGGCAATCTGATGCAGCTACCTTGACACCATTTCTCATATTTGCAATTTGACCATCGCATTGGATGAATATAACCAATGGCCTCAAATAATAGCCACCCCATATCCTTGTCCTTTCCCTCCTAACTCTGTAGTACCCAGACACTTGGAGATCACCCAAGCATCACACTTTGGCCAACAGAATTTTAGGAAACTTGATGCAAGCAGAGACTTGGAAAAGTGTTTGCTTACATGTTTCCATTTCTTCTCTTCAATCCCTGCCACTGCAATCAGAATATCCTAGTCTAGTCCACTGGAAGGATAAGAGAGACACACGAAATAACACAGAGCCATTCCAGGCAACGCTAGGCTAGACCAGCTAGCCTCCATCCTACTCAACACTGCAGATGCATGAGCAAGCCTCGCTAAGATTAATCAGGACCAACCCAGATCAGCAGGATCACCTAGTGAACCAAAGACTTGGGAGAAATAATTAATGGCTATTATTTTAAGCCACTAAGGATTGGAGGTGGAGGAGGGATGGGGGCATGTGTTCTACAACACGGCTGGCTGATACAAACTTTGGTGCAGGGGCACCTGGGCAGCTCAGTTGGTTAAGAGTCTGACTTTAGCTCAGGTCATGATTTCGCAGTTCGTGGGTTTGAGCCCTGCATCGGGCTCTGTGCTGACAGCTCAGAGCCTGGAGCCTGCTTTGGATTCTGTGTCTCCCTCTCTCCCTGCCCCTTCCCTCACTCGCTCTCTCTAAAAAACAAAAAACAAAAAAACTGTGGTATATGGCAACCAGCAAGACAGAAAAACTAAACGAAAGGCTAACATTGATGCTGTCAGAGACTCTTGCAGAACTTTTCAATTTACATTCCATAGGATGGTATTGAAAAGAAAAAGAGGATTTTCCAAGGTCAAGTATCTGGGAAATGCTAAGTTCAAGTTTAGCTTAGCTGGTTTCTTTGCTGCAGAATTTCAAAGCCTTTCATATTAGGCAGGATAAATCTTCTAAAGGAAGAGTTTGTAAGCAATGCTTCCAAACTTATTTGAGCACACAGACTTTGCTTTCCTCCACCCTCATGCTGAGCATCACCTGAAATTGATATCCTGTAGAACATATTTTAGACATTATCTAAGGCAAATTGGTCTTTGTCCTGCTTCTGTATTGTTCCAGAGAGTAGAAAAGCATTTAAAGCATGAGAGTTACAGATAGAAATTGGGATTCAAAGAAGTAAAAGACTTGGCACCTATGAGAGTCATCTGAAGACGGACTCACCTGCCTTGAGAGGCAGTAAACTCCAAGACTGAATGCGTCCAACGAGAGATAAATATGAGGCTTAGAGATGGTTCTGTGCATGACTACTAGTTACGTTCACTGATATTCAACAACATGGTGACAAACTTAGATTCTTCAAGTTCAAATAAGTATAGTGGTTAATTTTTTTATTTTAGAGAGAGAGAGGATGAGTGGGGAAGTGCGGGGCAGGGAGACAGTGGAGGGAGGGAGAGAGGCATGGGGGGCGGGGAATCTTAAGCAGGCTCCATACTTAGTGCAGAGATCTATGCAGGTTTGATTCCACTGCCCTGGGATGGTAACCTAAGCCCAAATCAAGAGTCAAGCACTCAACCAACAGAGCCACACTGGCACCCCTATAATGATTAATCTTATGTGTCGACTTGGCTGGTTACTGTGTCCAGTTGTTTGGTCCAACACTAGCCTAAACATTGCTGAGAAGGTATTTTGCAGATGTGATTAACATTTATCCTCAGTAGACTTTAAGTAAAGCACATCTGTCGCCACCCCATGGGTGGGTCCCAGCCAATCAGACTCCCTCAGTTTCTCTCTCAATCTCTCTCTCTCCATACACACTCCAACACACCTGCATACAGTCTTGGTGTGCTTCTTTAGAGAGCCTTGGCTAAATACAAGTAGATATCAAGCATCATGTATATTTTAACCACCATCCTGGATTTAAAATATCCGCTAAAAATTCTACTCTAGCTGCATCCCAGTGCTTGTCCGGGCAGAACAAAGTGTGAGGTTTTCCATTTGTTCCTCCGAGGTCTCTCCTGGGCAGTCAGCTCAGAGCTGCATCCTAGTGATAGCCAGCAGGTGACATTTCTAAAATTCCCTTTTTAAAAAGGGGCTGATTTGATGGGTCACCTTGGGGTACCTAGTAATTTGGCAGCTGTATGATGTTTGTGAGGAGCTGACAGTCTCTTACAAGCCACAATGACCCAACTTGGCAGGGCCCCAGAACCTGTTTATGGCCTGAAATACAGGGGAAGAGGTCACAGGAGTGGTTTTCTCTTCTGGAATTGAGTCAGACAGATGATAACACTCCAGGTCAGAGTTAACACAAACCTTCATTTACTGCATCACGTTCTCTGAATGGTTTCCCAGGAGCCTAATGGGAGCCTAAGTAAACTACGACACACCTTGTGTGGATATCCAATACTCAGTCATTTAGGGCAAAACAAAACAAAAACCAAAAACCAAACCAACAAACAAAAGCAAGAAAAGAACTAGCGAAGGTCAACAAGAAAGAAGACTTTAAAATAGGAGAGGAATGCCTGGGTGGCTCAGTCAGTTGAGCATCCGACTTCGGCTCAAGTCATGATCTCACACTCCTGAGATGGAGCCCCTCGTCGGGCTCTGTGCGGACAGCTCAGAGCCTAAAGCTTGTTTCAGATTCTGTGCTTCCGGCTCTCTCTGCCCTACCCCCCTTGCCGGTTCCCTTGTATCTCTCTCTCTCTAAAGTAAATAAACATTAAAAAGTTTAAAAAATAATAAAACAGGAGAAATAAGTAAGGAAAAGACCACGTGTAGTCCAATGACTCTGGGGATCCAGAGCTGAAACCACCACCCTCCCAGGTCAGGTGTCCTGTTCATGTATTTGTCACAAGTCTTCTCACACTGTAGCAATGACCATCCGTTACTAATTCCTTGAGGACAGATTTCCGTACTAATCATTCTTCTGTCTCCCACACGTAGTTCAAAGCCGGCACATAGTAGAACCTTTGAAATGTTCGCTGAGTGAACCCATAGAGGCATACAAAGCACTCAGCGCCCACACCACTCGAGTATCCAGCCAGCATTATTTCTCATCCCACCATGGAGCCTCACAAGCCCAGAAGATTCCAGTACCTGAGAATATTTCCTTCTAAATGTGCCCTGATACATATGTGCAGATTGGAGTTCTTAAAATCTTTAGGGCTGGAGTCTTCCAGTTGTGTGTGTCTATTTGTACTATTTCACCAGGGTTGCCATAATACCGCACCGTGGGGGTCCAGGGGGTACTTAAACTATACAAATCCATTTCCTCAAAGTCCTGGTGGCTGGAAATCTGAGATCAAAGTGTCCACGGGGTGCATTTCTTCTGGGGTCCCTTTGTGGCTCCTGGATGGTTGTCCTTCTCTGTGTCTACACATGGTCTTCCCGTCTGTGCCTGCCTGTGCCCTCATCTTCTTTCGGAAGGACACCAGTTGTATTGGATTAGGGCCCAGCCCAGTGACCTCATTTAACTTAATTACCTTTTTAAAGCACCCTACCTCTAAATATAGTAACATTCTGAGATACTAGAGGCCAAGACTTCAACCTATGAATTTGATTGGGGGAGAGGGACACAAATATACACACACATAACACATATGTCATATATAAGCAAGTATATTCACTGTTTTAAGGTCCAGAAGGGAAGGTCTTCACATCTGTTCCATCTTAATATCACCTCTCTCACTGCATAGAGCTCCTCACTATGTGCGGGGGGAAGGGAACTAGAGGCTGTACTTTTTGTATCTCTACTCTAACTGGTAACTAAATAACCTAATTCATCAATTTCCTTTTCATTTACCCCACGTTTTTATTTCTCCTTTCAGAATCCTTGAAAGCTGAACACAAGAGCCTAGATGTGGTCCACAGAGAACTTACTAGATCCTGAGCCCCTTGAGGAATGACTGGAACTTGTCTCTGTGTTGTCAGCATATAACACACTACCTGGGATTTACTGGATGGTCTAAAAGTACATGGTGAAAATGAGGTCCACGGGAAGGAGACCCTCATGCTAGGTTCCTGTTTCCAAGTTCCAGAATAAAACTGGCGCCCTAAGCAGCACTCCCACATGCTGACTCATGTTGAGCCCATTGTACCCTTAACCTTTTTAAAACCACATTTAGGTAACAACCACGTATTTCCTGGAGTTCAACAGACTTGTCTGGGCAGCCATCTACATGAAAATAGGAGCTAAAGTACTTCTGCAGAAACAAAAACCAAATGGCATCACCTGGGAGATAGCGTTGCTGACTCAGGCACCAACCCCACTGATACGTACACCAAGGCCATGCATGACGTCCTCCTGACTTTTGTCACAGCCGAGGCAGTGTCCTCAAGGGGCACATACCAGGCAGGATCAGCTTCACTCATGACCTTGTCTGTGCCCTGACCCAAGTGGCATCGTCAATAGGAAAATGTGGGTACTCGGCTAATCTTCAGGGCTCTCCCTGTCTAACACCAGCCAGCCATTCCTCTGATGGCCCATAATCCATCAATAAAAGAATCTATTGCTAAAAATGTAACATCTAACACACTGTATCTTGGACCTGTGGTTGGCTCTTTGATTCAATCCATGAAGGAAGGATTCTGATCTGGTTAACTTCCTCTCTCATGGCTGTGAACCCAGACTCCATGCACTCTAGTTCCTGGTATGACCTGCTTCTCTCTCTAGGATCAGGGTGAGGACATCAGTAATGGCTACTGTAATACAAAGAATAATCAGCAAGTTTTCTCCCTGTTAATTCAGAACAGAGTGATCAAGAAACCAGAAAACTGAGCCCCATAATCTCTGGATTGAGACTGGAGGGTCTTATTTTTGTGAAGTTTATTTCTTTATTTTGAGAGAGCATGAGGGACCACACACATGAGTGGGTGGGGGAAGGGGGTGAGAGAGAGAGAGAATATCCCAAGCAGCCTCTGCACTGGCAGCACAGAGCCTGATGCAGGACTCATGCATGATGCATGGTTGGACTCACAGACCATGAGATCATGACCTGAACTGAAATCCAGAGTCAGACATGCAACCGGCTGAGCCACCCAGGTGGCCCTGAGATCAAAGGGCCTTGAATGACAGATATGTGGATGGGTCACAGCTTAGCTCCTTAAGAAATGTCATTCATCTTCTACAAAACCAGCAAAAGTGTTGTAATTCTGTCCTAGCACTGAACATCAATGCCAAGTCCTGGAATGCCACCACCCAACACTCAACTAACAGTGCCACCTGGGTCTCCATCACTAGATGGGGTTTAAAGTATGATGTGATAGGGATGTCTGGGTGGCTCTGTTGGTTGAGCATCTGACTTCAGCTCAGGTCAGGATCTCGTGGTTCTTGAGTTCGAGTCCTGTATCAGCCTCGCAGCTGTCACCACAGAGCCCCCTTCGGATTCTCTGTCTCCCTCTCCTTCTGCCTCTGCCCCTCTCCCACTCGTGCTTTCTCAAAAATAACTAAAACCTTAAAAATAAGGTAGGATACCATAAACACTGAACCAAGGGTCATAAAGTCCCAAATTCAAAACTCAGCTCCACAGTGACCGCATTCTCTAAGCAAGGTACCCAGCTTGCATTTGCAGTTTATTTACATCAGAATACTGGCACGTAACACTTAAAAGAAATTCTCTAAGGATCCGATAAGATAAAAATCATTCTGTCAGTTAGTCAACAAATATTTAGGGGTACACAGCATCATCCCAGGATCTTAGGATATAGCTGTAAGCAAGCCCTGGTGGGGCTCATATTTTATTGTGGGGGGAGATGGACAAAAACTTGACGCTCATATACATGAGTAAGGCAAGGAGAGACAATAGTAATACAGTTTTGGGGCCTCTCATTTCAGATAAGGTGTCAGGCATGGCTTTTCCACTGCAAGGACAGATGCAGAGAGCTCAGGATCGAGTATGGAACCGAGACACGTACGTAGCAGAGGGGAGAGCCAGTGCAAGAGCCCCGAGGCAGGACCATGCCTGCGTGGCATGCTGGAAGCGGCATATAGAAGCCAGTGTAGGGGAAGCAGAATGAGCAATGGGAAGATGGTAGACGAGGAGATCAAAAAGGTGGCCCTTATCAGGCAGAGCCTTGCAGGATAGTGATAGGAGAATGTCTGTGTTCTGAGGATCGGTGCTGTATTGGAAAAGACCAACAGATGAGACTGGAAATGGGGACACTGGTCTGGAGATTGTGGCAGAATGTAGGTGACTAAGAGTAGAGACCTGCGCTAGAGAGACAGGAGTGGGGAATACATGTGTGAGGTGGGGCCCTGGGGATTTGCTAACGGACTAGATGTAGAGATGAGATAAAGTATGTGGAACGGGTGTTGTTCAGTCATGTTGATCGGGGAGTCCTACAGGGCGGCAACGTCCCCAAGAACACAGATCTGTAGGACAAAGATCACACCCAGGCATTAACTCTAAAATCAAGGCAGAATGCTTCATAACCAAGATCTGCGGTGTCACCTTCATAAGAAACTCCAGCACCACTGCCAGCAAGAGGAGACCAGACTCAAAACTTGTTATATGGCCAAAGAAGGGATATGTCAGCCAAATGGAGGTTCTTCCAACATGAAGGCATATATAAAAAGAGATTATGGAGTCAGAAGCTGCCTGTGTCTTTATAAACACCATCCAGAGAATGAGGAGCCTTTGCAAAGGGATGTCCATTATTATGTTCCCATTGGCCAAGCCAGCTCAACTGTAGGGATTGATATAAGAAACTGCAGCCAAACGACTTCGAGTATTCCGGACATTTGGCAAGATAAGCCTCATTGTGGTGATGAATGTTGATTGCTTGGTAAGTATGGCTGGCAGTAAGAAGGGAAATCTGGCTATTGAATCCAGGAGATGGCTATTAACAGGAGAGAAGGCACTAAGACAAAGGGCAGACACATCAGGAAATTATGGTTTCTTGGCTCAGGTCTAAGCACTATGGTCAAACGTAAGTGCTCTCTTCTATTTAACCCCTGATTTGTACTATCACCTTTAAATTAAAGGACAGTAAGACTTGTCATGCTCAGACATACTTGGATAAGAAAGTACTGCCATAAATTTTTTTACCCATGGTGCAAAGTAGTGGGCAACCTGATACGTTGTTTTCAATGACTGAATATCAAGGTTAAATTGTGCTAGCTCTTGCATAATTCAGTTTAAAAGGAATTTTTTCCTTGGGCCACCTGGGTGGTTCAGTGGATTGGCCATCTGACTTTGGCTCAGGTCATGATCTCACAGTTTGAGTTCGAGTCCCACACCAGATTCTCTGTTGGCCCAGATCCCTCTTGGGAGCCTGTATCTCCCTCTCTCTCTCTGCCCCTCTCCTGTGCGCTCACTTGTGCACTCTCTCTCTCTCTCTCAAAAATATATAAACATTAAAATTTTAAGAAATTTTTCCTTAAAAAAGGTATGCTCACACTACCAACACCCTAGAACATACTTTTTAAAAGTGTTTGTTAATATGTAAGATTATCAGGTTTTCAAAGATTATCAGGTATCTACTAAAATACCAGTCATGTATTTTTTTACAGAATTAGAACAGAGAATCCTAAAATTTGTCTGTAGCCACAAAAGATCCCACAGAGCCAAAGCAATCTTGAGAAGATTTCAACCTCAGATTTCAAATTATACCACCAAGCTACAGGGATCAAAATGGTACTGGCACAAAAAACAGAGAATAGAAATAAAGAGGTCAGGAATAAACCCACGCTCTTTTGGTCTATTAATCTACAACAAAGATGCCAAGGATACACAACGAGGAAAAGACAGTCTTTTCAACAAATGGCGTTGGGACAACTGGACAGCAACATGCAAAAGAATGAAAGTGGACCGCTTTCTCAGACCATGTACAAAAGTAATCGCAAAGTCAATTCAAAGATAAAATATAAGACCCGAGGCTATAAAACTCTTAAAGCAAAATATGTCAATAAGCTCTTTGACATAGGTCTTGGTAATATTTTTTTGATTCTGTCTCCTTAGGCAAAGGGAACAAAAGCAAATATAAATAAATGGGACTACATGGGGCGCCTGCGTAGCTCAGTTGGTCGAGGTGGTGATCTCACAGTTTCATTAGTTTGAGTCCCACATCGCGCTCCAAACTGGAGGTGCAGAGGCTGCTTTGGACTCTCTGTCTCCCTCTCTCTCTGCCCCTCCCCAACTTAGGCTCTGTCTCTTTCAAAATAAAATAAACTTTTAAAAAATGGGACTATACCAAACTAAAAAGCTTTCACACAGCAAAGGAAACCATCAATGGAATGAAAAAGCAACCCACAGAATGGGAGAAGGCATTTATACATAACATATCTGATCCAGGGTTACCATCCAAAATAATAAAGAACTCATACAACTCAATTAAAAAAATCCAATGAAAAACTAGTCAGAGGTCCTTAATGGACATTTTTTTTCCAAAGAAGACATACAGATGGTCAGCAGACACATAAAAAGATATTCAACGTTACTCATCATCAGGGGACTGAAAATCAAAAACCATAGTGAGATATCGCCTCACATGGGTGAGAATGACTATTACCAAAAAGACAAGAAATACCAAGTGTTGGCACAGATGTGGAGCAAAGAGAACCCTCGTGCACTGTTGGTGGGAATATAAACTGGTGCAGCCACTGGGGAAAACAGTATGGAGCTTCCTTAAAAAGTTAAAAATAAAACTACCATGTGATCTAGCAATTCCACTTCTGGGTGTTTATGAAAGGAAAACAAAGACACTAATTTGTGAAGGTATCTGCACCCC